>NC_056739.1:702925517-703204948 GCF_019279795.1 Protopterus annectens
TATACATATAGAAATTAAAGGCACATAAGACATATGTCAGGTATCACATGTTCTAACCTGCATTTCTTGTGTATATGCCTAATTGAGAGCTGGAGGGCTACTTAAGTGTATAATCATTTAATTATTGTGAGGATCATGAGCTTTGCAAGTAAGGGTTGAGCGGCCTACAACAATCAGCAGGTGGCACGACTTTGATGTTTGTGAGTAAGAAGTTTAAGGTTTAAACAGCTATAAAATGTCATAGTAGGTCATGCTAGGAGATGACAGATCCAAATGACATCATAGTGTTACACTAAGGAGGGGAATGATGTTACTGGTTGTCTATTGCTGTTATTAAAAAGGAAAACTAAACGTGTTTTGTTCCAACCTTTACATAGGTAGCCTAAAGACAAAATAATCTGGTCAGTTAAAATACAGGCAAATGCTGAGGGGCAGCTCAAGAGAACAAGGCAGTAGAAAGGGTGAAAATCCTTAAGAAGGGGGTTGTACAGAGAACATTAGATGGGTCTGTAGTTCTTAGGTGATTACTAGGCTAACAACCCCAGGGGACTTTTTTAAATCTAGCCATACTTAACAAAGTAATAATCAAACCCTGTATCTTATGTCTGTGAGGTAAACACCTTAAACATTATGCCAGCCCCCAACACTTAGATATCAGCTTGAAGGTAGCAGAGCTGCTCATACAGACTGAGGTTCACTTATCAGAACAAAGCACATAGACTTTTGGACAAGATTTATTGGGAAGTCGTACTAAAATCCTACCAGATATGCTTAGGGGTGGTGAAAGGTTACTCTTCTGTGGTGGAAAAACTATGTCCACTCCTGGTGGCATGATGATCTGATAGAGGGAAGGATTCTTGTATACTCTGGGTATTTGATACTTGCAAATGATTGTTTAGTTTCACAGACCCCTTCAGTTATTAGTGTGAATGCATTTTTGGATAAGTCAAATTTTATGATTTCAAGGAGTTGCTTTTTATTTTTATGTGAGGACTGTGATTTTATTGGCCTGACTGGTTTTCTTCCAAGTCTTATCTCTAGCCACATGTGATGATTCTGACTGACTTTATTGAGTCATCATGATTAACCCTGTTTAAACGACACCTTAATAAATCATAAATCTAACTGGTCTAATTCTAATGAATATGTGACTGTTGCCATTTCATTCCAATACAAGTAGCCCACATATGAGGTTACCGTGCAACTATGTGCATGTTTATTTCCATCCAAAAGCAATAACATATTTGTGTTTTTTCTAGTTTAGCATTCACTATATACTTTTCCTAGTAAATGTACTGAAATAGTTCTAAGAAACTGAAATGATATCCTGCTGTAGGCAGATTTATAGAATGAAATACCTGTTTATAATAACGCTGTATTAAATTTCTTTTAAACTGGTTTAAACTTGACTTAAAAGTTATAACAACTGCAGTGCTTCCCCTTCAGAAATAGACATTTTAATTGCAAAGGTATGTAAAAGTAGTTAATCTAAACATTTAGTAATTTGATGTAGCCAAAATTGTTTATTCTGTGCAATACACTTTTGGACTAGACAAATAATTTCAAAGTTGTAAACTAGTGGCTTGCCCACACACCAATACCCCCACACACACACACAGCTACACCACACCAACTCACACACACACACACACACACACACACACACACACACACACACACACACACACACACACACACACACACACACACACACACACACACACACACACACACACACACTTAGAAATGAAGCACTTAGTACCTTCTTTCCATTAAGATGGTATTAAATTTCAGATAACACCAGAGCTTTATTCTCTAGCCCCTTAATGATAGGTTCGAAACACACCTTTGCCCCATCATTATCATGTCATGACTGCGGAGTTATCTATGACCCTTTGAGATTTCAATATGCATTATGTCCTCTGTGTACATGAAGAATGTGCATGCAGTATTCTTTCTGTCAAAGGCTACTTCATATTATTAATAAAGCTACGTCATATTTTCACTTCCTTTCTATACATACACACATATATATATATATATATATATATATATATATATATATATATATATATATATATATATATATATATATATATACATGCATATATGCTTATAGGTGCGCTTCTAAATCTTGGAGCCCATATACTGACTTTGGCATTCTCGAGAACCCTTCTGCAACAAGGAAGGCAAGGTGTAACAGGATGATTACAATTCCATAAGCAGGTTGTGTGTGATACATATCTCTATGCTGCTGACTACTGACCCCCTCATCCTGACAGTACTCGTGATTCACACATACTGTATACAACTTCACTATACTGACACTTCTGCATTCTGCATTGACTGCTTGTTGGTACTTATATTACATGTTTGCTGCCACAGAACTATTTTTTCTCTGTTTACTATCTAATCTTCAGATGTTCCTTCCCTCTTATGTTTTTCAGATGATACAGGGTACCCACTTTAATGTTAAACAATAACACTAGTCCTTAATCCACAGGGAGCTACAGAGTAGTGGTTTAATAATGCCCTGTTCCAGAGGCAGGTAGTCACTTAGCCAATATTCACCCTGCTTAAAACTTGTTTGCACTGCTTGGATGCATTGGATGGGAGGGCCATCAGCATGACCCTGCAGAATGTTTAGTGCTTCTTTCATTCAGCATAATATGACTTTGTGCTGGTTTAATTCATCACTGCCACAATCAGTGACACATGATACACCTAGTGATCATGTAGCCCTCTTTATTGCATCTTGAATAAGTGACAATACGGAAGGTGGACAGTTGATGGCAGGAGCAGAGCACCCCCTCCTTCAGGCTGGTGTATTGTACATGGCAGCACAGGGGAACCTCTAGTGGTCAGTCTACAGCTGTGGGTTGTGATATCTACTATGTGACTATGTAACATTACAAAAATAAAACTCAGTGCATGCAGTGTTACCTCTGGGCTGTGCTTTGTAGTGTACAATCAGCTCGCATTATACATCAGGCATTCCTGCTCATACCATACAGAAATGTAGAGATAATGTGGTTACAGCTGTCGTCATTTATGGAGTGGTTACTGGACAGAGGCACAAGTGCTAGGAATACAAGTGGGAGACAGGGTTTTTGGTACAGTTGGATGGGCTGTGAAGCAGGGCACAAAATGACACAGCAGCCTTTCATGCAGATGCAGGTTTAAGAAATAATGATGTAACATTTGCCTAACAAAGTTATCGAGCATTATTTTGAAGAGAATGTTGCAGTTTCAAAATGGTAATTTGTAAGTTTGTTTTATGGGGGCTTGTTTGCTTGTTTTTTAGCTTTATTGACTGTAATTTTTAATCCTTCCAGTTAAGTGCAACTTTCTTTATTTTTCTTCTCAGATATCATGAATTGAGTTATGTTTCCTTTAACTGCAAATTTGTCTTCATCATTGTTGCTGCCACATTGTGAGGTGGGGGGGGGTGTGAGCTGGGGTCAGTACCTGTAAAACTATGAGTGCTTGTCAGATCTGTATTGTGCATGTACGGTGTCCACTAATGAGAGTGCTAAGGATGATCCTGGAGATCAGGAACAAATACTGAAATGAGAATCTGATATTTAGCTGCTACAATGGTGAGCCCTACTAGATGCATTTGAAAGTGAGTGGCCAGTGTTGGGAGACCTTGAGAGGTCCTCCCACATGATGTGGGAGTCTGATGATAACTCTTTGGCTGAGTCATGTAAAATTCCACATCCATGGATGCTGCATCTGTTTGGTGCACTTGTGTATAGTCCACATACACCCCCATCTGTTTTGTTGGTCTATTTATTATGTTTCTTCTCAAAATCCTTATCTCTTCCCTACCTGTTATACTTCCATTTGTTTCTATTTATCCTTTCCCCATCTTTCCTTATATTTTTCAGAAAAAGGGGGGCTTTTCCTACCAATAAATAAATAAACAAGTAAACAAATACCTTCCCCCACCAGCATGACCTTCTTTTGTCACCCTAATGTGTTTCCCTTATCTACTATTTCCTCTTTTTCTAACTATCCTATCCATCCATTTTCTACACTTACAAGTGAAAAAAAAAAAAAAACTAGCATCCATAAATGGATGCCAGGGGAATAAAACTGTTATCAAAGTGGGTTTGCTTATGAGCAAGCAGCACTGCACTCAAGTATGAACAGCTTCTCAAAGTCAGGTCTTGCAATATTAGTGCAAACCTGTGCTTACCACTGAACTTTGGAAACTTACGGAGATGCATCATAAACTTATGAACATGCATGAGAGCTAATCATAAGCGAAATATATATGAATGTATAAAATCTATAGATATATGCAAGTATTCATGCAAATTTCTTAGCTTGATTTACACACTTCCAATCCTGCCCACGTTGTTCCACTTTGTTTGTTTGTAGGCAGCAGATGTGCAGGTACAACGACAATAGTTTGCACTTACAGTATTAGCACATTGGGAAAAGACCAGTATTTGCACATCTACCTTCACGCATGTGCAGTTTAGGACTATTAAAATCTCACACATTATTTTACTTTTAATACTTTAGTACATATATTGCTTTTTTCTGCAGGGTTAACATGGCTAACAAAATATAAATAATTGTAATTAAATAATAATGAAAATCACCCGAAAGTGAATAAGTCATTTAGAGCTGGCAGCACCTGTATGGTAAATATCAAAAGTGCTTTCATAACATGGCTTGTGACCTTACCTAAACATCGTATAAGCTCAGTGCCCACATCTACAGCTCTGGTACCTGTATATTAACTGTCACTCCATTGCAAGTACAACTGTAACTTCTGAATGCATATACTGTATCGACTGATCCTGAAAATATCCTTGGGTGCATCTTAAATGGCTTAAAGTACAATTTAGCCACACCCCTAACAACACTGTTCAATGTCAGACTCCCATACAGGTTTTGTACCAAGTGAATGGAGAACAACTACAGTCATTCCTCTGCATAAGGTTGGACCTTCCACAGACCCAGACAATTAACAGACCCAAAGGTGTGACCAGTCTCATATGCAAAGCCATGGAAAGATGACTTATTATGGAATTAATCAATCAGGACATAGGGAACCTCCAAACATTAGACCCGTCTCACTTTGGATTTGTCAAGGGCAAGTCATGCTTACTCAACCCGGTGGATTTTTTGAAAAGGTCATCAAAGCAATGGATGAAGGCAAGATGGCATATAACACATACTTCAGACTGGCCAACTAAACAAAAATGGAGAGAAACCAAACTGAGAACTGTATAAATAATTTATTAAGTGCTTGCTTCTCAAATAAAAGGAGACTTTATCAGCACAACAACCACTTTGTCATAAAACATTTAAATAGAAGGCATTATAAGAGATCTGGGAGCACATGTTGACGGCAACCTCTCTTTTGACCACCACATTGCCACTGTGGTCAAAAAGTCCTTCTACGTGACACATCTCATTACTAAGGGTTTTGTATCCAGGAAGAAAGAGGTCATTGTCTCCCAGTACTCTTCCCTCATTAGGCCAATCATTGAGTACAATTCACCATTTGGCATGTACCTTACTAGATACCTGCAACAACTGGAGAGGCTGCAAAGGTACCTAACAAAGAGGATCCTAGGCCTTAAACACTTGTCCTATATAGACAGACTCAAAAAACTCCAGCTATTCTCTGTATCATATCACCTACTTAGAGGTGATCTCTGCTTGACTTACAAAGCCATGTCTGACCCAGCTCTGTTAGAAATGCTACATCTAAAGAAATCCCAGTCCCTCCACACCACAGCTCCAAAGACCTCATCTTCATTACCATAATCAACAGAACATGCTGGAGGGACAGGTTCATAACCCAGAGACTGCCCATGCTATGGAATAGATTTCCCATACATGTTAAACAGAGCATGTCACTGGCCCTCTTCAAGAGAAATCTTGATGAGTGGCTGGGGAATAAAAAATTCACCCCGGGGATCACACCAGTGGTTCTACTTGACGGAGGCACTGGGAACTAAAGTCAGATGGCACGAGGCCAGGGTAATCTTATGAACTAGGCTTCTAAAGCCTGTCCAGGGCCATTAGCCTAGTACACACCTATGAATCTAATAGTGTCTACACATTCCCTAATTGGATATTTAGCTAACATTGTCACTCCTACTTCCTGCTATATTAAATTAACCCAATGTCCTGCTATGGGATGCCAATGTATTTTAGTAAATAAAACTTGTACAAAGATATATGTTTTTCATATGTATATATATATATATATATATATATATATATATATATATATATATTTACACACACACACACACACACACACACACACACACACACACACACACACACACACACACACACACACACAAATGTTCTCTCAACAAAACACATTGTCTAAAATTCACACAAAAATATAAATATATATATATATATATATATATATATATATATATACACACACACATATGTATATATAAACATAAATATGATAAACCCCTCCAAAAAACATTAAAATGAGTAAAATTTCCACCAAATGACATCCATTGGAAGCTTTTCCAGACTTACACTATTTATCAAGTATTTCTAATAACTGTATACATATTGTGACTAAATCAATATTGCATTTTTTCTAACATAGAGATAATAATTCATGTAGCCAAGTTGTTCCCCACCCAGAGCACCCATATTCAATTATCTACCATTTATAAAAGGAAAGCAGCCTTTAACTTTAAAACACTGCTAATGGATAAAGTATCATTCAGACCTGAGAAAGTGGTAGCATCAGTTCTAAGTTACCATTTCAGTTCTTTAAATTCAAGGAGGTCATCTGTAGATCCCCCTTTCTCCCAAATCTATATGGTCAATGGCTAAAAACTTAAAGTAATGGTCACTGTATTCATTAATATGCCTAAATAGGGGATCCTTAGAATCTTTTCTTCCTATATCATAGAAGTGTTGATAGATTCTGGGCAGGATTCACAAAGGCTTGCACGGAGTGTAAGAGACGTGTAACACTCCATGCAAGCCTCGCGATCCAGGAACAGCCCTAAACTCCGTGTAAGAGACCAGCTAGCGTCTCTTACACGACTGGCGTGGACATGCTAAATACCTCACTTGCAGCCGAAAGGTATGCAAATGAGGTATATTAGCGATCCACGAAGCAGAAACCAGTCCGTGTAAGAGACGTTTTAGCTGCAGAAATGTACTCAGTTGACAACTGAGTACGTTTCTGCAAATTCCACAATGGAGCCATGTCAGCTCCAAATAAATGGGTGCATATGTCTCAGGCAGCATGCCAATGGCCAAATATGTGGCCATTGGCAAGGTAACCCGATGCAAAAATAATAAAAATATAATTTTTTTTTTCGGCGATCTAGAGTGGACAGAGAGCTCCTGCAGCAAATTGTTGAGCTGTGCAGGCCACGCCTCACACACAGAACCAACAGAGGGAACCCATCCCAGTGGAAACCAAGGTATGTGTTGGCCTAAGAATACTAGCAACAGGTACCTTCCAGAGACCAACTGGCGATATGATGGGGATATCACAGGCATCAGCCTCCAGGGTACTGCACCAGTTCCTGGATGCCATGTCAGCACATGTCGGTGATCATGTATATTTCCCCACCCCGCGGAGGTATTGGCCAGCAATATGCCTCTTCCAGCAAATAGCGGAATACCCTGAGGTAGTGGGTGCAATAGACTGCATGCTCATATGCATCAAAGCACCAGCCGGTGAGAAGGGTAGGGCCTACATTAACCGCAAGGGCTTCCCTCCATCAACTGCCAGGTCATGTGTGATGCCCAGGGCATAATAATGAATGTGTGTGCTGGCTGCCCTGGGAGTTACCACGATTCCCACATCTGGCATTTGATGCAGCTGTACCAGACATTTGCCAATGGGGACATCCCACACGGACACCTAGTGGGGGATGCAGGTTATGCACTGGAGCCGTGGCTGATGACACCCATCAGAAACGCACACACTCCTGAACAGGAACGCCATAATGAGGCACATGCACAAACACATAATGTAATAGAGCATGTGTTTGGGCTGCTCAAGTCACGGTTCCAGTGTCTGGACACATCTGGTGGAGCCTTGCAGTACACACCAACTACATGTACCCAAATTGTCATGGTATGTGTTATGCTACATAATATGATCTTGCGAAAACAGCTGCAGCAGGACCAGCATAGGGCTGGGCCAAACAGCCCCCTACCATTGCCAAGGCCATCACAGGCAGAGCGTGACTCAGAGAAGGAACAACCTGAGCCTGCCCCAGTAGGCAGAAGGAGGCATGCCCAGTATGCCCTGGCCTTGGCAAAGAGGCAACGCATAGCACATACACTGGCTCAGTAGGAACCCTGGGAATGATACCCTCTCTGACTCACTCAAATAATAACATGGATGCCTAAAATGACATGACCTGCTCACAAACATGTACAGGGAAGTGTAATATGTGCACCCGACAGAGGCAGCCCTGCAGATGAATGCCATGTGTTAAGTAATGTAACACCATGTACTATATGCACACCTGAGCACCCTGACTAACATCCACCCTCACCAAGCATGAAGCCACAAAATGATGATGGGATGATCAAGTGCAATAACTGGCTGAAGTAATGCAGTTGGTCAAAGGGGAGCCAATGTGTTTCAGGCTGGGAAGACATGCGGAGCATGACATGATGCACCACCTGCTAGGGGTGGCGTGCACCTATTATTCCATGCCCCATGGATACTGGAAAAGGCTGTCAGTACCCACAGCATGCCCTGAATAGGTAAGTCTCAAAACACAAACCCACCTTCATAGATACCACAAGGGATAGGAACCTAGATGTAATGCTACCCAATGCCAGAAGTCTAAACAGCAAGATGTGTGCAGTGTAAACGCACACAGTATGGAGAATGTAGATACCAGTCCTGTAATACAGAACTGGGTCAAGGCTCACATCAGCACCCTAACACTACCAGGTCACACCTCATACTGTGCTGTACAGCTGCAAAACATGGAACAAGCTACAAAAGGAGGGTGACTAGCAATAAATGTCAAGGATAACCACACCCCCATGTTGGTACCACAACAAGAAGCAGCATGGATTAACCATGGTCAAATACCAATGGCTAAAACCACCTCCAGTATATAGCCTGCTGCAGACTACTGTCCTAATACCAGGAACTGCACCTGGCCTATGTTGGAATACATGAATATATCAAGCCCCCAAAACAACCCTATATTGCTTGAGTGAAAATACCCAGACATACACGGGGAGCATTATACTAGCACCAACACAGTTGGAGAAAAGTTCCCAGAATCCATAAACAAAAATGCCCAGGAACAACGTACCACTCCCACAAGAGGGGTAAGCATACTGGAAGTGATAATCAGCAACATGTGTACTGGATGGCAAGATGAGAAATGTATCCTTCACTGGTAAGACCAGACCATAGAGTAATCACACTGGATATACACATCCTGACCCCAGACCCTGGCCAGAATACCACAGTGAAAAACATGTGTAAAGCATAGGTTGCAGCCCTCCAAACTGATGTTGAATCCACGAAAGGCCCTGTGCAAGTGCAGAATATGGGACACACCGCAGAACATGTTATACAGCCATTCCATGAACACAGCCAGGAATGCTTAGAGTATGCAATCACAAATAACAACAACACACAATGCCATACACGCAGGCATCTGGCATGCTGGACTCCAGCCATTACCAAACCATGCAAGAGAATGAGGAAGCTACCACATGATAGAGCAAACATAAATAGGGAAGTAATCACTGACTGGTAGTATGGCAATAACATATGTCCACACATACAATCCACTAAGTCCAGCCACAACAAGTAGAATCTGTGAATCCAGAGGCAATGTGACACCTGTCCCAAGTACACAGACAATCACAACACCCCCCAATAAATGCAAATATATGTGATAGATGCAACCATGTATCCAAACCAGAGGTTGAGCTTCACCAACTCAGTACTGTCAAAACTAGTCAGGAGGAGAAGGTAACCACATACACCACAAACCCAGTCCCACATAGACCTACCACAACTGTAAACCAAACACAGAAAAATATTCCCGGAGGCCCTAATTACAAACACACCACACCAACAGAAGCCTCCACAGCAGATCACAAGCAACCACAACCTCCAAACATAGCACATGCAACGAATAGTACACAAAGCTGGTGTGCCAAACAGTCACAGGCCAGAAGGAGAAACAACATGCCTGATACAGTTGTAATAGGTGTCTGTATAGGCAGACACACTGCTGTCCCACTCACCAGACTGAACAAGGGAAAGGGTAGAGTAAGCTGCCTGTAGGCTGTCACAAAATGCCACATAACACAAGTACGCAGGTCACCCCAAAGCAAGCAGAAATATGATGCACTCAATGTCCATGCTGGTGTGAATGACCTGAGATGTACCTCCCTGATCTACATGAAAAGAGACATGGATGATCCCTCTGAGTATGTACCCCAGGCCGGTATGACACTGGTTGTGTGCAGCATCCAACCCTCACCAAGAATGATGCCACAGTACAAACACAGAATTATCATGTTTAACAGCTGGCACAGTTACAGCTGTCAGTCCAAGAGGGTCTAATGTCTGTCTGCTTGAGATGTCAAGCATGACAAGCCATGCTGCTGTTCCAGGGATGGCTTGCACCTGTTACCCTAGCGTCTGGATACTGGATAAGGCCTTTGCCACCTCCATAGAGCTGTATGTAGGCAAGGCCAAAAAGACTACCCACCACCCTAGAAAACATAAGTGGTAGGAAACATAAGGGTAATGCTGACCAATGCCAGATGTGTAAACTGCAATATGCATGCCCCTGAAGCACTTCCCATTATGGAGAACATTGATGTCTGTGCAGTGACAGAAGCCTGCTGCAAGCCTAGTGATAGCACACCAGCACTACTAGGTTATACCACATATCATGTGTTATGGCCCCAACACCTGGACCAAAACATCAAAGGAGGGGGAGTATCCATATGCAGCACAGACACCCATATGGCCAGGTAACTGACAATGCACAAAGCAGTGGAGACCACCCACGTGCACTTAAGTGTAGTCCAAACTGCTGTACAGTCTGTAGCATGCGACAGACCACACTCTCACACACAAGAACTCCACCCAGACATCCTGAAGACACTGGACAGTATGAATGTCCCACCAAATACCAGACAAGGTACACACAAATTACCACATAGGTGGCAAACCATTATGTATGCAAGGAGTAATCAGGGACCTAGGGACACAAGTCAACAGTAATCTGTCATGTGACACTCACAATTCCAATGTGGCTAGGAAGATTGTCGATATTGGACACCGTATCATGAAAGGATTCACATCTACATCAACAGAGGTCACTGTGCCGCTGTACTGTTTCCCTTCCTCCCTCATCAGACCCATAATCTAGTACAATGACTCATATGGGATGTACCGTACGTGACACCTGCAGCGGTTCGGAAGACCTCATAGTTACCCCACCAAGAGGGTAAAGGGTGTGAAATATATGTCATATGCTGCCTGGCTGTAGACACTCCAGCTGAATGCAGTGACAGACTGCCTACACAGAGGCATTGTATGTCTGTTGTACAAGGCCATGTCCAACACAGGAGTAATGGACATGCTCCACCACAGGAAATCAAAGCCATTGGAACTGTGAGAGTCACAGATGTCAGCCTCAACACATAATGAAATAAGATGTGCTGGAGGGACAGATACATAACCCAGAGGCTCCCCACACCCAGAAACAGGATCCCAATCCATGTTAGGCAGAGCCCCTCACTGACACCCCTCAACAGGAATATTGCCAAGTGGATGGTTGATCGTACATGTATACTGGGGGTCTTCACTGTGTCACGACCAGACAGAGGCACAGTAAAGAAATTCATAAATGGCCATAATAGAAACATAGCAAGGGGTGGCGAAAGACACACACACACTCTGGCTAGGCTTACTAATGCCCAGGGTGGATAGCCTAGTATGAACCCATGAACCTATGAAGATACAAAATGTACAGGATACTAAGGATAATCACAAGGCTTACCTAACTGATGGTAGGAACCATGTTGGGCATCCACAGATATGCTCCAAATCACACAGATATTACAAACAACATACCAAACACACACACATATTGCTAACATACAACCTGACAGGTGCAGTGCAAACACCCCCCCCCCCACAGAGTGCAAAATATCTATCCCAGCAGACTGCTGCTCCCCTGACATTGCAGATGCTGAGGTAACAGCCATCATCTGCAAAGCAAAACGCACAGCAGCAAAGGTATGTGATGGTGTCCTGGGCTGAGGCCAACATGGACTCCAAGAATAATGGAATGCCAAATCACACTACTGCCCAATATCAGCCTTACCACAGGATATGTACCCAAAGAGCAGTGTACAACAACAGTGGTCCTTCACAACAGAGGTGTTGCCTGAATGGATACTGCAAACTACCATCCCAGGATCCTGACAAGCGTGGTCTGCACAGCTATGGAAAGGATCAGTATGTACCGCAGACAGAAGGCTATTGTGGACCTACTGATACTGGACCCTACACAGTGTGGCTGTCATAGCTGCAGATCCTGCCCCTAAACATGTTTGACCCATTTGAAGCATTGATGAGGGCAATGTGGTCCACACAGCATAGCTGGACCGTGCACATGCTTCTAGACAATACCGTACGAGTTCAGTATGGATATGTTCACCAGCTTAAATATATACCACTATGTCTGAATAAAATATGAATATACTGAAACAGTCAACAATGAATAAAATAATCAAACACTGTTCCAATAAGGCAGAATGCAATGGTTCATTTGCAATGAATAGTCTATTCTAAAATAGTCGCACCACACATCCGAAAGTGACAAAATTTCCAAAGAGGTAGCTTGCAATAAATAATTACACTTTATTTTAAAAAAATAATAAAATAGAAATGTTGAGCGCTTTCATCTACACCTTAGTAGACTTCCACTGGAACAGTGTTTGATTATTTTATTTATATACCACTATGTCAGTAGAGGTGTTGCAAACCAGACCAAGGACAGAACTGACATGTTCAGACATGCCGCATCCATGTCAGACTACAAAGCAGATATGAGTGGCATCCCACAAGGCCTGGTCCTGCCCCCCCCTGTTCTGTATATATGCCCATAGGTATAGGCCAACATGGAAGGACTGTGACTGAACATGTATGCAGAGGAGTACAAACAGCCCACCATATCCAACCCCCAGCTGACACAAGCAACCCACAAAAGGGCCACCTACAAACAGACAACTGGAGCCATAGCCATGTCAGCAAGCTAATTGCAGAACTATGTATAGACAACCACCGTGGATATACAGTAAGTGCCCACAAATTACCACACAGGTGTTAACCCATGACGTACCTAACATGTAATGAGAGACCTGGGTACAAAAGGTGATAGAGATCCTGCACTGGACAAACATGTGGCTGTAGTGTTCGCAGAAACATATACTATATACCCACCCAAACATGAAGGTTGGCAGATGTAGATAAGGGGATGTCGCTGTGGCTCTGTAGTCATCCTCCATCAGCGTCACAATTTACTACAATAGCCCCTGTGGGATATACCTCAGCAGACACCTCCATCAACTGTAAAGTCCACAACAGTACCCCACCAGGAGTAGCAAAGAGCATGAACAGATGCCGTGTGTTGCCTGAGTAAACAAACTGCAGCCCCACACACTGCCATACTGCCCAGCTACAGGCAAGCTGTGCCTGATGTATGAAGCCATGTCCAACCTGGAATCAATGAACATGCTGCACCTTGTACAATCTGAATGGCAGTGAGCTATGCACATGAGAGACCTGAACCCCAGCACTGACATACATAGGACAAGCTGTACAGAATGATCCATAACACAGAAGGCACCCCACTCTTCAGTAAACTCCTGGTACAGGTCAGCCAGAGAGTTACTTTATCGACACCCCTCAAGAGGAATCCTGATGAGTGGATGGGAGATGGTAGGCTAACCCTGGGTATCACTGTTATGTCAGAGGTAGACGGAGGCACAGTATACTAACCATGACATATGTCATGGCAAACTCCAGTTACAATGTGTGTCAAAGGACAAACACACCCTGTGACTAGCATCAGAAATGGCCTAGGGAACATCGCTAGTGTTTGCCAATGTCCACCCATGTTGTGGAATACACTACCAATGTTGGACGAGCCTGGTGTAGGTAGTCCATATCTGAACATAATGCAACATGGTCATATGTGCACAACTGGCCCCTACACAGTCTGTTGTGCTCTCTATGAAGATGTCAAGCAGTCATAGGACTAAAGCCCAGAATACTGTCCACCACAGTGAAAGTACTGAACCAGTACACTATACGGTACTACAGTGTTAGGTCATTATGAAAATATGTTGAGAACTGTCTGCAAAGTATCCCATGCAATCCCTGCAGGCACAGTATAATCCCTGTTGTGACAGACATGAAGCAGTTGGCCATTTAGTACACAACATGACACCCAACACACAACCATAAACGTGAGATATTGTTGAAGTTCACACACACCCAAATATGTGGTGGACTTCAGAGTGCAACATATGGAAAGCTCACAATGGGCATGCTCGCACACTTTGATAAATGAGGCATATGTCAGACAACATACCATGGAAAGGCTGAAATGGGCATGCTCACACACTTAGGCCATATCTCCGTTTAGCAGTTGGCCACACATATCTGGTATTTGTACGTGTCAGTCCAGGAACCAACAACAACACAGCAATCTGCCCAGTGCACACAGTAAATGACTACAGAGACATAAGTGATATAGTGGATCGCCATCATATGCAAACATCTTCCACAGATACACAAGTTGGTCATAGGAACAGGGAATGCTATGGCAATAAAGACCTGCAAACAGTAGAACAGCAACAAATATTGTGCATCCGACAATTGAACATATGGGTGTAGAGGTCAATACTAGGCTTGTTGCCCTAGGGAATGACAGCTCAGCCAGAGTGTGCTTGGCATCTGCATCCCCAGTACAGTAGGCTACTGTGCCACTGTAAAGTAGGTCACATAAGGCAACATGTGAGGCTAGTGAGCTGTGCCTCTGTCAAGCTGGGGCACCGTGGAGGTCCCAGGGATTGAATGTGCTAAGCCACAGCCATGTTGTGTGCTGGAAGAGGGTTGCTGAGGATCTCTAACAGTAAGTGTCCGTCAATAACAGACTGAGGGGAGCCCTATCTGCATTCTCTGGACAATTCCACTGTCAACACTGTGTTGTAATGATTATGTGTGAATGAAGTGCCGTGCCAGAACTGTTCACAGATGTCTTCCCTCTGTGGGCTACAGCTCTGCAATGTATTAGCTCAATCTGTCTGTTTTACGGCTCATATATGGCTGGTGTACATCTGACAGGGGTCTTGTTGTGGAGCAGTCATGGGTATATGTGGGATAGCATGATCAATGCAAACTGTACACATGCTCATAGAATGCAATTGTCAAGGATTATGCTGAGTGGCCAGTATAGTCCCCCAGCATGGGTCCTCTGAAGTTGTCCACCCCAGTCTTCACAAGTGTAGAGTCTGCTAGTGCTAAATACAGTTTGTGTGCAGTGACAACCTTGCCTGGGGGTGGAGATGGGATATGGATGTCCAGGGAAAGGTGGGTGGTCAGATATCAACAATGGTGGTCTACCTCTGGTGTGGAACAGTGAGTACCCACGTTGCAGATGGACAGGTGCAGTATGTATTTCATCATGTGGCTGTGGTGTGTGGTTCTGCCATAGCACATGGAACCACAAATTGTAGTGGCTGTGGGGTAAAGTGGTAGAGGCCTGAGTAGCTCTCACACACAATATGCCTGTACCTGATGTTAACAACTGGAATGGTGTATGTGAACACCTGCATATCCCGGCACTGTTCCCAGGGAAGCTAAGTGTGTGTCCTGGGTAGGGTGTGGTGTTCTGGACTGGTTGTGTTGTGTTGTGTGTTACAGGTCCTGTGGTCACAAAGCATGGTATAGAACATAACAACATAACCTGCCAGTGCAATGTGCACAACTGACCCTGATGTAGGTAGCTGCAAATGCATATATATGCTATTCCCCACCTGACAGGTAGTACTACATGTACATACCGCTGTAGAAATAAAGATGTCAGCACCCTATAAATACTGCAGGTGCAGAGCAGATGCTCAGTAATTCGGATAGTGCGCTCTGCTAATGCGTTTCTCCCTGGTGTCATAATATAGTTAGGTAGGAGTTTAAAACCTGTAAATGGCATGTGTGTGTGTTTGGATGTGGGGACTCTGTGTGTGTGCAATTCTGTATGAAAAACATGTGCTTTTTTGAAATCAGGAGATCACACTACATGATGCACATTACCCTTTCCAAACAGTGATGATGACAGCACCCTATACATACAGCTGGAGAAGAAACATCTGCCAGTAATCAGAGTAGCACAACCTGCTACAGCATCACTCTCAAGTGCCATAACATATTTAGGTAGGGGTTTGAAACCTGCAAGTGTGGGGTGTTTGTGTGTGTGCATTTCTGTATGAAAAACATGTTAGTTTTGGCAATCAGGAGATCACACTACCTGATGCACATTACCCTTTCAAAACACTGATTATGTCAGCACCCTATAAGTACAGCCAGAGAAAAGGAACCATCTAGTAATCCGAATAATGCTCTTTGCTAATGCGTCTTTCTCACGTGTTGTGACTTAGTTAGGTAGGGGTATGAATCCTGCAAATGGCAAGTGTGCGTGTGTGTGTGTGGGGATAGTAGGGTGTGTGTAAATGCAAGTGTGAGAGAACAGATCCTTTTGGAAAATACTACAATACACCAAATGCTGCATATTCCCCCAGTAAACACAGGGGATGTCACCACACTATCAGCACAGCCAAACAGGGCTAGTTGGCCAGTAATGCCAATAGTGCACTCTGCTACTGGGTCTATTACCATTGTCAGAGTACAGATAGGTATGTTTTGGTAACCCACAACTGCCACATGCAGTTGTGTCACACATTATGATCTTGTGTGGGTCTTTGTGCATAACAATGCATGCCATTGCCTAAACCGGCATAAATACCTGTGACCCGCAGTAGTTACCATGTCTGACACATGCCTCGAGTGGATAAATGGTATTTGCAATGTATACCAATATGACTGTGTCTTACTGTGCAGGGGCCGCACGCGGTATGTGTCTATACATTGTGGGTCTATATGGTAAAATACCTACAGCAGGGGATACACATCTGGTCTGGGCCATATAGTCTACATGTAGTCGAAGTACAGGTGCTGCATGTTCCCACCTGTTGTGGGAGTGGTAACATGTCATTCCACTGCAATTCAGTGACCACATGCTGTGAACCCTTCAACTAGTGTGTTGTAGCTACAGTAATGCTCACGCACAATGTTTGGCTGGATGCAGTCCAGCCATATAAAGACAGTTCTTGAGACTGTCATATTGCCAGTGTTGTTATGGAGGATAGGTGGTTTTCCTGTGTATGGGAGGGTTGTGTGTGCCAGGCTATGAACCAGATGGCAGTCCGACACACTGTTAGCTGCACATGATTAGACCCTGATGCTTTGTTCTGTGCCAACAACCTGGAGGTGTGTGTATCTGTGGTGCCTTGGGATACCACCCCCCTGTCCATGTGTGTTACATGTGTAGGGGACGACAGGCATGGTATGAGGCATAACCTGTCAGTGATGGGTTACACCTGTGAGCCATGAATCAGGACTCTGGTACTGCACAGACATTGCAGTTCACCGTGCTGAGGACAGTGCCCAGTGCATGCATCTTGTGGTGTACACTGCTGGTGTTGTGTAGCAGCACTGTTAGTGTCCTAACCTGTGTGATACCCGCGGAGGTGGCTATGTAATCCATGTCCTGCAGCATAAGGCAGTATGTGTGCATCAAGGAGCTTCACCAATATACATCGGGCCATGGGTGTCACGTGCAAGCTGACCCTTGCACATCATTGTGGCTTCCCTAGCATGTAAGCACATGTTGACAGCCAGCGGATACCCTATGAATGACACTGGAGACTGAGCAGAATGTAGACATACAACACCCTTCCTACATATAGTGGTAGCATACCTGGTGAGGGTATGTTGGCAACCAAGATCAGGCTCATACTGGCCCGTGCCACATGCTGAGAGATCCATTCTATGTTCCCTATCATGTAGTCCAGGGAGGTATGTCTCAGGTCATCCATAGTCGCATGGTCAATGAGTGAATCATATGTGTCCATGCCTCTGACTGACCTGTATGCATGTGTTCTGTGGTGGACCATAGTGCCTCTGAGGCATATCACCGTGACCTTCACCAGATACAGCCTGTTGAGCGGGACCCCAGTACAGCACCCAAGACAGGTACCTGACACATCTGTAGCAGGTGTGTTGTGTAGCCCTACAGGCTGTGAGTATGTGGCACACGGGATGTGTGTGCCATGTGTGGCATGTGCTCTGTTCCGACGGAACATATGCCTGTGTGCCAGCTGCAGATGTGTGTGATGCTCAGGCAGGATGCTATTCTGAGTCCACACGTATGCCCCAGTGTGTTCAGCATGCTGTCAGTGCGTGTCTATGTCTGACTTGTATTGTAGTCACTGTAATATGACATGCCACCTGACAAGGTATGGCATTACTGGGTTCAGAGAGCTCAGTCCCCAGATTGGCTATGTGGTGGCATCCCACACATGTGTTGTACGTTCCTGGCCAAGGGTGATGGATGACTGCATACATGTGGCAGCTGTGACATTGCCACATGACTCACATAAACCACAACTGGACCATAGAGGTGATTCACAGGTTACCTTTGCACGTGCTACCCTAGTAGTGTGATTGCCATGGTGAGTACCAACACATAGGGCCAATGCAGAACAACATACTGAAGGTGTGTATGTGTGGGTGTACTGCTACTGTTTCATAGCACTGGCATATATGACTGCACACGTGGGTAAATGCCAGGTAAGACATGTGCAATGTGTCACAGGCAACGTACATGTGAACAGGATGGACAGTGACATTTTGTCATGTGTAAACTTGACATACACATCGTACGCTATGGAGATGTCACTAGGAGTCCACAGAAGCACTGTAACTCTGCATTGCAGGTGTAAGCAGTGTTCCAGGGAGCTCCAGTGAACATGCATGCAAACAAAGCTACAGTAAGCAGGGCTGGAAGTAGTTCATTGTACAACAAAGAAGGGGTAACACTAACAGTAAGTAACAATGCAAATATATAGGCACTATCAACATGTACCCAGGAATACACAGTGCAGATGCCCATGGTAGAACTGATATTATGTCATAGTTAATTGTGATTTGGATTACATTGGTACTGCACACATATCAACATGCACAAACATCCACATTGCATAGTCGTTGTGGGCAACTTGACACCATTACTGTACATGTCCACCATTGCATATCACTACTTGCATTAGCTTCCCCCCTGTGCTACCCATGTATGCAGCTATCTGTTGACATCCTTACCACAGGCATGCAATTATGTGCAGCTGTTACACTTTGGTACGTACTATGGGTGCAGATAACAATTCAGGACATTCATAACATTCATACATTTACTGCATCAGGCATGCTGGGATACACACACAGTCATATCAGCACACTGTACTGTTACCAACATGATACTACTAATACACTTCTATGTAGTCACCCTGTGCATCAGCAATGTGTTTACCCGTTCCCGCAATGATGTTGGAGATTGCAGGAGGTGGCACAGTGTCATCATATGCACAGGGTGTGAATTAGGTATGCCTGAGTGTGCCACTGATACCACCAACTGACATGTGTGTGTATGTGTGTTGGTGAGGGGCAGCAGTACAGGGTGGGGCAATGTTGGTGCAGTGTGCATGTGTATGTGGTCGCCCTAGGTGTTAACATTTTGCATGTGTGTATGCAAGCACACAGTTCCACCTCATGGCTGCCATATACAGGGGTTTGTGGACAGCCACAGACTGCACCTGGCAGGTCATACAGATCAGTGTCTTTGGGCACGGACACGGTACCTGTGCCTGGCAGGGGTGCTACGGACCGTATCCAGTACTAAGCCAGACTGGGTACTGTCATCAGAAGCGGGAGTGTGTTGACTGGACACAGGACCCTGTTGGGACTGTCCAGAGCCACGTGCACATGGTCTCCTGGGGCGTTCCGATGACAGCACAGACTCACCATTGCTGGGGCTGCTGCTGGCACTATGGGGGCATGCACGGGCCTGTTGTTGTCCGCGCCGACTGCCAGCTGCTGCTGTTGCTGGCATACAGCCACGTCGATGCCGCAACCACCCACCATTGCCCTGGCTCATGGACATTTGGTTGTGGAACTGCTGTAATATGTCCCCACAATGTCTGTCTATGACATCGGTGAAATTACAGATAGCATCCGCGATGTCATGCATACTGTCAGTCATGGCTGTGCGACATGCTCTCAGCTCCCTCAGACCCTGTCTGGTGTACCTTTCATACGTGACTGTGCCTGCATGACAGCCCGAAACATAGCTGAGGTTGACAGACCTCTTTGGGCACATCTGCCAGAGGCAGTACGCCCACAGATGCTCCCATGAGAATCCATGGGCAACTGTCTGTGTGGTAGCATCGCAGGATCCTGCCCATGGCTGCTGTATGGGGAAGCATGTGCCACAGATACCACATTACCCTGGTCAATGCCCACTGTATCCTATCCATCATCTAGGGACAATGGTGACAAAGGATGTACTGGCAGGATGACTGTGCGCAATGATGGGGTTGACAGCTGTGTACTGTCAATTGGCTGACCAATGGCAGACCCTGACACACCTTGCTGTACCATTACACAGATATCATCATTACCAGTACCTGTGGCACCAGATTCAGGTTCCCTGCTGCAGGACACCAGAGCAGCACCAGAACCTGTGGGAGGAAGACAGGAAACATAGTTTACAGTGTCCACACATTGTTACCAGTGATGCACTTATGCACACATGCACACATGCACACATGGACACATGCACACATGGACACAGGCACACATGCACACATGGACACAGGCACACATGCAGACATGCACACGTGGACACATGCACACAGGCACACATGCACACATGCACGCATGCACACAGGCACACATGCACACATGCAGACATGCACACGTGGACACATGTACACGTGGACACATGCACACATGCACACGTGGACACATGCACACATGGACACATGCACACATGCACGCGTGGGCACATGCACACATGGACACATGCACACATGCACACATGCACACGTGTACACATGCACACATGCACACGTGGACACAGACACATATGCACACATTCACACGTGCACACGTGGACACAGACACACATGCACACATTCACACATGCACATGTGGACACAGGCACACCTGCACACATGCACACATGCACACATGCACACATGGGCACAGGCACACCTGCACACATGCACACATGCACACCCCGCAGTATACACACAGAGCACTACTGAGTTACACTAGTGTTACTAGCACTATCAGGACTATTATAGGTATTGTTAAACACACTCACCAGCATTGATGGCCTGCCTTGCTGTAACCCCGGAGGGACCTGCAGAAATTATGAGATTAATGTCAGTGGGCACAACTGTGCCATTGATACTGCATATGATACAGTGCAGTAGTACACCAGTTGCCTTTCACACATCAGCTGCTGATATTGCCAATATCACACATGCACAATTACATACTATGATGACAGCTACATACCACGGACACACCTTACACATGCATAAACTAACAGTATACAGAACAGTCAAGTGTACATATGGCATATTACCTGCATGCTCCATGTCGTGCTGCTGTGTGGATGCAGCCTCCATCATGATGCAGGTGTATTGCTGTTGCTGTTCTGGGGCTGGAGCCACAACACTTAGGAGTAGCCCCTCCAGTCTGGTGAGGGGGGATGTGTGGCCACCCCTCCTCCTGTGGCAACCTGTTGCCTGTGGATATCCGACGCACGCTGATGGACATTTCTGATTAAATCACTGCAGTGATGTCATAACTGCTCATATGTCCTATTATGCGTGCCAATGTCATTTACCCTATAGACAAGGTCTTGCCACAGTGCAGCCCTCTCCTGCTGATTCTGACTGGTGCGGGAAAACAGTATGTCATACTTCCGCACCAGGCTCTGGTGTATCTCCTCATCTTCCACTGCAGAGTAGGCGGGATTACTCTGACGCACCATCTCCCTGGAAGAGAACACAAACAGGATATCAGCAGACTATGTCAGCAATATATGGCACACATACTATACATGATATTCATGTGTAGTGATATACTACTACTCCAATATGTTGCATGTGTGTGTCTCGTGGTCGATACACAAGTACATGGCCAGATATCAGTGCTCAACCAACACCTGTGCAACAATACCTGCCACATTCCACACAACATAGTAGCATGCCTCATCGGTCAGCACACACTGATAGGTCCAATGCACAACCTCACTCTGGGGGTTCATCACAAGGTACTGTATGTGGGACACCATCCACTAGTGTGGTGTGGACACAAGTTACTCGGCCTGTATATACATATCCCACCACCACCACCAGCACAGTAGACTACTTTGATATGTATGTGATTAGACAGTTATTAACTTGCTGGGACTGAGATGGTATCCATGCAGCACACTGGGCCAGTGGAAGCCACAACCCACACTGCTGACCCCTTTGCAAATGCTTACCACGGATATGCCACAGATTGCATGGAACTTGCACACACATTTCTAACCCAGACCCTATGCACAAAGGTTAGGCATCCTGTCTGGTGGACCCCAGACAGAGGCAGATTATATAACAATAGCAGGAGGCTACTGCAGGACAGAGCAGATTCACATTAAGGGAAGGCATCTGTGGTCAGCACTGGTACTATGCTACGGTCTCTCATAACAACGGCCACGGCCTACTCTGGGAGGGAAATGGCCACAAACACTATGGATAACCACAAGGCCTTCTTCAGTTATGTTACACATATGGACCAAATGCCTCAGATATGCTCTGCATTAATACACACCTACTTAACATTCACCAAACACACAGATATTGGCAACATTCTTGCAGACAGGTTCGGTGCATGTATCCCCCCTCCTTCTCCCCCACCAGTTGAAATACTTATCACAGCTGTATGTAACCTCCCTATCATCTCACATGTCCAGGTGAGGGCCACCCTCAGCAAAGCAGAACACACAGCATCACTGTGACCTGATGGTATCCCTGGATGTGTGCTACATGCACTCCAAGAGGACATACAACCGCATATAAGACTGATAATTAATCTTGGCCGTACTACAGGATATGTACCTGGACACTGGCATACAGCAACAGTAGTCCCACACCACTAAGAGGCACCTCTACTGACCCTGGGAACTACCACATCATATGCATAACCGGCCTGGTCTGCTAAACTATGGAATTATTCAGTATGGGATGCATATGCAGTGATATCGGGTACCTGCAGACACTTGTTCCCAGCCAGTTTGCCTTTGTGATGGGCTGATCCTGCCTTTTGAACCTATCTGACCTTTCAAAACAGTCACTACAGCCATTGCTGAGGGCAACGCACAGACAACTGCTGACAGGATCATGGCCTAACACTGATTGACATGTAATGTATAGTCATCCCCTTTTGGTGGAACTACTTACACAGAACATATCACATGGACATACCTATAGATACAGACCTATGATACATTTGGAGGGTTCACAGTATGCAGACTATTAACCTGCAACTTTGCATTACCTGTGTTTGTCGCAGCTGGTTGCATTACCACTGCTTCTGCTTCCTGCTGTTACTGTCACTGCTGACAGCTTAGAGTCACAGTGTGTAGCGTGTGTTTTTTTTTCCCTGTCTCTGTCTGTCTCTCTCCCTCTGTCTGCTTCCAGACAGTGGAATGAATGTATTGCATGTGTGGAGTGTTAGTACAGGATGCTTTTGTAGGTATCTGCATAGGTCCATGTGATGGCCTCTGCACCAATTGTAAGCCAGCATTTGCTAATTGCATGCAGCCAGTTGTGTACTGATTGCAGTTCTCACTGTGACTTCAGGACAGTGCTATAAAAGGGTATGTGAGATAGGCATTGCCCTTTCAGATTGTAAGGGCGGGGACCATGCTGGTATGCTGTGGACACTTTTCTATGAGTGTAAAGGTTAGTATCTCTCTCATGATTCAGACTGTGTTGTAGATTCACATTTCTCCATTCCTCTCTCCTGTTCCCTGTAGTAAGTGTGTATGCACAATGACACCTACAACTATATATATATATATATATATATATATATATATATATATATATATATATATATGTAAATATACATACATTTATATATGTACATTAACTGACATTATTACCTACAAGCTACCAACTAGCATGGCTGTTTCTGTTCACACACTACTATTATGTGAATCCAGTAGTTTCTAAATGACATGCTTTGTGTACTACACATCCTATATTCCCTTTACATTCATCCCTACTATTACATGTTATATTTATTTTAGCACAATATCCTTGTATAAGAGTCATGGCTTAGTGGTAGGTCATGCAGACTACTGTTTCCAAGGTCGTGGGTTTGGGACTGACAGTGGGATTTTATTTTGCTTTTGAACTGACTAAAGGACCTGTCAATCATAGTGACTAAGGCACTTTTAAGCAGTTGTATCCGGGTTAGCACTGGTTTCTGCGGAGCTCACGCATGCACACTGGCATTTAGCTCCAAGCACACACGCTCACACCCGCTTACAACCGCTTAACAGTGCTTACTCTGGCGCAAACCTGCGCTATTTTCTTTGAAAGAAATGAAAATGGGGAGACAGGAAAGTGGTGAAAAAGGGGTCACAAAGAGGGTAAGACAGTAGGGAAACAAGGTTGAGATTTGCAGGAGGGATGTAGGTAAGGCCCATAGCTGCCCATTTCTTCATCAGCAACAGCTGTGCATATGTATGTAATTTGGTGTGACATTTGAAACCTTCCACCCCTGAGAGAGGTGTCAGGACAACAATAATACTTGTTGTACATCCAATTGTAATTGATAGTTTCCATGTCCAGCAGGCATGTGTGCGGAATGGGCAGCTATGTATGGGGCGTAATTTTTTTGTGGGTACAGAGTGCCCTTTTTTATTTTTATTTTTTTTCAGGTGAGAGTGGTATGTCAGGTGAAGGAAGTCGGTATAGCTGGGGAGGTAGGTTGGGTAGGTAAACAGACAAGACAAGCAAGACACATACAGGGGCGGTGTATGACATGTGTGGGGGGGTTACACAATTGACGTGGACGGAGGTTTGGATATCCAGAGCCCATGAGCCCACAGATGGCAACAGTGGAACTGATATCCCCACCCATAGGCAGTTACCACTGTTCCTTCATTGCCCAGGACAGGGCTGTGCTGGGGGCTGTGTAGGCCTGGCAACAGACATGCCCGTAAGTTGTGCCACCTGTGCCTCAAGCTGGTGTAGGGGCTCGAGAACAGAGTCCCGGATCTCCCTACACACCACAGTCCGGATGCTACGGAGGGTGAGTGGTGGTTCTCCTCCGGCCACGCTTGCAGAGGGGGGACAAGCCCCATCCCCTGCAGCGCTTCCACCCACAGGTGGCACAGGGCCACCAGAGGAGGAGGGTCCAGACTGGGCACTAGTGCTAGGTGCACTCGCCAGCTGAGGTGGGAGAGGTGGGTCAGCTGGAACCCACCTTCCCTGTCTTCCTATGTTTTGCATTATGTCATGACAGTTTGGGTTAGTGACATATAATACCATTCACAATTAGTTGTAACAGTATGCATTAGTATTCCCATTAACCAAACACCCAGATATTCACACCATTGAACAGCGAGCATAACACATGCATAATTTGGAAAGCAATACACAGTCCAACAACATGCAGGGTTGATTGATGGCAACAGGCCATCAGGTTTGGCTGTATAAACAGGGCAGATGCATCAACGGACATGCAAATATATATGACCCAACAGGACAAATGTCCAGGGGTGTTAATTGTGATTGCACATACCATTTTCACGTGGAATGGGTTATATGTGGTTATAGGGTGGGGTGAAGAAACTAATATTAACACCTTCGAATGCCAATACATATGCTGTACATTTCTAATAGCTGCACATATATACACACTACTGTTCTAACTACAGTTTCCAATATGATAACTACTTCAATTTGGTGATAGGACTGTTACTGCAACATCAATATGCATTTTATTGTTTTTTATACACATTCATATCTAGCTTTGTTCAGCTACATCATCCTGCTACATTTGCTTTATATAGCTATAGACAAGTGTGGATGTTTGGTATATCAGACAATCATACTATCTGCATATTGCAGACTGAGAGCAACATATCCAGATTTTGGGATACACATTCCAGATGCAGCAACACTTTGAACAGATTTTGCTGTTTGGTTTTGATTCTCACATGCATTTCATTCTGTCTTGACTGCAGTATACTTTATTCAGGGGTTATTACTACAGTATTGCTGGATTCATGACACTTTCTCACACTCTCTCACTTGTTTTCATTTTACTATTCAGGATGGTACTTACTTCTAGGCTTTATTGACATGTTTTACCTGTAGTTATTACAATCCTTTCCAGCAGTCTCACTTCTGTCATGTTTCAGTATTTCAACAGGGATATATTTCACACATGTGATTTCATCATCTTCTGCAGCTGTACTTTTCAGCCTGCTGCAGGTTGTGTACTATTTTCTTACAGGTGGGGCATCTTTATTTCAGAATTTATGTCACACATTTTCATTTTTCTGTTTGGATTGCAGACTGCAACACACTTTTGTAATCAAGCAATACTTGCAAACACTTTTACACTGTTACTTGCACATTTTATTACTTAGTGACTACACTGCACTCTTTTGCTAACTGTCATACTTTTATATTTCTTTACAGTTACTGGTAGTGGATTACTTACCTGCCTGGTGGCGCAACCGCACCAGCCTATCACCATAGGCTCTGCGGTTTGCAGAACGGACACCTGCAGCTGTAATATAAATGAAGTAATATTGGAATACACACCTCCATAATATCAGCTAGTTTAATTTCTTACATACATAATTAAATGTAACTTACTCAGTAGTGGGGCGTTGGGCATTTGCCGGCCCTCCTGGATCCAAAGGTTCAATTGGTTCTGCTTGTGTCTCTTCAGGTCCTCGTGGTGGTGATGGACTTGCTCACCAGTCCTTGGAATCCCTGTGGCACTGGTGAGATCATGAGCCAACCGGTCCCACGCCTCAGCCCTAAATGCTCTTCACAGGACCTGGCCCTGCATGAGTTGGGCCTCATGATTGTGGACTAGGAGCCAGACCATGTACCTGGACTCCTCAATGCCCCATCTCTGTGCTTGAAAGCAACTACCCTCACCTACTCCTGTCATTCTGGCTGCAAGTCAGTTCTACAATCGTTTATGCTGTGTATTCCAACCTATGGGGCTTATATAGTCTGTTTTCCCCGCACATATCTGTGATTGGCCATTTTGGAATTGTATCAACTTCACTAAACTTGCATTGTCATGCTCCAGTTTGTATTAATTCCTATATATTTGCTATTATTGCATTTACAGGTACTGCTGTCATGGCTTAGTGGTTCAGTACCTTGACTATGGTGTATAGTATCCTGGGTTCGAACCTGGCCACTACTTTTTATTTTTTATGACTGTCTAGACAAGCTGTGGGGTGTGTCTGTGTAAAGGCAGTTTTGATACGGCTTGCTCAACGTTGCCCATTGGTTAGCTTGTTTGCGCAGTGCGCAGCTCCGCGCAAATGGGGTATGCTGGTTTAAGCCTCATTTGGCTATATTACACTCAGCTCAGCTAGGGGCACATAGATTCAGTGTGTTAAACCACTGCTCAGCTACGGGCACTCATTTTGCACCAGTTGAACCACTGCTCACCTACGGGCAGATGCACTCACCCTGTTAAACTGTAGCTCAGCTATGGGCACATCTGGCATTTTTTATTGTTTTGTTACCTCACATTTCTTCAATATAAATGGGCTATTTCATTACATTTTACATAAAATGTGATTTTATGTGTACATGTTTGTCAGGGACTTGTTTCGTGCTTATTTTGCTAACAATAAAAATTGGTGTTGTGGGGCCTCGAACCATGAATGCCTGCTCTTTAGTCAACATCTCTACCGCTACGCTATTGCTTCTTAGCTGACTTTGCATATTTAGTTCTTATATGCTTTCCCACTAACTGCTAACTGTGGCTGGCTACGGGCACGCCCGCGCAAACGAGCGCACTCACGATTAAACATCTTTACAATTTAAAAAAAAAGTATGAGATGTTCATTTGTACATTTTATGTTCGTAGTCTGTGGGGGCATGTGTTGTGTTTATTCACATTTCCATGGACTCTGTCGTGGGTGTTTACTTTGGGCACTTTTACTCTTCTGGGGACGTGTCTGCTTACAGGGCTCGGCCTACGGACATGCCCCCTACTGTCTTACATGGACCGTGTTAGCCTTAGGTGTGATTCAACATGCTCTCATGAATATGCAGAGCATGCTGACATCACTCAGTTTAACTGTAGTCTCCGTGTATGAGTTATAACTCTTACACAGAGGCTTCGTGACTCCTGCCCTCTATCTCTAAAACTTTGCTTGGGTTTTCCAGTGCAGAAACATTTACAAGACTGACATAAAGCTAAATAAACCACTGCCTTGGAACTGCAACAATATTTTTCCTTGGTTTAATCACACCATACCTATCTAATTTAACACTATTTGTTTCAAGGATGTGTTTGCTTTCATTGCAGCGCCCACATTTTATCATTTTTTCCTTCTGGAATTCCATAAGCCACTCTTTCCAGTAAACTTTTCAAACAGGTGTCCCTTTTGTATACTATAGATAGAACTATGTCCACTATGTTAATACAATCTGAATTAGTTTTAAAAATATTCCAGTTCTTTCCAACAATATCTTTGATATCATAAAGTCTCTATTATAGGTTAGGACAAGTGCCTTCTCATACTTGGGATTTGCATTCCTTTCATTATTACCTAAGGAGAGGGTAAAATTCCTACCGACGCCTAATAAGGGGATGAAGTGGCCATGATGAAAGCACGTAATAAATTATTTATACAATTCCCAGTTTGGTTTCTCTCCATTTTTGTTTACTGGTTTTACAGTGATACGCAGTCAGACTGGCCAAAGCGTTTGACACAATTCCCCACTCAGGCAAAACAGAAAAACTAAAAAAATGGGAATAAACCTCTGTGTCACCCTCTGGATTGCCAAATGGCTCAGAGATAGGATGCAGATAATCAAAATAGGGGAAGTTACCTCCACAAAGAGACCAGTTACTAGTGGAGTCCACCAGGTTTCTGTGATGGGACCTGTCCTTTTTGGCATCTACTTTTCAAACGTGAAAGCCAGTACCAAAGACATCTGGCTGACTAAGTTTGTAGATGATTGCAAGCTAGGAGTAATCATTGAATCCCCCCAAATGACTTAGCCATCCTGCAGGAAGGTTTGTCTCAAATAAATAACTGGGATCAAAATCATGATCTGAAACACAATGCCAAAAATGCATTATTATAGCCTTTAAGGAAGTCATCTACCCCAGCAAGCTACCACATTGAAAATATGCCCCTAAGAGTTGACTCAGTTGTTTGGGATTTAGGAACTTGTGTTGACAATGACATAACATTTGACCAACATGCATCTATTGTTGTAAGAAAGTCCTTGTATATTGCACAACTTATAAACAAAGGGACTGTGTTTAGATCTATGGATGTCATTATCCCCCTTTTATTCAGGTATCATTAGGCCAATCATTGAATATAATACCCTTTGGCATGTATCTGTCCAGACACATGGAACAACTGAAACACCCACAAAGATACCATACTAAAAAGATTCAAGGCCTAAACAACATATCCTACATGGACTGGCTCAAAGCCCTGTCACTGCACTCTGTATCTTGCAGGCTGCAAAGAGGTGACTTGTGTCTGGCATACAAGGTATCCTCTAACCCATTACAGATGGATTTACTGCACATCAGCAAATCAAATGGTATCAGAAATACTCAGTCTAGGGACATAAACCTCTTCTGCAAAATCAATAGAATAGTTTGGAGGGACATATATATTTCACAGAGGATACCTCTATACAGGAATAGAGTTTCAGTCCACATAAAACAAAGTTCATCCCTGTCCATATTCAAGTGCAACTTAGATCTATGGATGGGAAACAGAAACGTCACCTCAAAACTGCTCCCTCTACTACTAATGGACAGATGCAGCTTCTAAATGCTTTATCCCATGCACGGATCCCATCAAATTATCTGTGATACTATCCCAGTTATTCTCATTAGGGGTAATACATAATTATCAACCACATGATGGGTAAGACCAGTTTATAACCAAATGGGATAGGTTATTTCAAGCACAAAGAATAAACAGGCTAGGCTTACAATGGCCTTCAAGGGCTGGTAAACTAAAATAATTTTTTGAACAGTAAGTGCACAGAATGTAAAGTTAAAATACTCAACTGAAGTAAAAAATTTTCTAATGAATGAATCACAAGCACAAGAGATGTTAAAGTTGTAATTCTTTTGTATTTGTAAAAGAATAATTTCAATTACCAACTCAATGAGTACAAAGATACACTCCATCCACAACTTTGGATTGGAATAAGGGAGTAACCTGGGAATGGATGGATAGATGAATGACTTGATAAGTGTATAAGGCTGGTATTAAATGTATCAACTTCAGAATGGCATCAGTGGCAGGCTGGATACACTGACCAAACTGAATGTAAGAAAAACATGTGTGTTAAAAGGCTGCACAGTGCTGGGTGGTTAGTCTGATGAGATGGAGGAAACCATTTCTCGTTAGTGTTAGAGAATGAGTTTTGTGTGCATTTAGGAGCAAGCATACAGTGTACACAGTCACGTCAAGAGGCATAATCCATGTGGGACAGTCATTATCAGTCAGTAGGCAGGCATTAGGAAGAAAACAGTCACTAAGCAACTGCTTAAACACTTATTTAAATTAAATGGTTGGATAAGATAATGGTATATAACATGCTGCAAATGCTAAACAGCTCTGAAGGAGAGAATACATTCACTGTTTAAAAGTTGCTAGACAAAATGGAAATAATGCCTCTGCAGAGGCTTTTAGCTGGCTGATTTTGTGTGTGTGTGTGTGTGTGTGTGTGTGTGTGTGTGTGTGTGTGTGTGTGTGTGTGTGTGTGCATGTGAGTGCGTGTGTGTGCATGTGTGTGTGTGTGTACACACAATTGCACCTGTGTGTCTGTTTGCAGGCATGCACACATGAAGGTGTAACTGCTCAGATATCCTGGATTTTGCCTCATCTTTTGCCTCGTCTTTCATAACATTTTGAATTGCCTGGTAGATAATTAAAGACTGCAGTCAGTTAATAGCGTGTGTGTGCATGTGTGTGCGTACACACAATTGCACCTGTGTGTCCGTTTGCATGCATGCACACATGAAGGTGTAACTACTCAGATATCCTGGATTTTGCCTTATCTTTTGCCTCATTTTTCATAACATTTTGAATTGCCTGGTAGATAATTAAAGACTGCAGTCAGTTAATAATGTCAGACATAAGAGTTTCATATTTCTTATAGTTCAGAAAATACACATTAATGCAAACCATATTATTGTTCTGTTAACTTTTTAAGTGAAAAGTTAATTGGATTAATATTTTAAAAACATCCCTGATTTGTCACCTTATTATTTTTGGTTTTCTCTCTGATTCTTGAGAAAAGAAGTTAAGAGCTATGTGCATGTGCATACACAAACAGACACACACACACACACACACACACACACACACACACACACACACACACACACACACACACACACACACACACACACACTCACACACTTGATGGATTAAACAGAACATATGGAAAAAGTTATGAGAAACGTCATAAAGACTGAAATGTGAGGGAGGGAGAGAAAATCTAAAACCTACATGAAAAGAGTAGGCATAAATCAAACTTAAAATTGTGAGACATAAGTTTAGAAATAGAAAAGGAAGCGAACTGAGCAGTCAGCACAAATAAAGGCAAGTAAGCTATTAAGCCTTAAATGATGAATTTTAAAAAAAATAGGCTGCTGAGATTTCAGAAGGTGTAATCTTATTTTTAGCTGAGATAACATTGTCAGTATAAGGACACAAATATTAAGATAACAGTTATCCTATTTCACAAAACTATGTACTAGTGTGCATGTGTTCATCAAAGGAAAACTGTAAAACTGTGAATGAGAAAAGTAAACCATAACTGGAGGAATCAAGAGTAATCTTTATATATCTGCACCTGAGAACATAGGATTAGTTTAGAGGTATTTCAGTAATAGGAGAACTATACTTATGTAAATATATTAGTATGGATGAAAAGTGAATATATAATGAAGAATGTGCAAAAATTGAGTAGTCAAGGGATTTATAAAGTGTAAGCTACATGACATGATGAAAAATAAATGAGTCTTAAGAAAAATAGAAAATATACCCTATGTAAGGGTGTATATATGGCAGATAAAACAGAAAATTAACCAGTAGAAAAAAGCTAAGAGAAATGCAAAAATGATGGAATATGTTACTAATGGAATAAGACTGATTGCATAAGTGAAGAACTAATGAATTGTTACAGTTGTGAGCAAGCATCGTTTGTAGGTGATACATTTTTATAGGAGATGTACTCATATTTACAGGAAGTTAGGAACTAGTTATAAGTTCAATACTTCCAGAGTTGACAGGGAAGAATTTTGGAAAAAAGCAGTATAGTACAGTAATTCAGCAGTCACGTTCTGTGATAATGGATGCAATGAGTTTGTGTATTTGGTGACCTACAATAATATGTATCTGTGTATGATGAAATTGCCCAAGAAATGAGTGATATATTGATGAGGATGAAATAGAAGAAGCATTCAAAAACTAATGAGGTTTGAAGACTATTGTCCACAAATTGATCACATTTTTAATAGCAACATAGTACAAAGGCAAGTGCATGGGGTGGTGTTGTGTATGGATCTCTGTGAAACAAGTGCTGGGACTAAAGATAACTGAAGGAGTGAAAGTCAGTTAAGGTACGCTTTAATATGGCTAAAGTAATCAAAATAAACAATGCGGAACAGTCATTTAGACCAAAACTAAAGACTATTATTCAATTAATTGCAGTTATTCACGAATGCATGTAGTCTCAAAAGCTTTGGTCAAGCCCCTCGGCACATTTGTTAGCTTCTGCGACTGATAGCAATTCTTTTGACCATGGCTCTGAATACAAGAAAGGGTAAGTGTGCTTTATGGGTGTCTGCAAACCAGAGAAATAGGAATATTACAAGAAGGGATACATTTGTGTTACCCAATGATAACATGAGTGTCAGTAATAGGATAGAACTGTACTTAAGTAATGGGCAACATTATCAAACAGTCCCAGATATGTTAGCAAATAACGCAGTGAGACACCATAGTGCATGCTTGTTGAAAACATTTGAATATTAATAGTGATCCACAGAATGACAAACAGAGTTGTAAGTGTAAATGTGTACTAACACATGTAAAGGTCACAGTGCCATGGAATTATTACTTATACTCAGATATAACGATTGCAGAGTTAATACATACATTAGCACATAATACAATCAGCACAGTATTCTTAGAGGTGCTACATGAATAAAGAGTTAACAGTGCAAAGAAGGAGAAAAAAAGCCAGTACATCTACTAGTTTGGAACTAGGAAGATAGAAAAGTGCTGGACACATAAACATTACATTTGCAGCAAGCAGCTGCTCCATTTCACAAACAGTGCTAAAGTGTTTCAGTTTTGAAGTGGGCTGAACCTTCTAAAAAAACATACTTTTTTCATATAAAGTTCCAGGGGTCTGCAGCTTGCAGCTCTGCAGCTGCATGTGGTTCTTCCATCCTTCTGCAGTGGCTCCTTGTAGCTTTGAAAAATAATGGCCATGTTACAGCACAACACACACGCACACATTGAGAGTGATTGAGCAATGGACTTTAAATATTGCTCCTATATCCTTATAAACTTGCTAGAATAACACAGTTTCTGTTGCCATGCATTTCACATACACACTGAGAGTGATCGAGTGTCCCCTGGCAGCAGCAACATCTCCTGAAAGGTTTCCATACCTCTCAAAGTCTTACCACAAGAAATCTGGACAGCACCACAAATAAAGGGGAACAAATGAGCAAAAATAGGACAGACTTTAAATATTGCTCTTATAAACTTATAAACTTGGTAGAATAAATCAGTTTCTATTAAGACATAAAGGCATATAAGCTTGTCCACTTCTAAATCTCGGAGCCCATAATCCCAATGTTCGCATTCTCAAAACAAGAATATCAAAAAAACAGAATCATGAACCCTTCTGCAACAAGGAAGGTGAGGTGTAACAGGAGGGTTACAATTCCATAGGCAAGTTGTGTGTGAAACATATTACTATACTGCCAACTACTGACCCCCTCATCCTGACAGCACTCGTGATTCACAGATACTGTATACAACTTCACTATAGTGACACTTCTGCATTCTGCATTGACCCCTTGTTGGTACTTATTTTACATGTTTGCTACCACAGAGCTATTTTTTCTCTGTTTGACTCACTATCTAATCTTCAGATGTTCCTTCCCTCTTATGTTTTTCAGATGATGCAGGGTACCCACTTTAATACTGAACAATAACACTAGTCCTTAATCCACAGGGAGCTACAGAATAGTGGTTTAATACTGCACTGTTCCAGAGGTAGGTAGTCACTGAGACAAAATTCACCCTGCTTAAAACTTGTTTGCACTGCTTGGATGCATTGGATGGGAGGGCCATCAGCATGACCCTGCAGAATGTTTAGTGTTGGTTTCATTCAGCATGATATGACTTTGTGCTGGTTTGGTGCATCACTGCCACGATCGGTGACACATGATACACCTAGTGATCATGTAGCCCCCCTTTATTGCATCTTAAATAAGTGACAATACGGAAGGTGGACAGTTGATGGCAGGAGCAGGGCACCCCCTCCTTCAGGCTCATGTATCGTACATGGCAGCACAGGTGAACCTGTAGTGTTTAGTCTACAACTGTGGGTTGTGACATCTACTATCTGACTATGTAACATTCCAAAAATGAAACAGTGCATGCAGTGTTACCTCTGGGCTGTGCTTTGTAGTGTACAATCAGCTCGCATTATACATCAGGCATTCCTGCTCAGACCATACAGAAATGTACAGATAATATGGTCAACGCTGTCATCATTTGTGCAGTGGTTGCTGGACAGAGACACAAGTGCTGGGGATACAAGCAGGAGACAGGGTGTTTGGTACAGTTGGATGGGCTGTGAAGCAGGGCATAAAATGACACAGCAGCCTTTCATGCAGATGCAGGCTTAAGAAATAATGATGTGACATTTGCCTAACAAAGTTATCAAGCATTATTCTGAAGAGAATGTTGCTGTTTCAAAATGGCAATTTGTAAGTTTTTTTTGGGCTTGTTTGCTTGTTTTTTAGCTTTATTGACTGTCCCCTGGATTCACTAATCCTCTGTGTAAGACTTAATAAGTCTTACTCGGAGGCTGCAGTTGAACGGTTTGATGTCAGCATGCCATGAATATTCATGAGGGCACACTGACTCAACTGTAACTCTTACACGGACTGAGTAGGAAAGCAGGGGGTGTGTCTGACTGCCGAGCAGTCTAAATGTGCACGCCCCTGCAAGGTTTTAAAAAGCATAATGCTAACACACAAGAGCGAGTTCGCTCAAATGTACTTGCACCCAACATCACACTCCCTGACACTGTAAACCCCCATCACGCTTATATAAAGTAAATAATTATATATATATATTTTAAATCCACGATATAGCTGCCGGTATTTGCACGTGTGTGCGCGGGTGTGCCCATTGCTTAGCTAGAGTTAGCAATTCTGACATGGAAGAGCATAAGAAAGAATGTTTAAGCAAATAGCACCAAATTGCAATAGCGTAATGGTAGAGCGTATTCACAAGGAGAAGGCGTTCACGGTTTGAGTCCCACCGCTCCCCTTCTTATTTATGTTTTAAATCAGTATTTGAAATAATACCAGACATATATGATTAAAATTTTATTAAAAACAGTGACATGGCCAATGTATCAATGAACAAACTAAATATTTTTAAAGGACCCAGATATATAATAGCCTGCTAAGCAATGCTTTACACAGCTAAACACAGGTGCCCATATTTTAATAGCGCTTTACCCAGCTAAGCAGAGGTGCCCATAGTGTAATAGCACTTTACCCAGCTAAACAGAGTTGCTTATAGTTTAATAGCGCTTTACCCAGCTAAACAGAGTTGCCTATAGTTTAATAGCACTTTACCAAGCACAATAGAGTTGCCCAAAGGTTAAAAGCACTTTACCAAGCGCAATGTGTTTGCACGGACGTGCACGCCGCACCAACCAGGGCACCATGGATCAACGTAGAGCTAAGTTGCTTAAACGCAGACACACACCCTAGCCTGTCTAGACGGTATTAAAATAAAAGCATAACAAGGTTTGAACCCAGGACCCTGTGCATCATAATCAAAGTACAGAGCCACTCAGCTATGACAACATGGACAAAGAAGCCACTATTAACATTCAATTACTTACATGGAGAATACACAAAATGAAAATACCAGAAAATGAAATCAGAATAGAATAGAAGAGAAGAATCTATAATGTAAAAAATCTGATGCACAGACCACGTGAAAGCCGCCCTCTCTTCTACTTAACAACAATCGCTCTGTGAACTATGGTGCGCTTAGATCCTGATTTTTTTGTGTTGAGATTTTTATTCATTCTGAAGGCATTTCGTGGTGTTTGCTCTCACTCTTGTATTTACATTGTTGCTTGATTTTGGTGAGAGTGCCTTTGGCAGTGAGTTGTGTTCCTCTTTGTCAGTTGTACTTACAAATGGTAGTTTAACCATTACTAAGCAGGTCTGCAGTCAGCCGAGAATTTTACAAAATGGCCAATCACAAAAAAGTGTGGGAAATGTGGCATATTTAAGCCCCATAGGCGGGAATACTCGCCATAACTGATTGTAGCTCACATTCACAGTCAGAATGGCAGGTGCAGGAGAGGGTTCATGCTTCCGAGTGCAACGTTGGGGTATCGAGGAGTCCAAATACATGGTTTGGCTCCTTGTCCACCGTCACGAGTCAAGACTCCTCCAGGGCCAGTTCCAAGGGATGGAGTACAACGCAGAGGCTTGGAACCGGTTAGCTCGTGACCTCACCAGTGCCACAGGCATTCCTCAGACTGGTCAGCAGGTCCGTCACCACCATGCAGACCTGAAGAGACGAAAGCAGGACTGCCTGAACCAGTGGATACAGGAGGCCCATGGGATGCAGAATGCCCCACAACTGAGTATGTAGCCATGGAATGCAGTATGTAAGAATTGATAATGGAGTATGTATAACGTATAGGTATGTCTCAATAGCCCTTCATTTACTATACAGCTGCAGGTGACGATGCTACGAATCAGCAAGCTTATGCTGATAGGCTGCTAAGGCTGCACCGCCAGGCAAGTTAGTGATTATTCTGCATGTATTGTTATATAAAATATGGGAGAGAGCATGAAAGAAAGTGTTGTAGTCCAATAAAACAGCCATAGAATTGCCTGAATAAGTCCTCTGCATGTACTGCCAGATAAAAACGTCAGAGAGGCAGAAAAAGAGTGTAGTAACCCATTAAGAAAGGTAATATATGTCTGGAATAATATCTCTGCAGGCACTGCCATATAAGTGAGTGAGCCTGAAAAAAGATTGCTCTAACCTATTAATAAAGGTATAATATGTCTTGAACATGTCTGCCATAAACACCGGTAAAACAAATAAAGGAGTGAGCCTGTAGAAAAGTGTGCAATGTCATTAATAAAGGTCTAAAACCCAGAGTGTGTCTGTGTCACAGAGTCTGAAATGTTGTTGTACCCTTGCATTATACAAACAGTAGTGTTTGAAAATGTGCTGGCAACCCAGAGTTATGCAGTCCCATATAAAGTGGGTGATGGAAGTGCTAGTAGCTGTGAAACACATATAGAGTCCACAATAGTCAGTTACTGGCTGGCATGAATAAGTAAACCTGGCACACATGTAGCATGTAATTATTCACCAGAAATGTGAGTGTGCGTTAAGAAATGCAGGGTTCTGTACAAATTGAAGTGAAAATGTCATGTGAAAACATCCCAGAAATGTAGATAAAGAAATATAAATGCAAACAAGAAATATGTAGCAGTAACATCTGCATCCTGGACAGTTAGTATGTCAGATATAGGTTAGGCATATATTGAACTAGCCAAACCCATGACACAACCTAATATATGGTGGCAAGTGTAATAATACAGGTAGGGGATATACACTTGCAATCACTGGGAATGTAGTGTAGACTAAAAGGTCATGATAAGATGTTAACCAAGGTTTTTTTCTACACCCTACCGTATGTGCATAAACCATGCAATTCCACACCTCAGTGGGTATGTGTAACCTTAAATATTTGTTGGGACATATGTCCTATTGTTTTATAAATATTTGCATTGATGTTGGTGCATGTGCCCTGTTCAAACACCATGTTCATGGTGGCCTGTTGCTACCAAACATCCCTGCATGCTGTTGGAATATCCACTGTCATTCAATATATGCATGTGTTATGCTTGCTGTTCAACTGTTGGAACCTTGGTGTGTTGGGTTAATGGGGATATTACTGCATGCTGTTACAACTAATCTAAAATGCTGTTGTTTATGTTGTAATTAAACACACCTAATCACAGAATGTATGGGAAGACCGGTCCCAGCGGACCCACCTGTCCCTCCTCAGTTGGCGAGTGCACCTGGCACCAGTGGCTCTGGTGCCCAGCCCAGGCTCCCCTCCTCTTCTGGTCCTGTGCCACCTTCAGGTGAAAGCACTGCAGGGGATGGGGCTCACCCCCCTCCGTGCAAGCGTGGGCAGAGGAGGGCCACCTGTCACCCTTGCTAGAGTCCGGGCTGTGGTGCATAAGGAGATCCAGCATTCAGTCGCTAATCCCCTATGCCAGCTCGAGGCAACAGTGGCGTGTCTCTCGGGAGAGCCTGCCTGTCCTACACAGCCCTCAGCACAGCCACCCTCGGGGCTGTGAAGGTGCAGTGGTGACTGCTCATGGTTGGGGATCTCAGTTCCACTGTTACCATCTGTGGGCTCATGGGCTTGTGATTTCCAAACATCCTTCCCCATCAATTGTGTTCACCCACCCCATGTGTCAAACTCTGCCCCTGTATGCGTCTTGTTTGTCTTGTCTGTTTACCTCCCCAACCTACCTCCCCAAATATACCTACATCCTCTACCTCACATTCCACTCTCACCTGAAAAAAAATAGAAAAAAGGGCAATCTGTTCCCACAAAAAAATGATGCCCCATACATAGCTGCCCAGTTTGCACACATGTCCACTGGGCATGTAAACTGATAATTCTAATTGGCAGTACAACATATTTTGTTGTCCTCACCCCTCTCTCAGGGGTGGAAGGTTTCAAATTTCACACCAAATTTCAGACATATGCACAGCTGTTGTTGGTAAAGAGATGGGCCACTATGGACCTTCCCTACACCCATCCTGCACATCTCAAGCTGGTTTCCCTACTGTCTTTCCCTCTTTGTGCCTCCTTTTTCACCACTTTCCTATCTCCCTCATTTTCTTTTCTTTAAAATAAATTAGCGTGGGGATTAGCAGGAGTAAGCACTTTTAAGCAGTAGTTAGCGGGGGTGTGCGAGTGTGAGCTTGTGTGCCCTTAGCTAAGCATTGCTAAGCATTGCGCAAACCTGGGCAAACCCACTTACAACTGCTTAAAAGTGCCTTAGTCACTCTGTATGACCAGGCCCTTGTACTGCTCAGCAGCAAAATAAAATACCCTTGTTAGTCTCAAACCAGGGACCTTGAACTCACCAGTCTGCATGAAGTACCACTACACCACAACAAATATACAATAACTTACTGCTGAAAGCAATATATCATGCATTACCATGAGTGAATGTAAAGGGAAAATAGGAATGGCATAACACAAATCTTGTTCTGTGGGCCTTAACCAGCAGATGTTGTGGAATTGCATGACATGACTGTGAAAAGAGAATCAGCCATGCTAGTAGGGAATAAGGCTACAGTAGCACCTTAAAAAACCCACACAGTATCAGAGCAGGATAAACACTGGCATATTTGCATAGGTCACAGGCCAGACCTCCCAACAGTGACTGCTCTACAGTGATGACCCTGATTTGTAACCAAATTTTAGCTGTGCCCCTCTGACTCCCTGTGAAATGTACTAACAGTAGGCAGAAAGGTGTGGAATCTCACTTAATGACAAATGTCAATAAGTGAGTGTAGACACTGCTTGCACATCAGAAAAGGTGTAGTAATACATATGCTCTGAATCCCCCAAAGTCTGAACTGCAAAATGTCTGAAATATATCACAGGTGTATCCCAGTTATATGTACCTTTCCCTGAGGCTGTTCAAATATATATGTGAGAGTATCTGAGGCCTGGAAGAGTCAGAAACACACAGGTATAGTTTCATAGTTTCATAGTAGTGTACTAGGCTATCTGCCCTGGGGCATTTACAAGCCTAGCCAATAGTGATGTGGCTTTCGCCACCCTGTATTATATAGCTGCGCCTCTCTAGTAGTGACACATGTGGGACCCCATTATTTAGTATACTATACCTCTGTCTAGTAGTGACACTGAGGTGACTCCCAGGGTAAACTTACGATCTCCCATCCATGCATCGAGATTTTTCTTGAACAGTGCCAATGAAGGGCTCTGTCTCACATGAACTGGGATTTTGTTCCAGAGTACGGGTAACCTCTGTGTTATGAATCTATCCCTCCAGCATGTCTTATTTATATTTGTGCAGAGGTTGAGATCCTTAGCTCACATGGTTCTGGTGGATTTGGATTTTTTGAGATGGAGCATGTCCATCAGTTCTTGGTTGGACATGGCCTTATATGTTAGGCACAAATCACCTCTGAGCAGGTGGTATGCTACTGAATAGAGCTGGAGTTTCTTTAATCTAGCTGGATAGGGCATATGTTTGAGTCCCTTGATCCTCTTGGTGAGGTACTTCTGGGGTCTTTCCAGTTGTTGTATGTGCCGGGTGAGGTACATCCCAAATGGAGCATTATATTCAATCATGGGCCTGATAAGGGAGGAATATAGAGGTGCAATGACCTCCTTTGATCTGGATGAGAATCCCTTCATGATGAGATGGGCAAGGTAGAAAGTCTTTCTGACCACTTTGGCAACATGGTTGTCAAAGAAGAGGTCACTATCAACTTGAGCCCCCAGGTCTCTGATTACTTCTTCCGTACTCAGTGGATTATTGTCTATGTGATAATTTGTGGGTACTTTGTTTTTCCCAAAGGGGATGACTATACATTTTTTGGCGTTAAGTTTGAGGCCATGATTCCGGCACCAGTTGTCCGTTTCAGTGAGACCTTTCTGTAGGATGTGTGTGTCAGCAGGTGAATCGACTATGACACCCAGTTTGCAGTCATCTGCAAACTTTGTCAGCCATAATCCTCCCATATTTGCTTTCACATCTGAGAAGTAAATGCAGAATAAGAGCAGTCCCAGGACTGAGCCCTGTGGGACACCACTCGTGACTGGTTTTGAGTCTGAAATGGCTCCAGCAATTTTGACCTTATGGGTTCTGTTTTTTAGCCAGTTTGCTACCCATCTTGTGACATATGGATTTACATTTAGGCTGCTGAGCTTGTCTATGATGCCAGAGTGTGGTATTGTGTCAAAGGCTTTAGCCAAGTCCAAGTAGGCAGTGTGGACAGCCTTGCCCTCGTCGATGGCACTACTGACTGACTCGAAGAAGTCAACCAAGTTTAAGAGGCAGGATCTGCCTTTTACAAAACCAAACTGGGTGGGATCAAGGGTCTGCAGATCCCTAATGTCGCCATTTATGAGTTCCATGATGATTCTTTCCATAGCCTTGCAGACCAGGCTGGTCAGACTTATGGGTCGGTAGTTACCAGGGTCAGTGGAATTTCCCCCTTTGTGGAGTGGGACCACTGTTGCTGTGTGCCAGTGTTCCGGTGCATATCCTGTAGTGAGGCTAAGATTGAATAGCGTTTTTAGGTGCGGGTTTAGTTCATCTTGAAGTTCACGTAACACGCAACCGGGGATATCATCGGGTCCCATAGATGCTGTGTTTTTTGCTTTGTTGAGTGCTGATTTTACCTGTACGTCTGAGATGACAGGTAGGTTACATTCAGCAGGGATAATTATTTCACCTTTCGGGGGTAAGGGAGGGGAGAAATTTGCACTGAACCTATCTGCCAGAAAATTGGCAATGTCGGTAGGGTCAGTGAATTTTTTGTCTTTGTGTACCAACTCAGAGCATATCTGAGAATTTCCTCCCAAGGTTCTGACATAATTGAAGAGGGCCTTGTGATTGTCCTTGGTATCCTTGGCAATCTTTCTCTCAAAGTTGGCTTTAGATGTTTTATGAGAGAACGTAGTTTTTTACTTGTGTTGATCAGGGAAGCCTTTCCCTTGTGGGATTTGGCTTTGTCCTGCAGTAGCTTCCTTCTTTTGTTGTACAGTTTGTTTATAGCCGGGGTCCACCAAACCGGGCATTTTCCCTTGGTGGAGAGGGTTTTGGTTTTAGTTGTCTGCTGTTACACACTCTGCAAATAGCTGTAGAATGAATCCCTCAAGCATGCCCTTATGTAGAAGTCCAACACAGAAATATCAAAGGATGTAGCCATGTAATGCTAGCAACCACCTGTGACAATGCCATTGTTCAGGTGCTGAAAAGAATGCTGTGGTGCACAGTCAAAGAATGCTAGGCTGACCTCTGTTCACCATCTGGATATGTCCACAAGTGGGAGCTACTCAGACAGACTACTAGCCTTCATAACTCTGCATGTTCAGTAAGATAAACATCACATGATAATAAATAATGTACTCTGCACTTCTGCACTCCTACCCAAAGGTACTATATACCCATGTAGTCAGGCACAGCCAAGGGTGTAGGTAGGCATACACAGTAGTGAAATAGCAGACTGTGCTAATGTCAACACAAACAAACCACAAACTGTTCAGAAGTAAGTAACGTACTAATGACAGTGTAGCAGTCCACAAACAGTACATGTGCCTGATATTCATAATTGGTAGTACAACACACTTAGTTGTCCTCACCTCTCTCTCAGGGGTGGAAGGTTTCAAATATCCCTCCTAATATATTGCATATGCACAGCTGTTGCTGGTAAAGAAATGGGCAGCTATGGACCCTCTCCACACCCATCCTGTACATCCCGAGCTGGTTTCCCTACTGTCTTCCCCTCTTTGTGCACCCTTTATCACCACATTCCTATCTCCCCATTTACTTTTCTGTCAAAGAAATGAATGCAGGGGTTAGCGGGAGTGAGCACTTGTAAACAGCAATAAGCGGGTTTGCACCAGTGTACTCATGTGTGCGCTTAGCTTAGAATTGCTAAGATATGATAAGCTAAGCCAAGCTTGGCTTAGTATTGCTAAAATAAAATAAGCTAAACTAAGCTTAGCTTAGCATCGCTAAGCGTTGTGCAAACCCACACAAACCCGCTTACAACTGATTAAAAGTGCCTTAGTCACTCTGTATGACAAGGCCCTTGTACTGCTCAGCAGCAAAATAAAAACCTTGTCAGTCTTGAAACCAGGACCTTGGACTCACCAGTCTGCATGAAGTACCACTACACCACAGCAGATATACAGTAGCATGGTGCTGAAAGAAATATAACATGCATTACAATGAGTGAATTTAAAGGGAAAATAGGAAAGCCATAGGAATACATTGCAATAACTACTGTTGTATGCCAGTTAATTCCCTAATTTGAAAAGAAAGTACATACTCCCATGTATCCAGTGTTAGCATTAGGAGGTGTGAGTAAACCTACACACTGAGAAGAGTGTACTGGAAGAAGCAGCAGTCAGGTTTCAGTACAACATGCATTTCACTGGCTACAACCCAGCTTCAGATATGAGACATATACCAACCTTCTGGACTGAGACAACCATGTCCACAGCAAACAAGCATGGTCTCCACCTTGCAAAACTGAAAGGGCTACCTAACCTAGCATTTTATAGCAGTGTCCTGAAATCACAGTGGAAACTGCAATTACCACACAGCAGGCTGCATGCAATTACTAAATGGTGGGCACCAATTGGTGCAGAGGCCATCACATGCACATGTGCAAATACCTAGAAAAGCAGCCTGTATCCACTGTCCACACATGCAATAATATCATTGCAACAACTGGGAGAGAGAGAGAGAGAGCATGAGCGAGAGAGACAGACAGAGACAGACAGACACAAACAGGCAGAAGGAGACAGACGCTGAAAACAAACAGCAACACACAGAGGAAACAAAACAAAAAAATAATAATAATAAATAAAAACAACAACACCTACAACAGACGGAGGTGAGGAATACAAAGGTAAGGTATGTAACAGATATGTATTTGGTGACATCCGAAAGATGTGTCTGAAGGGTACTCTGCATACTGTGAATCATCCATATGTGGCAGCAGTCCGTATCTATATGTACATGCACATTTGCATAGGGCAAGGGACATACTACAACTGTTACTGAAGGCTGGACATAAGTATGTTGTTGAAGGCTGCTATGTGCACATATGCATGTAGGTTGTAGTGTGTGGCATTGCAGAAAGCAAGCAGCGCCAGTATATGTCATGTGGTGTTAAACACTGTGGGACTGAGCTACAGGCAGTGAGGCCTGCAACAGCTATACTGCCTGAGGACAGTAGAATGCATTCTGCTGAACATTGTGCAATAGTATTACATAACCGTATGTCTCACAACTGTTGCATAATTGACATCCCCACCATGAAAGGTGAGCAGTATATGTGCCTATATGTGCAGCTATATGTACAGCAATGGATGTTTACATGTATGTGTATATATACATGTATATATACATATATATGTGTGTATAGATATATAGATATATATATGGATATATTTAGATATATATGGATATATATGGATAACTATAGATATATATCAATATATATTGATATATATTGATATATATAGCTATATATGGATATATATGGATATATGTAGATATAGGTAGATATATATAGATATGTGTGGATATGTATGGATATGTATGGATATTTATAGATAGATACGGATAGCTATGGATAGATATGTATATATGTATGTATATGTATATATATATATATATATATATATATATATATATATATATATATATCTATGAGAGAGAGTGAGGGAGACATGGGGTCATATGTACTGCAACAGGTGCCTGTTGTCCAAGGCATGGACTGAACATAAGTGTTGATACTGTAGTGCCATACCCATTCCAAAAACACCTTACGCAGTAACTGCCACATAGGTGGTAGCCTGCCTAACACTGATGGTGTCAGAAGGGTACACAAGACACAGGTGGACAGCAGGCTCCCCTTTGATAATCACAGTGACAACAGTAGTAATGTAATCTGTCTATGTGGTACGTGTCATCACAAAAGGTGTGTCATCTAGGGAAATATAGGTCGGTGTTCCCCTCTTCTCATCACGATGCACCATGTGATATGTACCTCACATGACAACTACAGCAAGTGGAAAGGCCACAGACATACCTAACAAAGAGTAATACTGCCCTCAAACACATGCCCTATGCAAACTGACTCACAAACCACAGCTAGAGAGTGTTGCATACCGCCCACCCAGAGGTTACCACTGCCGGACATACAGAGGTATGTCACACCCACAGCAATCAGCCAACCACCATGACAACACCTCACAATCCCTCCGGGCTACATGACCTAGGGCCCTAATCCTTGTCACCTCACTAAACAGCACATGCTGGAGGTACAGGTTCCTATCCACAAATATGCCATACTCTGGACTAAACCACCCAGCATGAGCAAACAAGGCTCCTCATTAGCAGATGTCATACATACCCCTGATGATTGTTTTGGAGATAAGTAATATGCCTTGGGAATCACCTCTGTGTATCCAGTTGACAGGAGCAAGTGAAATCACAATACATGTGTGCCAAAGGCCAGGGTAGCATATGGCTAGGCTGCTCTAGGCCCTAGGGCCAATAGCGTATTACCTACCTATGACACAATGCACACACACATGTACTCAGTGCAATGCTTGCTATGTGAGGTGGAATGAGTGTGACAGTGACTGTGTTCAAGGTTTGTAAATGTGTGATAGCTTAGTGTGAGGTTGTGTCTGTCATGGTAGTTTGTGTCCTAGGTGTGAGGCCGGAGAAAGATGTGTCAGTTATTGGGATGCAGACATAGTAGGATGGCATATGTTGTGACGTAGTTCCTTGTGTACGACTGTGGTGTCCCAATGTAGGCTGAAGCAATGCATGTATGCTCAGTACGTGGTACTGCTGGTGACTCCAGCTCACATATGAACTGTTGTACTACCTGAAGCTGTAGGCCTAAGCAGCACAGTATGGTGTATGTTCACAGTCCCTGGTAACACTGTCTTGTGTGTTTCCTGTAGTCTGCACAGATCACATACCACAGGCATAGGTATCTGTAAGTAGGGTCACACAGTACTATAAGGTACACAGGTAATGCTCATCTGTGTCGGCATACATCTGTGTGTTGTATGTATGTCTGATGTGTGTTTAATGATGCCTGTACCATGCCCACAATGACATGTGTGTTACAGGGTATGTGTGTGTACCTAGCAGCATGTATACTCTGTTACAGCAGTATGCCAGCTATACTAACAACCATGCACATATGTTAGGTAGGGGTATGGCATCAAAGACTAGGGTGGTTTACCGGTAATACTGTAAATGTACATAACATTCATTGCATTGGATGACATATTTCTTCATGCATTAGCTTGATATATAACCCCGGGGTGAGGTTGTGCATTGTATCCCAAACAGTGTGCTGACTACTGGTGTATACTGGTGTGTTATATGGAGTATTGCAAGCACTGTCAGCCAGTTGTGGGCTGAGCACTAATATGTGAGATTGAATGTGTGTATCCTCTGATAGATAGATGCTATATATGGCAGTTAAGTGATATCTGTACTTCATAATGTTAAGTGTGCCACATGACATGCTCACACATATCGTTTAATTGTCTTCCAGGGTTATGGCTCATCAATGTAACCCATCATATTCAGCTGCGGAGGAACAGGAAATACAGAACAGCCTGGTGCAGCACTATAACCTGCTTTTTTCCAGGGCCAGCCAGCACCAGCATGACCGTACTGGACTGTGGCAAGACCTTGTTCACCGGGTAAATGACATAGGCATGCATAACTGGACATATGAGCAGGTACGCCATCACTGCAGTGATTTAATTAGACATGTCCGGCAGCATGCATCTGATATCCATAGGCAACAGCTTGCCACAGGTGGTGGGGCGGCCATACATCCCCCCCTCACCAAAGTGGAGGAGTTGCTCCTAAGCATGGTGGCTCCTGGCCTACAGCAGCAACAGCGTCACACATGTGTCATCATGGAGGCTGGAGCCACCCAGCAGGATGACATGGAGTGTGCAGGTAATATGCCCTAGCTGTAGACTACCATTACCTGTATTGTTAGAATATGCATATGTGAGATGTGTACTGTGTAATTAGCAGTTATGCTGCCTAACATGTGCAATACTGATATTTGGAATAGTATCTGTACACCTGTGACTGTTGACTGTTGTTCCACTGTCATTTAGCACACTCACAGTAGCAATGCCACAGTTGTGGCCACTGACAAACTGTGTCATATTCTTCTAGATCCCTCTGGTGTGACAGCAGAGCAGACAATACATGCTGGTAAGTGTGTTAACACTTTAATATTGGTAATGAAATGTTCATGTCACAGGTGAGGTGTAGGCCATGTATATGTAACACACCTATGCATAATGCATGCTGTGCATGTTTGCTGTGAGGCATCAATCATCTCAGTAAAGTCAGTAGCTGCCTCAATCACATGCAATGCACAGTGCAGCAGACACAATTGTGGCAACACTGTACTGCACATTGGATATGCATAGTTGCTACAGCTGTACACAACAGACATGTTTATCATACACAGTACACGAAAACATGCTACATTTGGCATTACCACACACCCGCTGTAAGGTCACACTTCAGTATTCCACATGTCATGCACACACACATGATGTACCTCAGGGGTAGAGGCCTATCATGGGGCTGTGCAACACTCTGCAACACATAACACAGTCATGTTAGGCAATGCTCCCTATTGGGCACCTCACACACCCATGTACAAGGTGGCTGTGTAATTGTGAATGTAGCCATGGCACTGCAGTTTAGGTACAACTTGCTAGGTGGTGGTCTTGCACACATTAGTAGCTGTGAGTGACCACAAGATGCATGTTGATGATGGCACAGGGTACTACACCCCATCCAGTTACAGTGACCACAGTACTACTCATAGTAGTCATTGCTTTGCACCTCAGTGTTGTGTGTGTGCAAACATATGCACCTATACACAATATGTATAGCATGTTGTCTGTGTGCTTACATATGCCAGTATACACAATATACACATCAGTCACCATCCACACAAAGTGTCACATATATGTCCTGGAATGCTAGTGGGTGTATAGGTCACTTGACACACATTGGGTATGTGTGGTGTTTAATGTTGCAGTTGTGTAGCATGCCATGCCATGTCTGGCACCCAAATATCTGCAATATGGCCCACACTCACCATAACCACTGTACACTGGCCATGTCGAGCATTGGGATTCCTTCATGTCAACATGCACCGCACATCCCATGTGTGTACATAACATGCATGTGCTACACCAGTGCCCACTATTATCTGCTATGGACACAGACACTGCACTCAGACATGGATATCTATGTGTTACACAGATAACACATGCAGCCATGGCATGTATACTTGTGAGCGATGGTGCACAGGCCATTGCAGAGCTGATAATACCTGCACAGCAATGTTGTGTCCATGTACACATTGTGTTCCAGGGTGTAGCCAATCACTGAACAACTACACAGGTGCATCATAGCCATGTATACTGCCATTTAATAGGGGCGTCTACACTTGCACTGCATGGTCTTGTGCAACACATATTCTGCATGCTGGCACGTGTGTGGTGACTGTCTACCTTATGATACTGACTCCCACCTTCACCCACTATAGAGTATGTGTTGGATTGCTGGTATGTGTGTGTATGTGCTGTAGTGAGGTGTGTATGGTTGTTCATGTGTGCATGTGTGCGTGTGTGCATGTGTGCATGTGTGCATGTGTTCATGTGTGCATGTGTGCATGTGCAGACCGTAACGTGTGTTTCCTGTCTTCCTCTCACAGGTGCTGAGTTAGGGGTTGACCAAAGCAGCAGGCAACCTGAAGCCACTGCCATGAATAGTGGTGATGATGACACATGTATATTGGCACAGGAAGATTTGACAGGGTCTGTCGTTGGTCCGCCAATCGACAGGACACAGCATTCAACCCCATCTATGCGCACACTCATACTGTCAATACATCCCTGACCACCAATGGCCGTAGGCGAGGGACAGCATAGAGTTGGCATTGACCAGGAGAGTGTGGTACCCATGGCACTTGCATCCCCTCACAGTAGCCATAGCCGTAGACCTGGAATGGTACCACATAGGCAGAGGTCCAGGGGTTCTCGGGGGAGCACTACTGGTCGTATTGCCCCTGGCAGGCATGCCCTCACAGGTCTTATGATGACCAGTATGTTCCGGGCTGCAATGCAGGCTCAGGCATGTATAGAACGGTACACCAGGCAGGGACTTAGGGTGCAGAGGGCACATTACACCACTATTAATGACAGTATCCGTGACCTTGCCGGTGCCATCCGGACTTATACCGAGGTCTTTGATAGACGTTGGGGGGAGACATTAGATGACCTCCACAACATGTCTTCCATGAGCCAGGACTGTGCGGGATGGTTTCAACGTCGACGCGGATGCATGCCAGCAACAGCAACAGCTGGCAGTGGTCATGGATGGCCAACAGTTCACAGCCGCTCCCATAGTAGCAGTACCAGCCCCAGCAATGCTGGGGCTGGCCTGTCCATTGACTGTCCCAGTAGACCACGTGGATCTGGCCAGTCCCGGCAGGGACATGGGTCCAGTCCTCATACCTCTGCCTCTGATGACAGTATGCAGTCAGGGTTGGTACCCGATACTGTCTGTAGCACCCCTGCCAGGCACAGGTACTGTGTCCATGGTCAGTGACAGTGATCTGTACAGCCTACCAGGTACAGTCTGTGGCTGTCCCACAAATTACTGTATATGGCAGCCACATGATGGAGCTGTGTGCATGCAGACGCACACACATTAACCAAACAACTAGGGCTCACACATGCACACACATTACATCAACATTGGCCCATGCTGTACTGTTGTCCCTCACACACACACAAACATGTCGATTGGATGGGTCAATGTCAGGCTCTGACAAACAACATAATGCCCTGTGCATATGAAGGTACCTGTGTTGACTTCTGTCATCTGCATCATTGACGGAGGGACAGGCTAACATGGTGCTGATGCACAGGGTGACACTATAGCAGTGTAGCAATAATAGCAAGTTGTCAATAAGGAAGTGTAACGACATCCTTGTAGGTATATCTGAGTGGAAATTATGCATCAAAGCTCTGATTGTCAATGTAGCATTGTTTACACCACTGTTAGGTCTGAGTATGTATTGTCCACCCATGTGCCACTTGGCTGAAGTGTAATGTGTTGCCAGCATGTGTTAGTGAGTGGACAGTACGTGTGTGATGTGTGCAGTACAGATTAGCAAGTGTACATCTTGCATAGTGGACACATGGGACATGTGGCATACCCTGTCGTACACATTGTTAACATCTCATAGTATCTTTCAATGGCCAGTATGCATTCTACTACAGTTATGTACTAACATGGGTAGATGTGTGTATGACATGGGTTGAAACTATGCTGTGGGTGATACCATTAATATCTGTCAATGATTTGTGGTCTGGTAGTATACACAACCTCAACAGCATGACTATAAGCAATCATTGGATGATATCCTGACAAATGACACACAGTAGTAGGGAACCCAGTAACAATTGGATCCTTCTGGTGCTACACTATAACACTAACCAGTGGTAATGACCGCCACCCATTCCTGTGACCACACCTGTTTGGCATATAGCCCCCTTAGGTACATTCAGACACACTAGGGATATGTCCATCCAAATCTGGAAATGCATGGATTGGCCTACAATGCATTCACTGGATGGGACGCATATCCTACACAAGGGTATCATACAGACAGATACCTGTTGTCTGATACATGCTGTATAGCAGTAGGCCGAGTATGGCATAGTCATCCGCATGTACTATACATACTATCCCGTCAGTACCACACAGGTGGTAGCCCTCAACATGTATGTTGGGTACCAATGTGTACATACAGCCTCATGTTATGTCATGTGTCCCTTGGTATCCACATATCCATAGGTATTGTGGAGTCCCAAGGTGTATCACATAAGACATTAGAGGCCTGACTGCATATCCACAATGCAGTCGTACACTTATAAAGACTGTCCATTCTTGGCAGTCTTCGTTGTGTATGACCATGTCTGACATATACCTCAGGCATATACCCTCACTCACACTACTCTTAAGTAACTGTCATGGATGTGTGTGCCACAGATGACCTTGGCCACAGAACATGACAGTGGACGGCCTTGTCACATAGATACATATGTGACGTATGATCTGAGAAGCAGCGGCACAACCTGTCAATGGAAACAAATGTATTCATGTAGTATGCAGGCTTCACACATATTTACTGATTGAGGGGACATGTACACATATATATTTGCCACGCAGATGCCTAATGTGTGCAATGCACTTACTGTTGTAATCATACTATGTCATACCATAGTAAAAGCAAAAGCCACACCCAGTCAGCGTTTGCAGGATTCAAACCCCTACTTAGCTATGTGATGATACTAGAGAGCGATGCATTAAGACAGTGCGCTATTCGTTGCATTGGGTGGTTTTCCTTCTCCGGCTGTATTTGTAGGATGGTGACATCATCAGTCCTTCCAAAGAGGAATGTACCTCTTTTAGTGTGTTTTCCCAGTCTCCAAAAGGGCACTCCTTTCAAAGGCAATTGCATACATATACACACTCACTGTTTGCAGGATTCAAGCCCCTACCTAACTTTGTTCCAATACTAAAGAGAGACACATTAACAATGCATGCTATTTGCTTTACTGGCTGGGGCTTTTTCCCCTGCTGTATTTGTAGGATGGTGACATCATCAGACTTTCCAAAGAGGAATGTACCTCTTTTAGTGTGTTTTCCCAGTCTCCAAAATGGGGACACCTCTCAAAGGAAACTGCACACATACACAGTCACTGTCTGCAGGATTCAAACCTCTAGCTAACTATGTTAGGATATTAGAGAAAGACGCATTAACACAGAACACTATTTGCTTTACTGGTTGGTTTTACTTCCCCTGCTGTATTTGTAGGATGGTGACATCATCAGACTTTCCAAAGAGGAATGTACCTCTTTTAATATGTTTTCCCAGTCTCCAAAAAGAGGACACTTCTCAAAGGAAACTGCACACATACACACACTCACTGTTTACAGAATTCAAACCCCTACCTATGTTATGACACTAGAGAGAAACGCATTAACATGGCGTACTATTTGCTTTACTGGCTGGGTTCTTTTCCCCTGCTGTATTTGTAGGATGGTGACATCATCAGACTTTCCAAAGAGGAATGTACCTCTTTTAGTGTGTTTTCCCAGTCTCCAAAAAGGGGACACCTCTCAAAGGAAACTGCACACATACACACCCCCCACATACACACACTCTGTTTGTAGGATTCAAATCCCTATTTAACTATGTTATGATACTAGAGAAAGACGCATTAACACGACGCACTATTTTCTTTATTGGCTGTTTTCCCTTCCCCTGCTGTATTTGTAGCATGGTGATATCATCAGACTTTCCAAAGAGAAATGTACCTCTTTTAGAGAGTTTTCCCAGTCTCCAAAATGGGAGTACCTCTCAAAGGAAACTGCACACATATCAGACTTTCCAAAGAGAAAGGTACCTCTTTTAGTGTGTTTTCCCAGTCTCCAAAAAGGGGACACATCTCAAAGGAAATTGCACACATACACACACTCACTGTTTGCAGGATTTAAACCCTTGCCTAACTATGTTATTAGAGAGAAATACATTAACACAGCGTGATATTTGCTTTACTGGCTAGTTTCTCTTCCCCTGCTGTATTTGTAGGATGGTGACATCATTAGACTTTCCAAAGAGGAATGTACCTCTTTTAGAGAGTTTTCCCAGTTTCCAAAAAGGGAGCACATCTCAAAGGAAACTGCACACATATCAGACTTTCCAAAGAGGAATGTACCTCTTTTAGTGTGTTTTCCCAGTCTCCAAAAAGGGGACACCTTTCAAAGGAAACTGCCCACATACACACCCCCACTCCACACACACTGTTTGGAGGATTCAACCCCTTATCTACTTATGTTATGATATTAGAAAGAGATGCACTAACACAGTGTGCTATTTGCTTTATTGGCTGGTTTCCCTTCCCCTGCTGTATTTGTAGGATGGTGACATCATCAAACTTTCCAAAGAGGAATGTACCTCTTTTAGAGAGTTTTCCCAGTCTCCAAAAAGGGAACACCTCTCAAAAAAAACTGCACATAGATAGCCCCGACACACTCACTGTTTGCAAGATTCAAACCCCTACCTATGTTATGATATTAGAGAGAAACACATTAACATAGCACGCTATTGGCTTTACTGGTTGGTTTCCCTTCCCCTGCTGTATTTGTAGGATGGTGACATCATCAGACTTTCCAAAGAGGAATGTACCTCTTTTAGAGAGTTTTCCCAGTCTCCAAAAAGGGAGTACTTCTCAAAGGAAACTGCACATATACACTCACTGTTTGCAGAATTCAAACCCCTACCTAACTATGTTATGATACTAAAGAGGACGCATTAACATGGTGCGCTATTTGCTTGATTGGTTGGTTCTTCTTCCCTTGCTGTACTTGTAGGATGGTGACATCATCAGACTTTCCAAAGAGGAATGTTCCTCTTTTAGAACATTTTCCTAGTCTCCAAAAAGGGAGCACCTCTCAAGGGAAACCGCACACATATCAGACTTTCCAAAGAGGAATGTACCTCTTTTAGTTTGTTTTCCCAGTCTCCAGAAATGGGACACCTCATAAAGGAAACTGCACACATACACACCCCTGCCACACACAGACTGCTTGTAGAATTCAAACCCCTATTGAACTATGTTATGATACTAGAGAGAGACACACTAACACGGCGCGCTATTTGCTTTACAGGCTGGTTTTCCTTCCCCTGCTGTATTTGTAGGATGGTGACATCATCAGACTTTCCAAAGAGGAATGTACCTCTTTTAGAGAGTTTTCCCAATCTCCAAAAAGGGAGCACCTCTCAAAGGAAACTGCACACATATCAGACTTTCCAAAGAGGAATGTACCTCTTTTAATGTGTTTTCCCAGTCACCAAAAAGGGCACACCTCTCAAAGAAAACTGCACACATACACACACACACCCCCTACACACACACACATACACACACACACACACACACACACACACACACACACACACACACACACACACACACACACACACACTGTTTGCAGGATGCAAACCCCTACCTAACTATGTTAGGATACTAAAAAGCAATGCATTAACACGGTGTGTTCTTTGCTTTATTGGTTGGTTTCACTTCCCGTGCTGTATTTGTAGGATGGTGACATCATCAGACTTTCCAAAGAGGAATGTACCTCTTTTAGAGTTTTCCCAGTCTCCAAAAAGGGAGCACCTCTCAAAGGAAACTGTACACATATCAGACTTTCCAAAGAGGAATATACCTCTTTTAGTGTGTTTTCCCAGTCTCCAAAAAGGGGACATCTCTCAAAGGAAACTGCACACATACACAACCCCCCCCCCACACACACACACACACACACACTCACTGTTTGGAGGATTCAAAATCCTACCTAACTATGCGATGATACTAGAGAGAGATGCATTAATATGGTGAGCTTTTTGCTTTATTGGCTAGTTTCCCTTCCCCTTCTGTATTTGTAGGATGGTGACATAATCAGACTTTCCAAAGAGGAATGTATCTCTTTTAGTGTGTTTTCCCAGTCTCCAAAAAGGGGACACCTCTCAAAGGAAACTGCACACATAACCACCCCCCCCACACACACACACACACACACACACACACACACACACACACACACACACACTGTTTGTAGGATTCCAACCCCTTCCTATCTATGTTATGATACTAGAGAAAAACGCATTAACATGACACGCTATTTGCTTTATTGGCTGTTTTTTTCTTCCTCTGCTGTATTTGTAGGATGGTGACATCATCAGACTTTCCAAAGAGGAATGTACCTCTTTTAGAGAGATTTCCCAGTCTCCAAAAAAGGGAGCACCTCTCAAATGAAACTGCACACATATCAGACTTTCCAAAGAGGAATGTACCTCTTTTAGTGTGTTTTCCCAGTCTCCAAAAAGGGGACACCTCTCAAAGGAAACTGCACACATACACACACACACACACACACACACACACTGCTTGCAGGATTCAAACCCCTACTTAATTATGTTATGATATTAATGAGAGATACATTCACATGGTGTGCTATTTGCTTTACTGACTTGTTTCATTTCCCCTGCTGTATTTGTAGGATGTTGACATCATCAGACTTTCCAAAGAGGAGTGTACCTTTTTTAGAGAGTTTTCCCTGTCTCCAAAAAGGGAGCACCTTTCAAAGGAAACTGCACACATATCAGACTTTCCAAAGAGAAATGTACCACTTTTAGAGAGTTTTCCAATCTCCAAAAAGGGAGCACCACTCAAAGGAAATGGCACACATACACACACCCCACCCATACACACACACTCAATGCTTGCAGGATTCAAACCCCTACCTAACTATGTTATGATATTAGAGAGAGATGCACTAATACAGCACGTTATTTGCTTTACTGGCTGGTTTCCCTTCCCCTGCTGTATTTGTAGGATGGTGACATCATCAGACTTTCCAAAGAGGAATGTACCTCTTTTAGAGAGTTTTCCCAGTCTCCAAAAAGGGAGCACTTCTCAAAGGAGACAGCATATATACACACCACCACCACACACACACTATTAGCAGGATTCAACCCCCTACCTAACTGTTATGATACTTAAAAGAGACACATTAACATGACATGCTATTTGCTTTATTCACTGGCTTTCCTTCTCCTGCTGTATTTATAGGGTGGTGACATCAACAGACTGGACATGGTGATGTGTGTACACTTTATTTTCTGCCATTCCTGGAATGGTCCATGTGGGTCAGCAGGTGTCAACAGCTTGAACAAGACCTCATATGCCTTACCATGTGTGATATATCTGTGGACACATTGACATTCCATCATATGTCAACACATATTTATGCACAGCTTGTTGGTTTTGTAGATACTACATGTGTCTGGGATGTTGATAAAGGGCTATTCAAAGTCTATGTGACACATGTGTAGATGTGTTCATTGATGTATGTCCTGGATGGCTGCCTTGCAAACAGTCTAGCATGTTTAGTAACCATGATCCGCATATGAACATACCACAGTTGGTAGGGTTGTGTGTATGACAGCTTCCAATAGCTCTGTTGATGACTACAACCATGATGGACTCCATGACCTTGCAGAACAGACTTCATAGGCATACTGGATTTAACTTCCCATGGTGTGTTGTGTACCAACACTTGTGGGGAGTGCCATATGTAGCTGTGACACATTCAATGGTTCCACATCCTGTGTAGGGGGTGAGGCTCAGCTGACTTTACAGGTGTATGATCTGTTTGTTCTGTAGTTTGTGCATGACACATATTGGGAATCAATGTATGCTGTTCATCCATTCTACATGTGATATTTCCTGGTATAATGATATGGACTATTGTCAGTGGGAGGTGGGTATGTACATATGGGCCTGTCTGTCATGATGTCGGCATTGTTACTCAGGTACAGTTGGCCCTAACTCAGGACATATATGGGTGTACATTGCTATTTTTGACATAGCTGAAGGAGGTGTCATGATTCCGTCTGGACTCCTTCTCAGCTACTCTTTACAAAACACCAACGAACATGAGCACTAATCCCTGTTATACTCTTTTACATGCCTAACACCCTACTGATCCTTTGTGATCAGGCTACAGAGTATGTCATGATAATAGCCTGGCATGTCCAGGGGTCGGTTTCGTGTGTACTCTCCAGTCCAGCTGGTGGATATTGTGATATTGACACAATGTCACATCTGCCTCATGTACACAGACAACCCTCTCCTCCTCTCAACAAACTCATATATATGTGTGTGATGCACCTATATAGACATACAGGGTGCTGAACTCTCTCGACCCATGACAGGCACAGTCTATCAGGTGGTGAAGGTAACCACACACCACATATCAGTCTCGCATATCCTCTAGCAACAGCACTTAATCCACATTATCACACATATACATACTCGGATGCTGTAAATGTACTCTACCTAAGCAGCAGAGACCTCCAAAGCAGACACACACACACCTGCTACCCCATTACAATACCCACATATCACATAGTCCACAATGTCAGTGTGCCACACAGTCACTGCCCTTCAGGCTAAACAGCACACCTTATACACTTGTAATAGGCGACACTTATTGTCAGACACACTGACGTACCACTCACTAGCCCTAACAAGGGAATAGTCACTTTGGGCTGTCTGTTGGGTGCCAGGATCTGCCGCATAACACAGGCAGTCAGGTCACTCCAAAGCAAGTACAGGACTGGCACCATCATTGTCCATGCTGGTGTGTATAACCTCAGCCGTTACTCCCTGGACCACATGACATGAAACATGGAGGAACACTCTGATCATGTAGCCCAGGCCAGTATGACCCTGACCTTGTCTAGCATCTTACACCCACCAATTATGATGTCACAGTATACGGACACACACATCACATTTAACAGTTGCCTAACAAATTTGTTTAATTAATAGGGGATACAGTGTCTGTCAGCCTATGGTCACATGCTCAACATGCCACGTAGCTTCACTATGGACAGCTTGCACCTGTCACCTTGGACTTTGGAATGCTGGCTAAGGATCTTGCTACCACCATAGTGCCTTTTTTAAGCAGGGCTCAGAAGACAAACCCACCTCCATAGACATTACAGGTTAAATTAAACTAAGAGTAATGCTGCTCAACAACAGTTGTGTTAACCTCACATTGTGGCCACTCAGGACTCTCCTCAGTATGGAGGATAGCGATATCTGTGCACTGACAGATGCCTGGTTCAGGCTCACATATGCACACCAGCACTACCGGGTTATGTTTCATACCATGCTGTCTGACAACAAGCCTTGGAACACACAACACAACTAGGGGGAGTATCCATATACATCACAGATACACATACCTCCGGGTTAGTAGCACTGCACAAAGCATCACAGACCATACATATACAACCACCATTGTGCAATACTGCCTTTCAGTTTGTTGCCTGCTACAGGACACACTCCCAAACTCAGGGACCACACTCGGCTTTCCTGGGAACTATGAAGAATATGAAGGTCTCCACAAACACCATTATATTGTGTGACTTCATATACACAAATATTGACTGGGGATACTACTCAAGCCCCAACACCCTCACTCAACAGTCGCTACAATTTGTAGACTCATATGCTATGGCACAACCAGTCAGCACAGCCACAAGGGGGAATACATATTGGACCTGATCATCACCAACATGGGGACTCTATGTTCCACACCAGCGATATACCCCTCATTGGTAAGGTCAGAACATACATGTATCTCACTGGACATACATATACCCTCCACACACCCATCCTGGGTAATCTTGGTGAACTTCTCATGAGCCAACATCTCACTTCACCGCAGCAAGGTGGTATCCTTCAGAGACCCTGAGACAGTGGCAAATATGTCTCACACTGCTGCATCCTTTACATGCACATTCTATGGACACCTAGTGGACTGCATGGATTGTGCTATCCCAAATAACAACAGGACTTACTACTCCAATGGCAGGTGACCTGTCTGGTAGACCTCAGCCATTAATAAGCTGTACAACACCAGGAGGAAGCTAGTACATGATAGAGCACAATCCCAGAATGGGAAGGCATCTGTGATCTGTACTAGCAGACAGCTACGATCACTCATGAACTTTTCTAAGGGCCGCTTCTACCAGACAATTGCAACAGACACGTAGGACTATCACATGGCCTTCTTCAGTTGTGCAGGAACCTGGGTGGACACTCACTGATATGCTGTGAGTTACTGCATACTGACTAAACCTACCCTGAACCCACTGGAATTGCCAACATCCTGGAAAACAGGTTCAGTGCAGATGGCTCCCACCCATCCCCCCTAAGGAGCAACTATCCATCCCAACAGAGTATAACCTCCCTGACATCACACAGTAACAGGTGTGTGCTGCCCTCCCCAAAGCGTACATCACAGTATCAATGTGACCAGACGGTGTCCCAGCCTGCATCTTACACAAGCATCATGATAGATCTAACCCTCACATTACATCACTGTTCAATATCGGAGTTACCACAGGATATGTACCCAAGGAATGGTGTACAGTGACAGTGGTCCCACTCCACAGAGTTGGTGCCACAATGGACCACAGACAATATTGCCCTATAAGCCTAAGTAGCCTGTTCTGCAAAGCTATGGAGTGAATTGTCATGGGACTCATACACATAGGCATCGAGAACCTATGGACACTGTGTCCTACACATTTCAGTGTTGTTGTGGGCAGATCTTGCCTCTTGAACCTGTTTGTATTCTTTAAACGGCTAACAGGTCCATCAACATAGGGATGGCTGTCCACACAACCTACCTGAACCTTGCAAAACCTTTCAACACAATAACCCACTGGGCCATTATGCATAGGCTCACCAGCGTCGATATGGACACATATCTCACACGATGGATTGATACCTGGATCAGGGATAGCACACACATGGTCAGGTGCCATGTCTGACTATACACCAGTTACACATGGCATCCCACACGACTCTGTCCTGGGACTTGTCTTGTTCAGTATATATTTGTCTGACATACAGGCTACCACAGGGGGAATATGGCTGAACATGTTTGCACTTGACTGCAAACTGGGTACCATGATCAACTCTCCAGCTGCCACATGCATACTCAAACAGGGTCTCACAGAGATGGATGACTGGTGCCTGAGCCATGGCCTACAGCTAAATGCCATTAGTTGCATAGTCATCCCCTTTGGGAATAACAACATGCCCACACATTACCACATAGGTAGTACTCCTTTACATACGGTAGGAGATGTTAGGGGTTTGTGGACAAGACATGTTTGTACTGTCGCCTTTGACATTCATGTTGCCAAAGTGGTTGGACACACCTTCTATGTGGGCCACCTTATCCCATATGGTTTCACATCTAGATTGAGTGAGGTCATTGTGCCCCTTTACTTATCACATCCATGCTTGGTTACAATGCCACATTTGTGGTGTACCTTATCCGACACCTGCAGCAACTGTACTGACCATGGAAGTTCCACACCAAGCAGATCTAGGGACTCACACAGATGCCCTGCACAGTTCAGATGCAGTAACTCCAGCTCTACTCAGTCGCTTACTACCTACTCAGATATGATGTGTGCCTGTTATTTACAGATATACCCAACCCAGAATTACTGAACATGCTCTACCTCAGGATATCCGACTCCCTTGGAGCTACACACTCCATGGACATATACCTTAGCACAGATGTTAATAGGACATTGTGGAGGGACAGATTCTAATCCCAGAGGCTTCACTCACTCTAGAATGTAATCCCAGTTTCACATAGGCAGAGCCACCCACTAACCACCTACTGGAGACATCTTGACGACTGTATGGGTGATCGTATGTTTACCCCTGGGATATCTTCTGTGTCCCTGCTAGATAGAGGCACACTAGCCTAAATGTACATGGGCTATCTTGTGTGACCTACTATTCACACACACAGTGTAGTAATCTGACAGGGTTGTGAATGCCAAACACACCCTGGCTAGGCTTGTACATGCCCTAGGGCAGATAGCCTAGTATCGACCTCTGAACCTATGCTAATGTTCAAGATGTGCAATGTTTATTGCTGATACTGTTTGCAGGTTTTTATCATCTTTGCTTTACCAGTTTCTATTAACAACTTCGGTATCTGCAGAACATATTTGATTATGACAGGGTTCCACTATATTATAGATGTGCCTGTTGTCATATAACTGTGTGCACAGGGCGGATTGCTGTATAGTGACAGGTTCCTGGGTTAACACATGCAACTGCCAGATATGTGTGGCCCACTGCTGTACTCAGACATGGCCTAGGTGTGTGAGCATGCCCAGTTCTGCCATTCCATGTTTTGTTGCCTGACATTTGTCTCATTTATTCGTGTGTGAGCATGCCCAGTGTGACCTTTCAGTATGTTGCTATCTGAGGTCCACTACATTTGTTGATGTGTGCGAACATGACCAATATTAACATTTATACAGTGTGTGTTGGAAGTCAGGTTCTGTTCTCACTGCAGGACTCACCTTTGTGTCATAACTCGACAAGGATTATGCTGTGCCTGCCAGGTTTCCATGAAAAACTTTGCATAGACTTATCAACATTCCTTCATACAGGCTGACCACTGCAATAGTGTCATGGTTTAGTGGTTCAGTACATTGGCTATAGTGCACAGTATTCTGGGTTCGAGGCCCATCACTGCTTTATATTTTCATACTGAGTAGACCAGACTGCTTAAGGACCAGTTAAGCAAATATGAGCATGTTGGCTTTTGTTCAGCTATGCCCTACTTAGACCAGGCTTGTCCAACATTGCTCAATATTCACCAACATTGCTGGACGTTGCCCAATATTACTGAACATTGACCACAGTTATGCTAGTTGGTGTGTGCGATTTTGTTTGCATATACTACAATGTGGTAAATGCTGTTTAGCATTGCTTTATATTGCTTAACACATGGCAATCATGCCTTAGGTAGTGCTGCAGGGCTGCCTATGTCGGATGCACATACTACACTCCCTGTACATGTTTGAAAGCAGGTAGTGTCAACTTAGGCATCCCTTTTACTATATGCACGAGTCAGAGAGAGGTATCATTTCCAGAGTTCCTACTGAGCCAGTGTATGTGCTATGCATTGCCTCTTTGCCAAGGTCAAGGCATACTGGGCACACCTCCTTCTGCCTACTGGGGCAGGCTCAGGTTGTTCCTCCTCCGAGTCACGCTCTGCCTGTGATGGCCTTGGCAATGGTGGGGGGCTGTTTGGCCCAGGCCTGTGCTGGTCCTGCTGCAGCTGTTTTCTCAGGATCATATTATGTAGCATAGCACATACCATGACAATTTGGGTACATGTAGTTGGTGAGTACTGCAAGGCTCCACCAGATGTGTCCAGGCACCAGAACCATGACTTAAGCAGCCCAAACACACACTCTATTACATTACGTGTTTGTGCGTGTGCCTCATTATGGCGTTCCTGTTCAGGTGTGTGCGCATTTCTGATGGGTGTCATCAGCCACGGCTCCAGTGCATAGCCAGCATCCCCCACTAGGTGACCATGTGGGATGTCCCCATTGGCAAATGTCTGGAAGGTACCTGTTGCTAATATTCTTAGGCCAACACATACCTTGGTTTCCACTGGGATGGGTTCCCCTCTGTTGGTTCTGTGTGTGAGGCATGGCCTGCACAGCTCAACAATTTGCTGCAGGAGATCTCTGTCCACTCTATAGCTCTCCACTATCTCCAGCTCATGTAGCCCCTGGTAGGTTACCCTGGGCCTGTACACTCTTCTCCATCTCCTCAATGTGGGTTGTCCAGTAGCATTTACATTGTCACCACCCTCAGCATGTTGCATATGTCACCTTATAACAGCAATGGCAGCCCCTAACATTTCTTTGTCTCAGTAAAGCTTTTACAATTTTCACTTCTATTAGCTTATTGCAGTGTCTGTTGTAAGAAACATAATGGACTGTTGTTTGTAGACTTTTAAGTGCTTGGCTGGGCTGGGCTAGTGTACTGCCCGTGTAATTGCCTGATTCTCATCGTTTTCACCTGCTAGCTCTGCTAGTACTCCCTGGTAGTTTCCTACTATTTGTTGTGCTTCCTTTTTCCTTTCTGTTTCCTCAGGGGGGGAGCACCACGCACACAAGTGCAAACACGCACACAGCAGCTAACACGCGCGCACACATGCTTACACGGACTAAATCTTGCTTATTTGGGTTAAAACACGCACACCAGCGCAAACGCGCTTACAACTCTTTAAACAGCCTTATACATGCTTACTCCGGCTTAAACGCGTGCACTCACACTTACACGCGTGCACTCGGTTTTACTCGAATTTACACGCATGCACGCACGCGCATACCCGCTCAGCAAGAAACTTTGGTGTTATCCACGGCATACACCTTCCATTTCTTGCCTTTCCCTAGCCTACCTGTTGACACACCTCTTTCCATGATGTGTAAATGCCAGCTGACGCATGCCACTCTGCTCCAAATGACCTTCACTTCTTTCATACATACCCCCCTCATGATGTCACCTATCTTCTACTCTGTTACTCCCCATATCCTACTCCTACACTCCACTGACTGTGCTCATTTGCCATGTAAACTTCCGATTCACTATCCTAATGATCATTTACATAGGATTGCCTACTAATGCTTGGTTACATGTCTTAGACTGAGCTTCCCCCCTTGACAACCTCTACTCGGTGGCCATGTTGTCTTTAGCCTGCCATTCTCTTGCATTGTACAATGACATTTTCAATAAAATCCACATTTGTGGGTTTTAATTTTTAGTATTCTGGGTTTTAGAGTGCAGCTCGTTTGCGTGGCGCTGCACTATGCTTAAACATCGGAAATCAGCGAAAAAAAATAAAATATTTTTATTTTCATATTGCATCAGGAAACATTTCACAAGGCCATATATTTGGCCATTGGCATGCTTCCTGCACTGGATGCAACCTTTATTTGGAGCTGTCATGGCTCCATTTTGCTATTTGCAGAACGGTACTCAGTTGTCAACTGAGTACATTTCTGCAAATAACATTGCTCTTACTCGGACAGGTACGGGTTTCCAGAATCGCAAATCTACCTCATTTGCATGCCTTTTGCCTGCAATTGAGGTAATTTGCATATCCCAGCCCTGTCCGTGTAAGAGCCATTTTAGGAGCTCTCTTACACACCCCTACAGGCTGTTCCTGGATCGCTCGTCAGCCATGATGGCTGCATGTAGTCTTACTCTACTCTTAGACTCCATGCAAGCCATCGTGAATCCGGCCCTGTATTTTTTAATCCTTCCAGTTAAGTGCAACTTTTTTTATTTTTCTTCCCAGATATCATGACTTGAGTTATGTTTCCTTTAACTGCAAATTTGTCTTCATCATTGTTGCTGTCACATTGTGAGGTGGGAGGGACTGGGGTCAATACCTGTAAAACTATGAGTGCTGGTCAGATCTGTATTGTGCATGTACAATGTCCACTAATGAGAGTGCTAAGGATGATCCTGGAGATCAGGAACAAATACTGAAATGAGAATCTGATACTTAGCTGCTACAATGGTGAGCCCTACTAGATGCATTTGAAAGTGAGTGGCCAGTGTTGGGAGACCTTGAGAGGTCCTCCCACATGATGTGGGAGTCTGATGATGACTCTTTGGCTGAGTCATGTAAAATTCCACATCCATGGATGCTGCATCTGTTTGGTGCACTTGTGTATAGCCCACATACACCTCCATCTGTTTTGTTGGTCTATTTATTATGTTTCTTCTCAAAATCCTTATCTCTTCCCTACCTGTTATACTTCCATTTGTTTCTATTTATCCTTTCCCCATCTTTCCTTATATATTTCAGAAAAGGGGGGGCTTTCCCTACCAATAAATAAATAAACAAATAAACAAATACCTTCCTCCACCAGCATGACCTTCTTTTGTCACCCTAATCTGTTTCCCTTATTTACTATCTCCTCTTTTTCTAACTATCCTATCCATCTATTTTGTACACTTACAAGTGAAAAAAAAACTAGCGTCCATAAATGGATGCCAGGGGAATAAAACTGTTGTCAAAGTGGGTTTGCTTATGAGCAAGCAGCACTGCACTCAGGTATGAACAGCTTCTCAAAGTCAGGTCTTGCAATATTAGTGCAAACCTGCGCTTACCACTGAACTTTGGAAACTTGCCGAGATGCATCATAAACTTATGAACACGCATGAGAGCTAATCATAAGCGCAATATATATGAATGTATAAAATCTATAGATATATGCAAGTATTCATGCACATTTCGTAGCCTGATTTACACACTTCCAATCCTGTACACTTTGTTCCGCTTTGTTTGTTTGTAGGCAGCAGATGTGCAGGTACAATGACACTAGTTTGCACTTATAGTATTAGCACATTGGGAAAAGACCAGTATTTGCACATCTACCTTCACACGTGTGCAGTTTAGGACTATTAAAATCTCACACATTATTTTACTTTTAATACTTTAGTGCCTATATTGCTTTTTCCTGCCGGGTTAACATGGCTAACAAAATATAAATAATTGTAATTAAATAATAATGAAAATCATCCCAAAGTGAATAAGTCATTTAGAGCTGGCAGCACCTGTATGGTAAATATCAAAAGTGCTTTCATAACATGGCTTGTGACCTTACCTAAACATCGTATAGGCTCAGTGCTCACATCTACAGCTCTGGTAGCTGTATGTTAACTGTCACTCCGTTGCAAGTAAAACTGTAACTTCTGAATGCATATACTGCAAAAACTGATCCTGAAAATAACTTTGGGTGCATCTTAAATGGCTTAAAGTACAATTTAGCCATACCCCTAACAACACTGTTCAATCTCAGACTCCCATACAGGTTTTGTACCAAGTGAATGGAGAACAACTACAGTCATTCCTCTGCATAAGGGAGGACTTTCCACAGACCCAGACAATTAACAGACCCAAAGGTGTGACCAGCCTCATATGCAAAGTCATGGAAAGACTTATTATGGAATTAATCAATCAGGACATAGGGAACCTCCAAACATTACAGCCTTCTCAGTTTGGATTTGTCAAGGGCAAGTCATGCTTACTCTACCTGGTGGTTTTTTTGAAAAGGTCATCAAAGCAATGGATGAAGGCAAGATGGTATATACCACATACCTCAGACTGGCCAAATAAACAAAAATGGAGAGAAACCAAACCGAGAACTGTATAAATAATTTATTAAGTGCTTGCTTCTCAAATAAAAGGAGACTTCATCAGAACAACAACCATTTTGTTATAAAACATTTAAATAGTAGGCGTTATAAGAGATCTGGGAGCACAGGTTGACAACAACCTCTCTTTTGACCACCACATTGACTCTGTGATCAGAAAGTACTTCTGTGTGGCACATCTCATAACTAAGGGTTTTGCATCCAGGAAGAAAGAAGTTATTGTCTCCCTCTACTCTTCCCTCATTAGGCCAATCATTGAGTACAATGCACCATTTGGCATGTACCTCACTAGACACCTGCAACAACTGGAGAGGCTGAAAAAGTACCTCACAAAGAAGATCCTAGGCCTTAAACACTTGTCCTATATGGACAAACTCGAAAAACTCCAACTATTCTTTGTCTCATATCATCTACTTAGAGGCTATCTCTGCTTGACTTACAAAGCCATGTCTGTCCCAGCTCTGTTAAAAATGCTACATCTAAAGAAATCCCAATTGCTCCACACCACATGCTCTGGAGACCTCAACCTCATTACCAAAATCAACAGAACATGCTGGAGGGACAGGTTCAGAACCCAGAAACTACCCATGCTATGGAATAGACTTCCCATACATGTCAAACAGAGCACCTCACTGGCCCTCTTCAAAAGAAATCTTGATGAGTGGATGAGAAATAGAAAATTCAGCCAAAGGATCACACCAGTGGCTCTACTTAACAGAGGCACTGGAAACTAAGGTCGGGTGGCACGAGGTCAGGGTAATCCTATGGGCTAGGCTGGTAAAGTCTGTCCAGGGCCATTAGCCTAGTAAACACCTATGAACCTAATAGTGTATACACATTCTTTGTCACTCCTACTTCCTGCCATTCTTAAATTAACCCAGTTTCCTGCTATGAGATGCCAATGTATTTTAGTAAATAAAACTTGTGCAAAGATATATGTTCTTCATATGTATATAAACACACGTGTTCTTCCAACAAAACACATTGTCTAAAATTCACACAAAGATATATATATATATATATATATATATATATATATATATATATATATATATATATATATATATACACACATAAATATCTGATAAACACCCCCAAAAAACATTAAAATGAGCAAAATCTGCACCAAATGTCGTCCATTGGAAGCTTTTCCAGACTTACACTATTCATGAAGTATTTCTAATAACTTTATACGTATCGTGACTAAATCAATATTACATTTATTCTAACTTAGAGGTAATAATTCATGTAGCCAAGTTGTTCCCCACCGAGAACAGCCATATTCAATTATCTACCATTTATGAAAGGGAAGCAGCCTTTAACTTTAAAACACTGCAAATGGATATAGTATTGTTCAGACCTGGGAAGGTGGTAGCATTGGTTCTATGTTGCCATTACAGTTCTTTAAATTCAATGAGGTCATCTGTAGATGCCCCTCTTTGTCCCACATCTACATGGCCGATGGTTAAAAACTTAAAATGATGGTCACTGTATTTGTTAATATGCCTAAATAGGGCATTCTTAGAATCCTTTTTTCCTATATCATAGAAGTGTTAATAGATTTTTTCTCTAAAACTTTGCTTGGTATTTCCAATGTAGAAACATTTACAAGACTGACATAAAGCTAAATAAACTATTGCTTTAGAACTGCAACAATATTTTTTCCTTGGGTTAATCACACCATACCTATCTAATTTAACACTATTTGTTTCAAGGATGTGTTTGCTTTCATTGCAGCGCCCACATTTTATCATTTTTTCCTTCTGGAATTCCATAAGCCACTCTTTCCAGTAAACTTCTCAAACAGGTGTCCCTTTTGTATACTATAGATAGAACTATGTCCACTATGTTAATACAATCTGAATTAGTTTTAAAAATATTCCAGTTCTTTTCAACAATATCTTTGATATCATAAAGTCTCTATTATAGGTTAGGACAAGTGCCTTCCCATACTTGGGATTTGCATTCCTTTCATTATTACCTAAGGAGAGGGTAAAATTCATACCGACGCCTAATAAGGGGATGAAGTGGCCATGATGAAAGCACGTAATAAATTATTTATACAATTCCCAGTTTGGTTTCTCTCCATTTTTGTTTACTGGTTTTACAGTGATACGCAGTCAGACTGGCCAAAGCTTTTGACACAATTCCCCACTCAGGCAAAACAGAAAAACTAAAAAATGGGAATAAACCTCTGTGTCAGCCTCTGGATTGCCAAATGGCTCACAGATAGGATGCAGATAATCAAAATAGGGGACGTTACCTCCACAAAGAGACCAGTCACTAGTGGAGTCTCCCAGGTTTCTGTGGTCTGACCTCTCCTATTTGGCATCTACTTTTCTGAAGTGAAAGCCAATACCAAATATGTCTGGCTGACTAAGTTTGTGACTGCAAGCTATGAGCCATCACTGAATACCCCCAAATGACTTAGCCATCCTGCAGGAAGGTTTGGCTCAAATAACTGGGGTCAAAATCATGGTCTGAAACACAATGCCAAAAAATGCATTATTATATCCACTCCACCCCCCAGGACAATACCTCCTGTCTCACTCTTTAACTCGCTTATGGAACTCCCTTCCCACCTGCATTCGTACCACTACTAGCCTCCAATCCTTTATAAAAATCACTCCACTCTCATCTAACTTCCACATGGGAATGCTCCTGCTCCCATCCCTCATAACCAACACTCTACTTCATTCACCCTCTCCCTTCCTTTCTCAAATTTCTGATAACAAATTCTTGCCTGTAAATACTTTTCATCAGTCTGTTTACCTCTGTAATCAACCTGCAGTCTGGAGTGTGTATATTAAGCTTAGTTTGTTTACCTCTGTAATCTTCATGCAATCTATGTGTGTATATTAATCTTTGTGTAACATGTATTTAGGAGCTTTTAAGAGTATATTAAGCATAGTGTGTTTACCTCTGTAATCTACATGCAATCTGTGTGTATATTAATCTTTGTGTAATATGTATTTAGGAGCTTTTCTCCCCAGGACTCCATTGAAAATGGGTTCATTAGGCCCAATGGACTATCCTGGTTAAACAACTGCAAATAAATAAATAAAATAAAATAAATATCCTTTGGAGAAGTCATCTACCCCAGCGAGCTATCACATTGAAAATATGCCCCTAAGAGCTGACTCAGTTGTTTAGGATTTGGAAACTTATGTTGACAATGACATAACATTTGACCAACATACGTCTTTTGTTGTAAGAAAGTCCTTGTATATTGCACAACTTATAAACAAGGGATTGTGTTTAAATCTATGGATGTCATTGTCCTCCTTTATTCAGGTATCATTAGGCCAATCATTGAATATAATACCCCCTTGGCATGCATCTGTCCAGACACATGCAACAACTGGAACACTCACAGATATACCTTACTAAAAGGATCCAAGGCCTAAACAACATGTCCTACATGGACTGGCTCAAAGCCATTTCACTGCACTCTGTATCCTACAGGCTGCAAAGAGGTGACCTGTGTCTGGCATACAAGGCATACTCCAACCCATTACAGCTGGACTTACTGCACATCAACAAATCAAATGGTATCATAAATACTCAGTCAAGGGATATAAACCTCTTCTGCAAAATCAATAGAATGGTTTGGAGGGACATGTATATTTCACAGAGGATACCTCTATACAGGAGCAGAGTTCCAGTCCATAAAAAAACAAAGTTCATCCCTGTCCATATTCAAGTGCAACTTAGATCTATGGATGGGAAACAGAAATGTCACCCCAAAACTACTCTCTGTACTACTGTTGGATAGACAATGCTCCTAAATGCTTTACCCCATGCATGGATCCCATCATATTATCTGTGATACTAGCCCAGTTATTCTCATTAGGGGTAATACATAATTATCAACCACATGATGGGCAAGATCAGTTTATAGCCAAATGGCATAGGTTATTTAAAAAAAAAAAGTAAACAGGCTAGGCTTACAATGGCCTTCAAGGACAGCTAGCCTAGTAGTTACCTTTGAACCTACAAGAAAACAGCAAACACAACTGTTGGCAAACTAAAACATTCTTTGAATAGTAAGTGACCGACTGTAAAGTTAAAATAATCAACTGAAGTGAAAAGTTTTTTAATGAATGAATTTCAAACACAACAGATGGTAAAGTTGCAATTCTTTGTATTTGTAAAAGAATAATTTCAATTACCAACTCAATGAGTACAAAGATACACTCCATCCACAACTTTGGATTTGAATAAGGAAGTAACCTGTTAATGGATGGATAGATGAATGACCTGATAAGTGTGTAAGGCTGGTATTAAATGTATCAACTTCAGAATGGCATCAGTGGCAGGCCGGATACACTGACCAAATTGAATGTAAGAAAAATATGTGTGTTAAAGGCTGCACAGTGCTGGGTGGTTAGTCTGATGAGATGGAGGAGACCATTGCTCGTTAGTGTTAGAGAATGAGTTTTGTATGCATTTTGGAGCAAGCATACAGTGTACACAGTCACGTCAAGAGGCATAATCCATGTGGGGCAGTCATCAGTCAGTAGGCAGGCATTAGGAGGAAAACAGTCACTAAGCAACTGCTTAAACGCTTATTTAAATTAGATGATTGGATAAGATAATGGTATATAACATGCTGCAAATGCTAAACCATTTTACCCTCATGCTGCAAATGCTAAACAGCTCTGAAGGAGAGAATACATTCACTGTTTAAAAGTTGCTAGACAAAATGGAAATAATGCCTCTGCAGAGGCTTTTAGCTGGCTGATTTTGTGTGTGTGTGTGTGTGTGTGTGTGTGTGTGTGTGTGTGTGTGTGTGTGTGTGTGTGTGTGTGTGTGTGTGTGTGTGTGTACACATTCGCACCTGTGTGTCTGTTTGCATGCATGCACACATGAAAGTGTAACTGCTCAGATATCCTGGATTTTGCCTTATCTTTTGCCTCGTCTCTCATAACATTTTGAATTGCCTGGTAGATAATTAAAGATTGCAGTCAGTTAATAATGTCAGACATAAGAGTTTCATACTTCTTATAGTTCAGAAAATACACGTTAATGCAAACCCTATTATTGTTCTGTTAACTTTTTAAGTGGATTAATATTTAAAAGATGTCCCTGATTTGTCACTTTATTATTTTTTGGTTTTCTCTCTGATTCTTGAGCTAAGAAATTAAGAGATATGTGCATGTGCATACACACACACACACACACACACACACACACATGCACACACACTCGCACGCACGCACACACACACACGCATGCACATACTAGCACACACGCATGCATGCATACACAAACACACGCACGCATGCACACACACGCACACACACACACACACACACACACACACACACACACACACACACACACACACACACACACACACACACACACACACACACACACACACACACACACACACACACACACACACACACACGATGGATTAAACAGAACATATGGAAAAAGTTATGAGAAATGTCATAAAGACTGAAATGTGAGGGAGGGAGAGAAAATCTAAAACCTATATGAAAAGAGTAGGCATAAATCAAACTTAAAATTGTGAGACATAAGTTTAGAAATAGAAATGGAAGCGAACTGAGCAGTCAGCACAAATAAAGGCAAGTAAGCTATTAAGCCTTAAATGATGAATTTTAAAAAAATAAGCTGCTGAGATTTCAGAAGGTGTAATTTTATTCTTAGCTCAGCAAAAGAAGAACACTGTCAGGGTAAGGTATCACCTCCCAAAAAAAGCACAAATCCAAAATCAGAAGAGGTTGATACTCCACAACAAACGAAGCAAACCAGATGAATGAAAAGACAAGTCCTTTATTCGAATAAGTAAGCGCTTTCACGTTGATTAGAATGCTTCATCAGACTTCAACAAACCATAAAAATTTTAATCAACTTTTATATAAGTAAAGCACCAATGAAAATCACATTAGCAAGTCACATGCAAGTTACAAAAATACATCATTTCCTTTCCATAAAAATTACATAAAACAAAATATATAAATATATATATCCTAAAAATCTCATGCTAATAAATGAATAGTAAAACTAAAATGTTAAAACATACTAAAACATATATTAGATAATGAAACATATTACTACTGTGTAATGTTTCAAAGGTTTGTCTAATAAAAATGGTCTCAGTGAAAATTTATCATTAAGACCAATTATCCACTTTGCCTCAGCTTTTTCTGTCTTATTGCCAATATTTCCAAGTCTTCCTGTCTCTGTTAACTGTCCTATTACTAAAAATCTAAAGGCATGTGTGGTGTTATTTTGTAGTACATGCTTGGCTAGAGCATTCCCTTCATTCTCTCTATGTATAGCATACAAATGCTCTCGTATCCTTTCTCTTAAAGTTCTATTAATCTTTCCTATATAGAAACAATAACATTTTATGCAGGATGCTAAATAAATCACATTTCTTGACTTGCAATCAGCGTATTCATTGAACTCATATTTAACACCAGTATCTGGATGTATAAAAACATTAGATTTCATTATATATATACACTGATTGCAAGAGCGACATGCAAATGTACCCTTTCTCTCAGAGGAGATCTTATTTTTAGGCACTCTCTCATAACAAAGCATACGTTTTAAAGATTTAGTATTCTTATAGCTAAAAGATGGTTTTTCACCCACTAAGTCTTTTATACCATCATCTAACTGTAAGATATTCCAATGTCTCTTAATAATATTGACAATAGAAGTATTATTATTAGTAAAGGGTATCACTAGTCTCCTCTTATCATTATTCCTCACTATAGGTCTCTCATCTATACTGCCTTGTTTTTTAATAAAAGGACGTCCTAGATATGTACGTTCAAAAGTATCCAATGAACGCATATCTCTATTGCAATAGCCTCTATGTCTAAAGTCACTTTCTATAGTTTTTAATGCATCAGAAAAAAAACAAATCATCACTAGTTATGTTAGAAAAACGTTTCACCTGATTATTTACAATGTTTTGTGTATATGGGGGGAATGCATGCTACTTCTGTGAAAAATAGCATTCTTCCTACATACCTTCCTAAATACTTCTGTTTCTAGAGTATTATCTTTTTTCCTCAGTGTTACATCTAAAAAATCAATTGTATTTTGTGAATACATTTCAGTCAACCTAAGAAATGTGGTAGTTCCATTAATATATAGAACAAACTCTTTTTTTAATTTGGGGAGGCACATTAGCGCTCCTGAAAGAGTTTGTTCTATATATTAATGGAACTACCACATTTCTTAGGTTGACTGAAATGTATTCACAAAATACAATTGATTTTTTAGATGTAACACTGAGGAAAAAAGATAATACTCTAGAAACAGAAGTATTTAGGAAGGTATGTAGGAAGAATGCTATTCTTCACAGAAGTAGCATGCATTCCCCCCATATACACAAAAACATGGTAAATAATCAGGTGAAACGTTTTTCTAACATAACTAGTGATGATTTGTTTTTTTCTGATGCATTAAAAACTAGAGAAAGTGACTTTAGACATAGAGGCTATTGTAATAGAGATATGCGTTCATTGGATACTTTTGAACGTACACATCTAGGACGTCCTTTTATTAATAAACAAGGCAGTATAGATGAGAGACCTATAGTGAGGAATAATGATAAGAGGAGACTAGTGATACCCTTTACTAATAATAATACTTATATTGTCAATATTATTAAGAGACATTGGAATATCTTACAGTTAGATGATGGTATAAAAGACTTAGTGGGTGAAAAACCATCTTTTAGCTATAAGAATACTAAATCTTTAAAACGTATGCTTTGTTATGAGAGAGTGCCTAAAAATAAGATCTCCTCTGAGAGAAAGGGTACATTTGCATGTCGCTCTTGCAATCAGTGTATATATATATATATATATATATATATATATATATATATATATATATATATATATATATAAAATGAAATCTAATGTTTTTATACATCCAGATACTGGTGTTAAATATGAGTTCAATGAATACGCTGATTGCAAGTCAAGAAATGTGATTTATTTAGCATCCTGCATAAAATGTTATTGTTTCTATATAGGAAAGACTAATAGAACCTTAAGAGAAAGGATACGAGAGCATTTGTATGCTATACATAGAATGAAGGGAATGCTCTAGCCAAGCATGTACTACAAAATGACACCACACATGCCTTTAGATTTTTAGTAATAGGACAGTTAACAGAGACAGAAAGACTTGGAAATATTGGCAATAAGACAGAAAAAGCTGAGGCAAAGTGGATAATTAAGCTATCTGCGAATAAAGGTCATGGTCTTAATGATAAATTTTCACTGAGACCATTTTTATTAGACAAACCTTTGAAACATTAAACAGTAGTAATATGTTTCATTATCTAATATATGTTTTAGTATGTTTTAACATTTTATTTTTACTATTCATTTATTAGCATGAGATTTTTAGGATATATATATTTATATATTTTGTTTTATGTAATTTTTATGGAAAAGAAATGATGTATTTTTGTAACTTGCATGTGACTTGCTAATGTGATTTTCATTGGTGCTTTACTTATATATAAGTTGATTCAAATTTTTATGGTTTGTTGAAGTCTGATGAAGCGTTCTAAGCAAAGTGAAAGTGCTTACTTATTCGAATAAAGGACTTGTCTTTTCATTCATCTGGTTTGCTTCGTTTGTTGTGGAGTATCAACCTCTTCTGATTTTGGATTTGTAATTTTATTTTTAGCTGAGGTAACATTGTCAGTATAAGGACACAAATATTAAGATAACAGTTATCCTATTTTACAAAACTATATACTAGTGTGCATGTGTTCATCAAAGCGAAAAGTAAACTATAACAGGAGAAATCAAGAGTAATCATTATATATCTGCACATGAGAACATAGGCTCAGTTTAGAGGTATTTCAGTAATAGGAGAACTATACTTATGTAAATATATTAGTATGGATGAAAAGTGAATATGTAATGAATGTGTAAAAATTAAGTAGTCAGGGGATTTATAAAGTGTAAGCTACATGACATGATGAAAAATAAATGAGTCTTAAGAAAAATAGAAAATATACCCTATGTAAGGGTGTATATATGGCAGATGAAACAGAAAATTAACCAGTAGAAAAAAGCTAAGAGAAATGCAAGAATGGTGGAATATGTTACTAATGGAATAAGACTGATTGCATAAGTGAAGAACTAATGAATTGTTACAGTTGTGAGCAAGCATCGTTTGTAGGTGATGCCTTTCTATAGGAGATGTAAGGGTTGGGAGGGTGGCCTAATGGTTAAGGTGTTTGCCTTACAAACACAAGGTGCAGTGTTTGAGTCTCACAAGGGATAATTTGCTAGGCTCAAAATGGCTCGCAAGGGCAGTTAGCTTAGTACTAACCTATGATGGAATAAGACTGATTGCATAAGTGAAGAACTAATGAATTGTTACAGTTGTGAGCAAGCATCGTTTGTAGGTGATGCCTTTCTATAGGAGGGCAGTTGGCTTAGTACTAACCTATGAACCTATATTCACATGAAGTTAGGAACTAGCTACAAGTTCAATACTTCCAGAGTAGATAGGGAAGAATTTTGGAAAAAGCAGTATAGTACAGTAATTCAGCAGTCAGGTTCTGTGATAATGGATGCAATGAGTTTGTGTATTTGGGGACATACAATAATATGTATCTGTGTATGATGAAATTGCCCAAGAAATGAGTGATATATTGATGAGGATGAAATAAAAGAAGCATTCAAAAACTAATGAGGTTTGAAGACTATTGTCCATGAATTAATCAAATTTTTAATAATAACATAATAGAAAGTCAAGTGCATGGGGTGGTGTTGTGTATGGATCTTTGTGAAACAAGTGCTGGGAATAAAGATAACTGAAGGAGTGAAAGTCACTTAAGGTTTACTTCTTTAATATGGCTGTTGTTGTTGGTCTTTTCCCAGTTAGGGGCTGCCACAGCAGAACTCCAGTCCGCTAATGATTGGCAGCCGATTTTTATTGTGCCAAGTTGCAAGCCCGATGCCCAACCTTCAGCGAAGGCATGCCCATTCAGGCATGTCTTTCGGAGGCCACTCGACCACAGGGTGGACAGACAGACTCCACACAGAAGGTACTTCAGCTGAGAATTGATCAGGAGAACCTCTTGTTGTGAGGTAACAACACTACCACTATACCACCACGGATACTTCTTTAATACAGCTAAAAAACAAACAATGCAGAACAGTCATTTAGACCAAAACTAAAGACAATTATTCAATTATTTGAAGTTATTCATGAATGCATGTAGTCCCAAAAGCTTTGGTCAAGCCCCTCTGCACATTTCTTAGCTTCTGAGACTGATAGCAATTTTTTGATCATGGCTCTGAATACAAGAAAGGGTAAGTGTGCTTTATGTGTGTCTGCAAACCAGGGAAATAGGAATATTACAAGAAGGAATACATTTGTGTTACCCAATGATAAAATGAGTGTCAGTGATAGGACAGAACTGTACTTAAGTAATGGGTAACATTATCAAATAGTCCCAGATATGTTAGCAAATAACACAGTGAGACACCACAGTGCATGCTTGTTGAAAACATTTGAATATTAATTGGTGATCCACAGAATGACAAACAAACCTGTAAGTATAAATGTGGACTAACACATCCAAATGTCATAGTGCCATGGCATTATTCCTTATACTCAGATATAACGATTGCAGAGTTAATACATACATTAGCACATAATACAAACAGCACAGTATTCTTAGAGGTGCTACAAGAATACAGAGTTAACAGTGCAAAGAAGGAAAAGACAGGCCAGTGCAACTACTAGTTTGGAACTAGGAAAATAGCAAAGGTGCTGAACACATAAAATTACATTTGCAGCAAGCAGCTGCTCCAGTTCACAAACAGTGCTAAAATGTTTCAGTGTTTCAGTTTTGAAGTGGGCTGGACTTTCTAAAAAAAAAAACACACTTTTTTCATATACCAGGGATCTGCAACCTATGGTTCTGGAGCCGCGTGTGGTTCTTCCATCCCTCTGCAGTGGCTGCTTGTTGCTTTGAAAAATAATGGCCACTCTATCACACAACACATGCGTGCACACACACACACACACACACACACACACACACACACACACACACACACACACACACACACACACACACATACATTGAGAGTGATTGAGCAACAGACTTTTAATATTGCTCTTATAAACCTATAAACTTGCTAGAATAACATACCCTGGGGTTCACAAATCCTCCGTGTAAGATCAAAGTAGTCTTACATGGAAACGCCAGTCTAAGAGTAAGATGGCAGCGCACCATGCATATTAATGAGGGTGCGCTGCCTCAACTCAAAGGCTAACACGGAGCATGCACAAATGCAGGGGGCATGTCAGACTGCCGAGCAGTCCAAAAATCCACGCCTCTGCAAGTCACTCAATTGGGAAATGTCAACTGACATGAGCGAGTCCGCTCAAATGTGGACATACCCAACACTACACATTCTAAACCCCAGTACAATTATAAAATGTAAAACTTTTATTTATTTTTTTATTATTCCCGATATAGCTGCTCGTATTTGCGAGTGTTTGCATGGGTTTACCCATTGCTTAGCTACAGTTAGCAGTCAAGACATTGAAGAGGATAATAAGAAACTTATACACAAATTAAGCAAAATCACAATAGTATAGTGGTAGAGCCTTCGTGCAAAAAGGAGGCATCCCCGGTTCAAGTCACACCAATCCCCTTTTCATTTTCTGTTGGAAATCTGTATATGAAAAGAATTCCTAACATTTATCACTGAAATTTTAGTAAAAAGCATTGAAATGGCCTATGTAGTAGTGAACACATTTTATATATATATATATATATATATATATATATATATATATATATATATATATAAGAAAGTGAAATGGTTATGCATACTGATGAATGCATAAGTAACGTATCTTAAGCAATGTGAAGCACTGTTAAGCAAAGTTTACCAGTATTAAAGCACATTTCAGTATAATTGTTCATAGCTTAGCACTGCTCTAACTAGCGCAAACAGAACATGTTCGCACGTAGCTGCGCACTGTGCTAACTATTGCAATGCCGGGCAACGTCAGGCAATGTTGAGCAACGTAGAGCAATGTAGAGCAACATTGGGCAAAGTTGAGCAAAGTTGGCTAAACACAGCCACACCTCCTAGCCAGTCTAGCCAGTAGTAAAATAAAAGGCATCGAACCCGGGATACTGTGCACCATAATCACAGTACTGAACCACTAAGTCATGACAGCTTTTCACAGTCATGCACTTTCAACACACACATATATATCAATAGAAGTTTACCCATTGCTAAGCAGGTGTGCTTTTAGCTGAGTTTCTTCAAAACTGGCCAATCACAGATAAGTGCGGGAAATGAGGCATATTTAAGCTCCATAGGCAGGAATACTTGCCATAACTGGTTGTAGCTCCCATCTGCAGTCAGCATGGCCAGTGTTGGAGAGGGCTCTCGATTTTGAGCGCAACATTGGGGCATTGAGGAGTCAAAAGTAATGGTTTGGCTCCTCGTCCATAATCATGAGGAGAGACTCCTGCAGGGCCAGTGCCAAGGCACCCAATACAAAGCGGAAGCCTAGAACCGTCTAGCTCATGATCTCACCAGTGCCACAGGCATCTCTTGCACTAGTGAGCAGGTCAGACACCACTACTCAGACCTGAAGAGATGCAAGGAGGACTGACTGAACCAGTGGATACAGGAGGCCCGTGGGATGGAAAATGCCCCACTACTGAGTATGTAGCCATGGAATGAAGCATGTAAGAATTGCTATGGTAGTCTATATTATGGATAGGTATGTCTCAATATCACTTCATTTACTTCACAGCTGCAGGTGTCCGTGCTGCGAATCAGCAAGCCTATGCAGATAGGCTGCTAAGGCTGCACCACCAGGCAGGTTAGTAATTATTCTGCATGTACTGTTATATAAAATAAGTGAGAGAGCCTGAAAAAGAGTGTTGTAACCCATTAATAAAGGTATAATAAGTCCTGAATAATTTCACTGCATGTACTGTTATATAAAATAAGTGAGAGAGTCTGAAAAAAGTGTTGTAACCCATTAATAAAGGTATAATGCATCTTGAATAAGTCTTCTGCATGCACTGTTATATCAAATAAATGAGAGAGCCTCTAGAAAAGTGTGTTATGTAATTAATAAAGGTATAATACCTGGAGTGTGTCCGTGTCACTTTCTTTGATATGTTGTTGTACTCTTGCATTATAGAAATACTACTGTTGTATTAAGCGCTGTCAACCCACACGTGGGTAGGCCCATATAAAGTGGATGAAGGGAGTGCCAGTAGCTGTTAAGCATATATACAGTCCTCAACTGTTGGTTCATGGCCGGCATGTACAGGTTAATCTGGCACATGAGTAGCTTGTTATTGTGTTCCCTAGAAATGTCAGTGTGTTGCTAGAAATGTAGGGGGCTGTTAAAATATAACTGATAATGTCACCTGAACACATCTAGATATGTAGATATATAAATATAAATGTAATATATAAATATGTAGCAGTAACATCTGCATTCTGGACAGTTTGTATGTCAGATACAGGTCAAGTATATAAAGAACTAGCAAAACCCATATCACAATTTAACAGACATTGCCTAGTGTAATAATACATGTAGGGGATATATACCTGCAGTCAATAGGAATGTAGTGTAAACTGTAAGTATATATAACTTGTAAATGGAGGTATCTTTTTACAACCTACTGTATGTGCACAAACAATGCAATTCTACACCTCAATGGGTATGTCTAATCTCAAAACATTTGTTGGGACATATGTCCTATTGGTTTATAAATATCTGCATTTACTTTGATGCGTATGACCTGTTCAAATACCACAATCTTGGTGGCCTGTTGCCACCAATTAATCCTGCATGCTGTTGGAATGTCCACTGTTGTTCTATATATGCATGTGTTATGCTTGCTGTTCTACTGTTGGAACTCTGCTGTGTTGGGTTAATGGGAATACTACTGTATGCTGTTACAACTAATTTGGAATGCTGTTGGCTGTTACCAACCAATAATGTCATTAAATCCACCTAAACAGAGAATGTATGGGAAGGCCGGTCCAAGCGGACCCACCTGTCCCACCTCAGCTGGCGATGGCACCTGGCAGCAGCAGGTCTGGTGCCCAGCCCGGGATCTCCTCCTCCTCCATTGGGCCTGTGCCACCTTCAGGTGGAAGCACTGCAGGGGATGGGGCTCGCCCCCCCGTGCAAGTGTGGCCAGAGGAGGGTCTCCTCTCACCCTCCGAACGGTCCAGGCTGTGGTGCATAGGGAGATCCAGCGTTCTGTCACTGCTCCTCTACGCCAGCTTGAGGCACAAGTGGCGCAACTCACGGGTGAGCCTGCCCCTCCTACGCAGCCCCCAGCATAGCCACCCTTTGGGCTGTGAAGGTGCAGTGGTGACTGCCATGGGTGGGGATGTCAGTTCCACTATCGCCATCTGTGGGCTCATGGGCTTGCGGTTACCAAATATCCTTCCCCGTCAATGTTGTTCACGCCCCACATAGGTTCATAGGTAGGTACTAGGCTATTGGCCCTAGGGCCCATACAAGCCTAGACAAAAAATGTACCCTGACTTTCACCACCCAAGAAAATTATTTTCCTGTGCCCCTGTCGAGCAGAGCCACAGAAGTGATCCCCGGGGTGAATTTCCCATTTCCCATCCAATCATCAAAATTTTTCTTGAAGAGTGCTAATGAGGAGCTCTGTTTGATATATATAGGTAGTCTGTTCCAGAGTATGGGAAGTCTCTGGGACAGGAATTTATCCCTCCAGCATGTTCTGTTTATTGTGGTGACAAGGTTAAGGTCCCTAGAGTGTGTAGCTCGGAGGGATTGGGATTTCATTAAGTGGAGCATGTCCAACATCTCTGAGTTTGACATAGCTTTGTATGTTAGGCAGAGATTGCCCCTGAGTAGGCGATATGTGATGGAGTAAAGCTGTAGCTTTTTGAGACAGTCTGCATAGGGCATCTGTTTGAGGTATTTCTGTGGTCTTTCCAGTTGTTGTAGATGTCTTGTGAGGTAAATACCAAAAGGGGCGTTGTACTCTATAATGGGTCTAATGAGTGATGAGTAGATGGGAACAATGACCTCTTTTTTTCTGGATGAGAATCCTTTTGTGATGAGATGAGCCATGTAGAAGGATTTCCTGACCACTGTGGCGATGTGATTATCAAAGGAGAGACTACTGTCCACCTGTGTCCCAAGGTCTCTTATCACATTTTCGGCATTAAGCAGACTACCAGCTATGTGGTAGTTCATGGGTACAGAGTTTTTACCAAAGGTGATGACAATACACTTTTTGGCATTGAGCTTCAGGCCATGGCTTTGACACCAGGTATCTGTCTCATTGAGGCCCTTTTGTAGTTTGTCCACATCGTTAGGAGTTTTGATTATGGCTCCTAGTTTGCAGTCATCTGTGAACTTTGTTAGCCAAAGACCTTCTGTGTTGGCCTGCACTTCAGAGAAGTAGATACCAAACAGGAGAGGACCCAGGACTGAACCCTGTGGTACTCCACTTGTCACTGGTCTGATGTCGGATTTGGAATCCGCTACTTTCACAGTGTGGGTTCTGTCCATGAGCCAGTTGGCAACCCATCTCGTGACATAGGGATTTATACCTAGTTTAGTGAGCGTATCTATAATTCCAGAGTGGGGGATGGTGTCGAAAGCCTTGGCGAGATCTAGATAAGCTGTGTGAACCATTTTACCCTCATCTATGGCTTTGGTGACAGTCAAAGAAGACAATCAGGTTTAGGAGACATGATCTGCCTTTTACAAATCCAAACTGAGTAGGGTCCAGAGTTTGGAGATTACCAATGTCTTTGTTTCTGCGTTCCATGATGATACATTCCATGGCCTTGCAGACCAGGCTCGTCAGGCTAATGGGGCGGTAGTTCCCGGGGTCCATCATGGCTCCCCCTTTGTGGAGTGGAATAACTGTCGTGGTGTGCCATTCAGTGGGTACAATGCCTGAGGTGAGGCTATGATTGAACATGGTGCTTAGGTAGGGTGCCAGTTCATTCTGTAGTTCATGTAGAACGCAGCCTGGGATATTTTGTGTCATATTCCACCCCTGTATGAGTCTTGTTTGTCCTGTCTGTTTACCTCCCCAACCTACCTCTCCAAATATATCTACATCCCCTACCCCACATTCCACTCTCACATGGAAAAAGAAAAAAAAGGGCAATCTGTTCCAAAAAAAAATTACGGTCCATACATAGCTGCCCATTTTGCATACATGTCTGCTGGACATATAAAATGTAATTTAATTGGCAGTGCATCATACTTTGTTGTCCTCACCCCTCTCTCAGGGGTGGAAGGTTTCATATTTCCCTCAAAAATTATTGCATATGCACAGCTGTTGCTGTAAAAGAAATGGGCAGCTATGGTCCTTCCCTACACCCGTCCTGCACATGCCGGGCTGTTTTCTCTACTGTCTTTCCCTCTTTGTGCCCCCTTTTCACTACTGTCCTATCTCCCCTTTTTCTTTTCTTTCAAAGAAATGAGTGCAGGGGTTAGCGGGAGTAAGTACTTTTAAGCAGTAGTCAGCGGGTTTCCGCGAGTGTGCACTTGTGTGTGGTTAGTTAAGCATCGCTAAGCTTCATGCGAACCTGTGCAAACCCGCTTACAACTGCTTAAAAGTGCCTTAGTCACCCTGCATGTGAGGGCCCTTGTTCTGCTCAGTAGCAAAATAAAACACCTCTGTCAGTCTCGAACCCCGGACACACTAGACTGCATGAAGTACCACTAAGCCACAGTCAATATACAGCAGGTTGTTGCTGAAATAAATATATCATGCATCAGAATGAGTGAATGTAAAGTAAAAATAGGAATGCCATAACACAAAACCTGTTCTGTGGAAATTTACTAGCAGTTGTTGAGGAATTGCTTTACATGACTGTGATAAGAGAACCAGCCGTTCTTGCAGTAAATGATGTTACAGCAGCACTTTACAACCCCCACACAGTATTATAGCAGGATAAACACTGGAATATCTGACTAGAGCAGAAGACATACATCCCTGTGACTACATATCAGGGATGTCCCCAATTCTGAAACATATGTTTGCTGTGTCCCGCTGAATCCCCTGAAAAGTACTGACATTAGGCAGAAAGGTGGGGTATTACACCTAATGAATAATGACAATATGTAGGAGTTAGACACCGCTTGCACTTCTGAAAAGGTGTAGTAATCCATATGCACTGGTTCTCCCAAAGTCTCTACTTACTGTCTCTAATATTTTGAAATTGTACCTCACTTTTACCTACCTTTACCTCACTCTGTTCAAATATGTACCTGAGTGTTTCAGAGGCCTAGCCGAGGCAGAAACACACAGGCATATCAGCTTTTCTGCTGTTACACACTGTGCAAATAGCATTGGAAGGAGCTCCACAAGCATACCCTTATGTAGGAGTACAACACTGAAATACCAAAGGATGTAGCCATGTACTGGTAGCAAATGACTGTAACAATGCCATTGTATCAGTGCTGAAAAGACCTGTGCATTGCACAGACAGAGAATAACAGCCTAACATCTGTCTACCATCTGGATAGGTCCACAGCTGGGAGCTATGCAGACAAACTACTTGCCTTGCTAAGCTAACAGGTACACAGCAACCATTTAAGTCCAGCAAGATAACATTCTCACAATAATACATAATGCTCCCTGTATGTCTGCATCCCCACCCAAATGTACAATATACCTGTGTGTTCAGGGTCTACCAAGGATGTAGGTAGGCATACTCAGTACTGGAACTGTCCAGTTTTCTTGAGCATCCTGTGCTAATGTCAATAATAAAAAAGCACAAACTGTGCAGAAGTGAGTACATTAATATTCACAGTATAGCATTTCCCAAACAGTTCATGTGCCAAATGAATACATCTCAATAACTACTTTTGTATGGCAGTTAATTGTATAAGTAGAAAAGAAAATACATACTCCCGTATATCTTGTGTTAGCATTTGTAGGGGTGAGTACAATTCAAGACTGACAACTGTGTACTGGAAGTGGCAACATTCAGGTCTGAGTACAACATTTAAATCACTGGCTACACCCCTAGCTTCAGATATAAGAACTATACCAATCTTCTGACTTACACAATGGTGTCCACAGCAAACAAGCATGGGCCCCACTTTGGAAAGCTGAAAGGGCTATGCCTACCTGACATAGCAATTTATAGCAGTGGGTTGCTATGACAGTGAGTACTGCAAGTACCACACAGCAGGCTGCATGCAATTACCAAATGGTGGCCACCAATTGGTGCAGATGCCATCACATGCACATGTGCAGATACCTATAAAAGCAGGCTGTACTTGCTGGCCACAAATGCAATCATTCCACTGCAGAGATTGAGAGAGAGAGACAGAGAGAGACACACATCAACCCACATCAACCGGAAAAAAAAAACACATGGAAAGTTATACTACCAACACATACAAAGGAAAGGTATATAACAGATATGTATTTACTGGCATGTAGTAGATGTATTTGAAGAGTACTTTACATACTTTGAAAAATCCATATGTGGCAGCAGTACGTATCTAAGCACAGATGCCCTGCATAACTACTGCCATGGACAATTCAGTGTGTAGCTGTGTGCAGTGGGACAAAAATGTGACATATGTAGCTCAGCATTAAATGTCAAACATCTTATCCATGTTATCTGTGTTCTGTACAGTAGTGTGAACAATGGCTGTTTGGGGGAGTAGCGCATACAGCTATATAAACATGGATGTGACAGAGTAACACATGCATGATAGTCATATTACGTATAGCTTAGCATTGGCAACTGCTGTACCAGGCTAGTATGCTAATCTAGCATTTGCAGCTATATATACACCCTCTACTATCACTGTGTGCTCACATGTGACACCTGTTCATGTTGCAGCAATGCCCAACAGGTCAGCAGTGAGGTCCAGGGACATACAACAGTGTGGACCTTGTGTGTGTATGGCACACACATACGGAGAGATATATCTGTGTCAGATATATTAGCATCTGTACATGTGTATAGAGCAAGGGACATACTGCAAGTGTTTGTGAAGGGAGGCCATATATATGTTGGTGAAGGTTATTATGTGCATATTTGTATGTAGGTAGTAGTGTGTGGCAAACAAGACAGCATACAGTGCTGGTATATGACATGTGGTGGTTAAATGCTGTGGGTGTGATTTGTTAGGTTTGCAGTGTTGTAGCCTGTGAGGCCTGCTAAAGCCACATGGGCTGAGAACACCTTCAATGCATTTCACACAAGACTGTGCAATATCATTACATAACTGTATACCTCACATCCTTCACATAATTGATATTCCCACCATGAAAGGTGGACTGTATATGTGACTATATGTATATCTATATGTACACCAATGGATGTTTATATGTATGTGTATATGTATATGTATATATATATATATATATATATATATATATATATATATATATATATATATATATATATAGCGAGAGAGAGAGAGAGAGTCATATTTACTGTGTCAGATGCCTGGTGACAAAGCCATGGCCTCAAGCTCAATGTGGAAAATGCATTGGCATCCCTTTTGCTAAAAACTCTGTACCCATGAATTACCACATAGGTGGTAGTTGACTTAACACCGAAAGTGTGATAAGAGACCATGGGACACAGGTGGACAGTAGTCTCCCCTTTGATAATCACAGTGCCACACTAGTCATGTAATCTGTCTATGTGGCACACCTCATCACAAAAGGTGTGTCATCCAGGGAAAAGAGGTCAGTGTTCCCCTGTACTCATCACTCACATAACCCATTATAGAGTACAATGCCCCTTCTGGTATGAATCTCACAAGGCATCTACAGCAACTGGAAAGGTCACAGACATACCTCACAATAAGTATTACTGGCCTCAAACAGACACCCTATGCAGACTGTCTCACAAAACCACAGCTAGACTGTGTCACATACCGCCAATCCAGAGGTGGCCTCTGCCTAACATTCAAAGCTATGTCATACCCAGAGCTGTTGGACATGCTCCATGTAAACAGATCACAGTCCCTATGAGCTACACACTCTAGGGACATAAACTTTGTCACCTCAATAAACAGAACATGCTGGAGGGATAGATTTCTATCTCAGAGACATCTCATACTCTGGAACACCCTACCTATCAATAGCAAACAAAGCTCCAAAGTAGCACTCGTCATGAATAGTCTTGATGATTGGATGGGAGATAGCAAATACACCCCGGGAAACATCTCTGTGGCTCTGCTTGACAGGGGCACATGAAATTAAATTACTTGGGTGTCAAAGTCCAGAGTACTGTCTGGCTAGGCTCCTATAGGCCCTAGGGCCAATAGCCTAATATCTAACTATGAACCAATACACACCCACATTTACTTATTGCAATAATTGCTATGTGAGGTTGACTGAGTGTGATGGTGAATGTGTTGGTGAATGTGTCACAGTTGTGTATATGTTGAATAGCTTAGTGGGAAACTGTTTCTGTCATGGTATTATGTGTCCTAGCTCTGATACCAGCAAACGATGTGTATGCTATTGCTATACAGAAAAAGCAGTATGGCATATGGTCTGACATAGCCCCTTGGTGTTAACTGAGGTGTGCCATTGGAGGCTAAAGCAGTACATGTATGCTCATTGATTGGTACTGCTGGTGATTCCAAATCCTGTATGAACTGTAGTACTACCTAAAATCACAGTATGGTGTATGTCCACATTGCTTGGAAATGCTGTTTTATGTGTTCCCTGTAGTCCTCACAGATTACATACCTCAGGCATAAGGGTTTGTAAGTACTGACACACAGTACTGTATGGTACACACGTAAAGCTCATCAGGGTTGCCATACCTCTGTGTCCCGTATGTATGTCTGATGTGTGTGTGGGTTTGCCTGTAACATGCCCACAGTCACATGTGTGTTACAGGATATAAGTGCGTAACTAGCAACATGCATAGTCTAGTACAGCAGTATGCCACCTATATTCACGAATATGCACATATTTTAGGGAGGGGTTTGCTATCAACAACTAGTGTGGTATACTGGTAACACTGTAACTGGACCTCACAGTCATTGCAATGGATGACATATTTCTTTATGCATTAGCTTGACATATACCTCCTGTGGCTAGGTGGTGCATTGTGTTGCATACAGTGTGCCATGTACTGTTGTATAGTCCTACATAGTGGTTTCTCTTTGTTGCTGTGCAGAAAATGGTTTAATATATAGAGCGTTCCAGGCACTGTCAGGCAGTTGTGGGTTAAGCACTGATATGTGGTATTGGAAGTGTGTATCCTCTGACAGATAATAGGTTGCTATTTATGGTAGTTCAGTGATATCTGTACTGTAGAATGTTAAGTGTGCCACATGACTTGCTCACACATATTGTTTCATAGTCTTCCAGGGTCATGGCCCACCAATGCAACCCATCCTATAGTTCAGCAGAGGATAAAATCCTAACGTCCAGTCTGGTGCAAAACTACACCCTGCTATTCTCAAGAACCAGCTAGGACCAGCATGAGCGGACTGCACTGTGGCAAGATGTTGTCCGTAGGGTAAATGACACAGACATGCATAACCGGACATATGAGCAGGTACGCCATCACTGCAGTGATTTACTTAGACATGCCCGGCAGTGTGCGTCTGATGTCCGTAGGCAACAGCTTGCCACAGGTGTTGGGGTTACCACCCATTCCCCCCTCACCACAGTGGAGGAGCTGCTCCTGAGCTTGGTGGCTCCTGGCCAACAACAACAACAGCAGACATGTATTGTCATGGAGGCTGGAGCCCCCCAGCAAGTTCACATGGAGCGTGCAGGTAACATGGCATATCTGTAGACTACCGTTATCTCTATTGGTAGATCATGCATATGTGAGATGTGTACTGTGTAGTTAGAAGATGTGGAGCCTGGTGTTGTGCAATACTGATAATTTGGACCATGATCAGTAGGCGTGTGACTGTCATCCGTTGTACTACTGTAAGATTGCAAACCCACAGTAGCAATGCCACAGTTGTTGCCACTGACAAACTGTCTCATATCCTTGTAGGTCCCTCTGGTGTGACAGCAAGGCAGCAGACCCATGCTGGTGAGTGTGTTCTACATTTAATATTGCAAATAATATGTGCATGTCATAGGTGAGGCATAGGCCATGCACACATGTAACACACCTACGCATAATGCATACTGTGCATGTTTGCTGTGAGACTATGCACATCTCAGTAATGTGAGTAGCTGCCTCAAACACATGCAATACACACAGCATCCCAAACAGTTGCGGCTACACTGTAGTGGACATTGGATAGGCAGAGTCAATACACATGCACACAAAATACACAACTTCGTCATACGCAGTACATGTTAATATGCTACACATGGTGTATTCAGACACCCGCTGTAAGGTCACACTCCAGTATCCCAAATGTCATCCACACAGCACACATAATATACCTGAGAGGTAGAGGCCTGTCATGGGGTGGTGCGACACTCTTCAACAAACAACACAGTCATGTTAGGCAATGCTCCCTACTGGGCACCTTACAAACCCATGTAACAACTGTCTGTGACATGGTGAATGAAGCCATGGTAATGCAGTTCAGGTACAGCATGATAGGTGCCGGTCTGGCACACATTAGTAGCCTTGAGTGACCACATGCTGCTGCATGATGGTGGCTCATGGTACTACACCCCGTCCAGTTACAATAACCAAAGTACTACACATAGTATTCATTGCTATACACCTCAATGTTGTGTGTGTGCAAACATATGCACCTATACACAATATGCATAGCAATCACCATTTGCACAAATTGACACATATATGTCTTGTAATTCTATTGAGTGTATAGATCACATGACACACATTGGGTATGTGTGATGTTTACTGTTGCAGTTGTGTCATAGCATGCCATGTCATGGTTGGCACTGTCATGTCCACAATATGTTCTACACTCACCATAACTACTGTACAATGACTATGTTGAGCAATGGTATTCTACAGGTATACACGCACCACTCATCCTGTGTGTGTACATAGCATGCATGAGCTAAACCTGTGACAACAATTAACTGCTAAAGACACAGCCGCTCTAATCAGTACTGGATATCTATATGACACACAGATACACATCCAGCCATGGTATGTATACCTGTGAGTGATGGTGCACAGCACATTGAAGAGCTTGTAATACTTGCACAGCAATGTTGTGTCTATGTACACATTGCATTCCAGGGTGAGGCCAATCACTGAACAACAACACACATGCATCAACGCCATGTATACTGTTATTAGCAAGGACTGTCTACACTCACACTGCATGCTGTTGAGCAACACACGTCCTGCATGCCGACACGTGTGATATGACTATTTGGCTTGTGATACTGTACTCCACCATCAACCACTATTGAGTATGTTCTGGATTGCTGGTGGTGTGTGTGTGTGTGTGTGTGTGTGTGTGTGTGTGTGTGTGTGTGTGTGTGTGTGTGTGTGTGTGTATTTGTGTGCATGTGTGCATGTGTGCATGTGTTCATGTGTTCATGTGTGCATGTGTGCATGTGTTCATGTGTTCATGTGTGCATGTGTGCATTTGTTCATGTGTGCATGTGTGCATGTGTTCATGTGTGCATGTGTTCATGTGTACATTTGTGCATTTGTGCATGTGTTCATGTGTGCATGTGTTCTGACATCATGTACAGGTCGTAAAGTGTGTTTCCTGTCTTCCTCTCACAGGTGCTGAGGTTGGGCTGGTTCATTGCAGCAGGGAACCTGATGTCACTGACACAAATAGTGATAATGAGGATAGGTGTGTTGAGGCACAGGCATGTTTGCCAGGGTCTGTCATTGGGCCACCAATCGACAGTACACAGGTGTCCACCCCATCCGTGCACACAGTCATACTGTCAATACATCCATCACCACCAATGCCCTTAGCTGAGGGACAGTGTACAGTTGGCAATGGCTAGGACAGTGTGGAATCTATGGCACATGCATCTGGACACAGCAGCCACACCCAGAGGTCTGGAATGGTACCACATAGGCAGATGTCCAGGGGTTCTTGTCAGAGCACTGTTGGTCATCATGCCCCAGGCAGACATGCCACAGGTCTTACAACTGCATGCATGTTCCAGGCTGTCATGGAGGCACAGGCACATATGGAATGGTACACCAGACAGGGACTAAGGGCACAGAGGCACATAACACCACTTTAAATGACAGTATCCATGACCTAGCAGGTGCCATCTGTAATTACACTGAGGTCACTGATAGACATTGGGGTGAGACATTAGATGTCCTCCGCAATGTCATGTCCATGTGTCAGGACAGTGTGGGACAGTTGAGACATCGACGTGGATGTATGCCAGCAACATCAGCAGCTGGCAGTCACCGAAGATGTCCCTCAAGTCACAGCTGCTCCTGTAGTGCCAGTACCAACCTCAGCAATGTTGGGGGTGGGCTGTCCATACACCATCCTAGAAGACCACGTGCACATGGCTCTGGCCAGTTCCAGCAGGGACCTGGGTCCAGTGTACATATGTCTACCTCTGCAGATAGTACCCAGTCTGGCTTAGTACCTGATACTGTCAGTAGCACCCCTGCCAGGCACAGGTACTGTATCCGTTGCCAGAGACAGTGATCTGTAAAGCCTGGCAGGTACAGTCTGTGGCTGTCCCACACATCTCTGTATATGGCAGCCACATGGTGGAACTGTGTGCATGCAGACACACACACACATAAACCAGACACCTAGGGCTAACACATAACTGCACACATTACATCAACATTGGCCCATACTAGTACTCTTGGCCCTCACACACACACACACACACACACACACACACACACACACACACACACACACACACACACACACACACACACACACACACACACACACACACATGTCGATTGTATGGCTCAATGTAGACCTCTAGCAAAAACACACCCTGTGCATATGATGAAACCTGTGCCACCTCCTGTCATCTGTAACATTGATGCAGGAACAGGCTAACATTGTGCTGATGGACAGGGTGACTTTATAGCAGTATGGCAATGTTCGCATGTTGTCAGCAGTAAAGTGTAATGATATCCTTGAAGGTGTAGCTGAGCAGGCATGATGCATTAAAGCTATGATTGTCAATGTAGTATTGTTTACACCAGTGTTAATTACAATAGTGTAATGTCCGCCCATGTGCCACTTGGCTGATGTGTGTAGTATTGGCAGCATGTGTTAGAGAGTGGACAGTATATGTGGAATGTGTGCAGCACAGGTTTGCAGTTATACATTTCTGAACATGGTGGAGGTGCACTGTCTGCATGTACGTGCATAGTGGACACATGGGCAGGTTTACATGCCCTGTATTACACAGTGTTAACACTCCATAGTTTCTATTGGTGGCCAGTATGCATAGTACTACACACATTTTGGAACTTGGGTACACATGTGTGTATGACATGGTTTGACACTGTGCTGTAGGTGATACTGTTACTATATGTCATTGGTTTGCATTCAGGTAGTGTACATAACCTCAACAGCCTGACCATAAACAATTGTTAGATGGTGTCTTGACAACTGACATACAGATGTAGGGCACACAGTAACATTTGTATCCTTCAGGAACTATACTATGCCAGTAACCAGTGGTGTTCACCTGCACCCATTCCTGGGACCACTCCTGTTTGGCATATAGCTCTCTTAGGTACAAGCAAACATCCTCCACAAATGTATCATACAGTCACATACCTGTTGTAAAACCCATGTTGTAATGCTATAAGCCAACTAAAGCAAAGTCATCCACCTTTACAAAACATAGTATCCCCACAGTACCACATAGGTAGTAGCTCCCAACATATTGAACAGGTACCGATGTGTACATACAGCCAAGTGTTACATCATCTCTCCTTTAGTAATCCCATTTCCAAAGGTATTTTGAAATCCCTTGGTGACTCACATAAGCAATAAGGGGTCTGCATGCATATCCACAAAGGTTGTTGTACACCTATAATGAATAGCCATCATTGACAGACTTTGCTGTGTTTGAACAGGTCTGAAATATACCTCAGGCATAAACCCTCACTCACACAATTCAATAGAGACTGTGATGAGTGTGTGTGACACTGATGACCTAGGCCAAGGAACGCTGCAGTGGCTGGGCTTGTCACAAGCATACAGATGTGACCTAAGGTCTGGAAAGTGGCAGCACACTCTGGCAAAGATAACAGATGTGTTCATGGAGAAAGCAGGGTTCCCACCTATGAAATAATTGAGGTCATATGTATGTATATGTATTTGCCACACAGCTACCTGATGTGCAATGCACATACTGTTGTCATTGTGATATGTCATACAGTAGTAAAAGCAAAACCCACAACACAGTGACCAACTGTGTCACACACATAGAGCACAAAAATACTAACCAAGTGCAGGATTCAAACCCCTTCTGAACTACTTTATGATACTAGAACAGTACACATTTACATGACACTTTGTATACATTACTGGGATCTTTCCTTTCCAAAGGTATATTTGTAGGATGGTGACATCATATGACTTGACAAAGATAAGTATACCACTTTGAAGGCTTATACAGTTGTCAAGTGCAGGTTTCAAACCCCTACCTAACTAACTTATGATATTAGAGCAGTACGCATTTACACAATGCGCTATACACATTATTAAGAGCTCTTCTTTCCACAGGTGTATTTGTAGGATGGTGACATCATCAGACTAGAAAAATTGGGTTACATTAGGTGACATTAGGTGGGATACATAGAAGGAATTTCTAAAACTTTGGCAATGTGATCATCAATGGAGAGTTTACTATCTACATGGATCCCCAGGGCCATAATTACATTCTCCCTACATACTAGATTACCATCTATGTGGTAATTTGTGTGCAATTTATTTTATCCAATGGGGATGACTATGCATTCTTTGGCATTCTGCTTGAGGGCATTGTTTTGACACCAGGTGTCTGTCTCTGTAAGACCCTTCTAGAGGATGTTTGTGTCAGCCATAGAGCCAATTATGGACTACAGTTAGCAGTCATCTGCAAACTTGTTCAGCCATACTTCTCCCGTGCTTGCCTGTACCTCTGAACAGTATCTACTGAACAGGTGGGATCCCAGGACCAATACCTGTGGGATGCCATTTGTGACTGGTTTAGAGTCGGACATGGCAGCCACAACTCTGAACATGTGTGTTTGATCTGTGAGCCAGTTGACCACCCATCCTGTGACATAGCTGTTAATGTTCAAGCTGGTAAGCTTGTCCATGATGCCAGAGTGGGGAATGGTGCTGAAAGGCCTTAGTGAGGTCCAGGTAGGCTGTGTGCACTACTTTCACCTCCATCTATGTCTTCGGTAACTGATTCACATAAGTCAACTAGGTTTAGGAGGCAGGATCTACCTTTAACAAAGCCAAGTTGGGTAGAGTCCAGTGTCTGGAGGTCCCCAATGTCTCTGTTTATGGGTTCCATGATAATTTGATCCATAGCTTTGTAGACCAGGCTGAGTAGGCCTATAGGGCAATGGTTTCCTGGTTCTGTTGTGGCACCCCCTTTGTGGAGCTGGATGACTGTTGCTGTATGCCATTCTTTGGGTACATAGCCTGTGTTAAGGTTGAGTCTGGACAGTGAATGTAGGTGAGGGTGTAGTTCCTTTTGGGGCTGGTGTAAGTTGCAGCCTGGGACACCATCCAGTCCCATTGATGCTGTGTTCTTAGCTTTGGAGAGGGCTGTTTTTACCTGAATGTCCATGAAGTCTGGTGCTCTGCATTCTTCTGGGATGGACACAGGCCCTTTTGGGGGTGATGGGGGGAGTTTGCACTGAACTTGTCCCCCAGGATGTGGGCAATGTAAGTTGGTTCAGTGTATCTTTTTGCCATTTTGCAGTAGCTGACAGCATATTTGAGAGTTGCCACCTAATTGTTTGGTGTAGCTAACAAAGGCTTTGCTGTTGTTATTCTTACATTCCATGGCAATTTTTCTTTAGAAACTGACCTTGGATTATTTTATGAGCGATCATTGTTTCTTCCTAATAATGATCAGTGATGCCTTTCCTTTTGTGAAGTTTGCTCAATCGTGTTCGTTTCCTCCTTCTGTTGTATAGGTTATTTATGTGCGACGACCACCAGATAGGTTTCCTATTTTTGGAGGAGTGCATCTTGGTTTTATTTGGGATTTCTCGATCCATGCATCCCTGTAGATGCTCATAGAATGCACTTGTAAATAATTTTGCAGATTGCATAGCATTGTCCTATAGCAAGGGGGCTTTGGAACTTTCCACTTTGATCTTGGGAAGTGTGCAGTTTGCTTTTGAAGATGTCTTCACAGTGGTTTCCTTGAGTGGGGGGGGGTGGGATGTGGATGTCCAGTGTGATTACTTTATGATCTGATATTATAAGCTAGGGGGTTATCTCTGTTGTGGAACACTGGTACCCCATGTTGGTGATGATCAGGTACAGTGTGTTGTCACCTCTAGTGGGTGTGCTGACCAGCTATTCCAGGGCATTTCAGTTTTTAAACTCTAGGAAACATTGGGCAAAGGGCATTGTACACAAGTAATTCTCCCACTCAATGTTTGGGTAGTTGTAATCTCCTCATATAATGGTGTTTGATAGGACCTTTATATTTTCCACTGTTCTCAGGAATACTGAATGAGGTTCCTGAAACAAGGTAGGTGATCTGTATCAGACTACAATCTGATAATCATCTTTGCCCAATGTTGGTTGCACTTGCATGGTCTACAAGGCCTCATGTTGTGACACTAACCTGAAGGTATGGGTATCCATAAGGTAAATGGATACATCCCTTCCTTTTGTATTACACTCTGGGTTTTGGGGCCAAACATCAGAGGGATTGTGAGTGTTTTACGTGGAGCATGTCCAACAGCTCTGTGTTTGACATAGCTTTGTATGTTAGGCAGAGATCACCTCTGAGTAGGCGATATGTGAGAGAGTACAGCTGGAGCATTTTGAGATGGTCTGTGTATGGCATGTATTTCAGGCTGCTAATGCTCTTTGCGAGGTATTTCTGCAGGCTTTCCAGTTGTTGTAGATGTCTTGTGAGGTACATAGCAAAAGGGGCATTGTACTATATTATGGATCTAATGAGTGATGAGTAGAGGGGAACAATGTCCTCTTCTATTCTGCATGAGACACCTTTTGTGAGGAGGTGTGCCACATAGCAGGATTTCTTGACTACTGTGGGGATGTGATTATCACAGGTGTGTCCACTGTCCACCTGTGACCCAAGGTCTCTTATCACACTTTCAGTGTTAAGTATACTACCGCCTATGTTGTAGTTCATGGCTACAGAGTTTTTACCAAAGGGGATGACAATGCACTTATTGGTATTGAGCTTGAGGCCATGGTTTTGACACCAGGCATCTGTCTCAGTGAGGCCCTTTTGTAGGATGTCCACATCTTTAGTATTTACAATTTTGGCTCCTAGTTTGCAGTCATCTGGAATCTTCATTGGCCACAGACCTTCCATGTTAAAGTTTACTTCAGGGATGTAGATACAAAACAGGACAGGACCCAGGACTGAACACTGTGGTACTGCACTTGTCAGTGGTCCAAAGTCATACTTGGAGTCTGCTACTTTCGCAGTGTGTGTTCTGTCAGTGAGCCTGTTGGCAACCCATCTTGTGACATAGCAGTTTATACCTAGGTTAGTGGGTTTATCTATAATTCCAGAGTGGTGGATGGTGTTGAAAGCCGTGGCAAGATCTACATAAGCTGTGCGAACCACCTTACCCTTGTTTATGATTCTGGTGACTGCTTCAATGTCATCTATCAGGTTTAGGTGACATGATCTGCATTTTACAAGCCCAACATGGTTGTGGTCCAATGTTTGGAGTTTACCAATGTCTTTTTTTATAAGTTGTATGATGATACATTCCATGGCCTTGCAGAGCAGACTCATCAGGCTAATGGGGCACTAGTTCCTGGGGTCTGTGGTGTCTCCACCCTTGTGTAGTGGGATAACCATCACTGTGCACCATTCAGCAGGCACAAAGCCTGAGGTGAGGCTATGACTGAACATGGTACGTCAGTGTGGTGCCTGTTTGTTCTGTAGTTTGTGTAGAACACAGCCTGGGATGTTATCTGGTCCCATGGATGCTGTGATACTGGCTTTGGAGAGTGTTTTTTACCTGTGCAGTTGTGACGACAGCAACTTTGCAGTCTTCCGTTACAGAGATGTGCTCTTTCATGGGTGAGAGCGGGGTAAAGTTAGCACTGATCTTATCTGCCAGGATGTTGGCAATATCAGTTGGGTCTGTATATTTAGTGCCATTGAGCTGTAACTCAGAGCAGATCTGAGTGTTGCCATGACATGGACCTGTCTGTTTGGCAGAGATCTCCTGAGTAGACAGTATGCAACAGAGTACAGATTGAGTTAAATTCAGTCTTGTTGCATGGGGCAACTGTTTGACGCCAGTAATCCTCTTGTTGAGGTACTTCAGTGGTCTTTCCAGCTGCTACAGGTGCCTAGTCAGATTCATCACAAGTGTGTTGTGGTACTCTCTGATGGGTCTGATGACTGATGAGTAGAGGGAACCTCCTTTGACCTACATGCAAAGACCTTGGCAGTTTGTGGGAACACATAGCATGATTGTCTGACCACTTTGTGAATGTGTTTCTGGAAGTAGAGATGACTATCCACATGTGTTCATAGATCCCTTATTGACACCTCCATATTTAGGGTGTTGGCACCTATGTGGTATTTGTATGACTGTAGCTCGAGGCCATCATTTTGACACCACATCTGTCTGACTGAGACCCTTTTTAGGGATGTCTCTGTTGTCCCAAACATTGATTATGACAACTTTTTTGCAGTCATCCACAAACTTTGCTAAACATAGCCCTCATGTGTTTGACTGTATTTCTGAAAAGTATACACCAGACAGGAGGGGTCACAGGACTGAGCCATGGGGGACAGCAGTTGTTACCAGCTTGAACAGAAGACCACAATTCTTACCTTGTGTGATCTATCTGTGCCCAGTTGGCAATCCATCAGATGACATACATATTTATGCACAGGTTTTTGATTTTGTGGATACGACATGTGTCTGGGATGTTGGAAAAGGGCTTTTCAAGGTCTATGTGGGACGTGTGTAGCTCATTTCATTGATGTATGTCTTGGGTGACTGCCTTGAAAACAGTCTAGCAGGTTTGAGAACCATGATCTGCCCCTGACCAAACCAAAATTGGTAGGGTTGGGTGTTTGTAGGCTCCCAATAGCTCTGTTTATGAGTTCCATCATGATGGACTCCATGGCCTTGCAGATCAGGCTTAATAGACTTATAAGACAATAGTTCCCATGGTCTGTTGTGCACCAACACTTGTGGACTGTGCCAAACATTGCTGTAACACATTCAACAGTTTCATATCCTGTACAGAGGGTGAGGCTCAACAGACTGTTCAGGTGCAGGGTCTGTTTGTTCTGGAGTTCACTTATGACACAGCTAGGGAAACAATGTAATCCCATAGACACCGTGTTTACAGGTTTGGAAGGTGCTGTTTACCCATTCTATATGTGATATCTGTGCTTTCACAATCTCCAGGTATGATGATAGGGCCTTCTGTCAGTGAGAGGGGGTATGTTTGTATGAGCCTGTCTGACAGGATGTTGGCAATGTCAGTCATTTACAGTTTGCACTGACTCAGGACATATATGAGTGTACATTGCTATTTATGACATAGCAGAAGGAAGCGTCATGGTTCTCTATGGACTCCTTCACAGATTATTTTGCCAGAACATGGATTGGATAATGTTTGGAGTGCACATTGTTTATTCATGATACTGATTGCAGGTTTATCGATCTTCTTTGCTTGTTCACTTTCTATGAACAACTTAAGTTCTTGTGGTACATAGTTTGATTATGACAGGGTCCCAATATATTATATGTGTCTGTTTTCATATAACTGTGTGCACAAGGCAGGATTGGTGAATAGTGACAGGTTCCTGGGGTAAAAGATATGCAACTGCCAGATATGTGTGGCCCACTGCTGTACTCAGACATGGCCTAAGTGTGTGAGCATGCCCAGTATGGACATATATACTATATGTGTGTGAATAATCAAGTTGGTTTTTACTTCAGGGCTCACCTTTGTGTTGTACATCGACAGGAAGCACACTGTGCCTGCAGGGCTACCATGAGTCAGTTTGCATAGACTTATCAACATTTCTACATACAAGGGGGACAGCTATTATTTGTACATTTCTACCCAGGGGGCACACCTGATTGTTACTGTGGGTGTACATAGGATGAGGGGTTCACCTGACACTTATACACATTTGCTAGGCCTGCACTGTTATGTCAGGTACTCCATTTCAGTCTGTACTGTTGCCTATCATACTGGCTTGAGCATACTACTGTACTACAGATCGTAGCTTCCAATTTCACGTATATTAGTTTGTGACTTCATAGCCTACCCAACCCACATCACACTGCCTGGCCTGTTGTTATCTGTCTGCATAGGCAATTATGCTTAAATATGCTAAATAGTGGTAAAATGTGCTTAGCACTGCTTTATATTGCTTAAAATAAGGCAATCATGCCAGAGGTGGTGCTGCAGGGCTGCCTATGTTGGTTGCACGTAGTACACTCCCAATACATGTTTGAAAACAGGTAGTGTCAAGTTAGGCATCCCTTATATTGTATGTGCGAGTCAGAGAGAGGTGTCATTTCCAGGGTTCCTACTGATTCAGTGTATGTGCTATGTGCTGCCTCTTTGCCAAGGCCAGGGCATACTGGGCATGCCTCCTTCTGCCTACTGGGGCAGGCTCAGGTTGTTCCTCCTCCGAGTCACCCTGTGCCTGTGTAGGCCTTTGCAATGGTGGGGGGCTGTTTGGACCTGCCCCATACTGTTCCTGCTGCAGCTGTTTTCACAGGATCATATTGTGTAGCATGGCATAATCCATGACAATTTGGGTACATGTAGTTGGTGAGTACTGCAAGGCTCCACCAGACATCACCAGGCACCGGAATCATGACTTGAGCATCCCAAACACATGCTCAATAATGTTTTTTGTTTGTGCATGTGCCTCATTATGGTGTTCTTATTCGGGTATGTGTGCATTTCTGATGGGTGTCATCAGCCACGGCTCCAGTGCATATCCAGCATCCTCCACTAGGTGACCATCAGGGATGTCCCCATTGGCAAATCTCTGGTACAACTGCGTCAGATGCCAGATGTGTGAATTGTGATAGCTTCCAGGGCAGCCAGCACACACATTCATTATTATGCCCTGGGCATCTCACATGACCTGGCAATTGATGGAGGGGAAGCCCTTGCAGTTGATGTAGACCCTACCCTGCTCACCAGGTGGTGATTTGATGTGTATGTGCGTGCAGTCTATTGCACCCACTACATCAGGGTATTCTGCTATTTGGTGGAATAGACGCATATTGCTGGCCAATGCCTCACTTGAATTGGGGAAATATACGTGCTCACCGACATGTGCTGACATGGCATCCAGGAAATGGTGCAGTTCCCTGGATGCTGATGCCTGTGAAACCCCCATCATATCATCAGTTGGTCTCTGGAAGGTACCTGTAGCTAGTATTCGTAGGCCAACACATACCTTGGTATCCACTGGGATGGGTTCCCCTCTGTTGGTTCTGTGTGTGAGGTGTGGTCAGCACAGCTCAACAATTTGCTGCAAGAGGTCTCTGTCCACTCTATAGCAGTCCACTATCTCCAGCTCATGTAGCCCCTGGCAGGTTACCCTGGGTCTGTACACTCTTCTCCATATTCTCACTGTGGGTTGCTCTGCAGCATTCACAGCATCACCACCATCAGCATCTTGCACATGTTGGTTTATGATAGCAAAAGCGGCCCCTAACATTTTGTCTGACTTAAGCTTTTTAAGTTTTCACTCTTTGTATACTGCAGTGTTGCAGAGTTCTTGGGAAAAAACAGGGTAGACTGCTGTTTGCAGAGTTTAAAGGGCTGGGCTGGGCTGGGCTAGTCTACTGCCTGTGTGATTGGCTGATTCTGATATATTTCACCTGGCAGCTCTGCTAGTTCTCCTTGGTTAACTTCCTACTACTTCTTTTCCTTCCTTTTTCCCTTTCTGTTTCCACAAGGGGCAGCGCCACGCAACAAGCGCAAACACGCGCACACGGGCGCACACGCGTGCACACACTGTGTGCACGTTTGCAAGAAATTTCAGATATATCCACTGCATACACCTTTGGTTTCTTGTTTTCAGCTAGGACAACTGTAGACACGCCTCTTGCAATCATGAGCAACTCAGGGCAAACACAAGCCACTGTGCTCCAATCAGCTTACAGTCTTTCAGACAAACCCCCTTATCATGTCACCTATCTTCTACTCTACTACTCCCCTACTCCTACACTTACACTCTAGAGACATGGCTCACATGCCGGGAAATTTGGGATTCACTATCCTTATCCTCATTTGCATAGGATTGTCTACTAATGCTTGGTTACATCTCTCACACTGAACTTCCCCCCTTAGCAACCACTACTCAGTGGCCATGTTGTTTTCAGCCTGCCATTCACCTGCATGACAGAACAACATTTTTAGTGGAATTGCCCATTGTGGCTATTTTTCACTTTTTTCTTTTTATTTAAAGAGCAGCACGCTTGCGCGCCACTGCCCTACACTTAAACATCGGCGATCAGGTGAAAAAATGTTGGATTTTAAGGATTTACAACATTTGCTAATGCCAATGGCCTTATATTTGGCCATTGGCATGCTACCTCAACTAGATGCATCATTTATTTGGGGCTGTCATAGCTCCGTTTAGCTGTTTGCAGAACAGTACACCGTTACCAAAGGAGTACATTTCTGCAAATAACACTACTCTTACACGGACAGGTTAGTGTTGCCTGGATCCCAAATTTACCTAATTTGCATAGCTTTCAAAAGCAAAGGAGGTAATTTGCATACCATAACACTGTCCATGCAAGAGTAGCTTTAGAAGCTCTCATGAACGCCCCTGCCGGCTATTGCTGAATCGCTCGGCAGACATATTGCCTGTCTGCCATCTTACACTACTCTTACACTCCGTGCAAGCCTTCGTGAATCCAGCCCATTGTTTCTATTGTCATGCATTCCACGTACACACTGAGAGTGATCGAGTGTCCCCTGGGAGCAGCAGCGTCTTCTGAAAGGTTTCTATACCTCTCAAAGTCTTACCACAAGAAATTTGGACAGAGACACAAATAAAGGGGAACAAAGGAGCAAAAATAGGGACATACTTTAAATATTGCTCTTATAAACTTAGAAACTTGGTACAATAAATTGGTTTCTATTAACAAGCATTTTTCATACACATACACACACACACACACACACACACACACACACACACACACACACACACACACACACACACACACACACTGAGCACAATCGAGCAATCCCAACAAAGGAACAAAAATAGGAACAGATTTTAAATATTGCTCTTATAAACTTATATTTAGTATAATAGCTATATATAAAACTTTATATGCTGTGTTATCTTCATTTTAGGGGTCAAATAGGTTTTGTGGCTCCCGATGAATTGTATTTGGTGGCAGAGAGGCCAAAACTGGCTCTTTTGATAGTGAAGGTTGCAGACCCCTGATATAAACTATAGTACCACTGCTTGCTATTTTTATAGAAAACAGCTGCTACAGTTTATGCTACATACTCATTGCTAAAGCACTTCAGTTCAGACTGGAAATGCAATATTGGCATTTAAATCGGTTTCTTGAAAGACAGGAAGACTGAAACTTAAATGGTATCATGTAGTGAATTCAGTTCTCACCATAGCTCTCAACCTCTTAGCACAAAACACCTGGACTAAGCCAATAATGGGGGAATACAGCCCTCAAACATATTCACTGAATTCAGTTCTCACCATAGCTCTCTACCTCTTAGCACAAAAAACCTGGACAAAGTTAATAATGGGGAAATACAGCCCCAAAAATAGGGATACATTTCAAATATTGATCTTAGACAATTGCTAGAATAGAAGGTTTTGTGTTACTATGTATTTTCTGAAGAATGTGGTCTGAAATTCAAATGCCTGTCATTATTTAGTGAATTCAATCTTTCACTGATTACAAAATTCCAGAAAACCACAGATTTTATGAGGAACAGAACAAAAATATGAGGCAAAAATCTGGATAGTTTTCACAAGTGCTGGTGGTTAGGGAATTCAGTTTCTTGCTACCTGTATCCAAGGTACAGGGTTTGAGCCTGAGTAACTCTAGCCACCAGGTATATTTAACTGGGGCATTACACACACCCACACAAGCTTCATTCATTCCAAATAACAAACCTGTTCCTGTTGCAGATGAATATTTCCCTTGCAGCAGCTTTGTTCATTCAAAATAATGAACCCTGCTGAGAGAACCAGTCACATACATGACTGCAAATGTAGTAGTCCATACCCCTTTCACTTTCTGCAGTTATAAACCACATAAACCTCTGGAAATCTGCACACTGCTGCCTTGTCTTCTTAATACAGACTGGTTTAACAGCAGTCCGGATTTACAGAAACTAGTCGCCGAGCATGCATGCATGCACAGTTCTGGAACTCTAACAGTGAGTCAGTCAGACTCGCAGCTATGCTATTTTGTAAAATTCTTTTTTCTTTCTTTTTACAGCTGGGGGGGGGGTGCAGTCCTGCAGTCTGATAGCACAAACCGCCCCTGGTGGTCATCCAGGTACCACATTTACTAAGAGAAGAGCATGAGAATTAGTGTTCTGACTTTCATTACGGAAAGACATTGATAGAGTTCTTTCTACTTGTTTAGTATGCAATAGTACCAGATCGCATTTGCAAAGAGAACTGCTTCAACACAGTCCAATTTCTGAACTACCTTGGTCTACTGTAGCAACTGATATCTTTGTGAGTGGAACAATCAACACTACTTAGTTTTGGTAGACTCTTATTCAAATTGGTTTGAGATTGATCTACTACCTACTTAACCTCAACTGCTGTTATTACTAAATTGAAACTTCATTTCTCAGTTCATGGTAGTCCACACAAATGTTTTTCTGACAATGGTACTAAATTTTACTAGCCAGTTGTTTCAGACATTTGCAAAAGAATGGGACTTTGTACATGTCACTAGTAGTCCTGAGTGTCCTCATTCCAATGGTCTGGCTGAAGGAACAGTACATAGTGCAGAGTATTTACTTGAAAGGTCAAAGTAGTGTGACAATACTTATATATTCTTGAATTTGCTTAGTCTCAGAAACATACCCCATGATGATATTCTTGGCTCACCTGCTCAAAGGATTCTTTCCAGGCAAATTAAAACTACACTACTTATTTTTTCAAGTTTGTTGCAGCCTAAGTTGAAGAACACTAAAATAATCAAGGCTCAATTGTTTAAGAGGTGTAGTATCCAGAAATCTAGTTATGACTGATTGAGCAGACTACTTCCATCTGTTAGGGAAGGAGAGATAGTACAAATTCAGACAACAAAAGGTTTTGATCGAATAGGACAGATTGCAGGCATCTGTGCCAAGCCAAGATCTTACTTGGTAAATTCCAAAGGAGGAATTGTAAACGTTTTCTTCCTGTACCAGAACCATCATCATCATCATCACAATATTGTGTCTGTGATGCAAACACTAAATTAAAGAATGAGTCAGACACTGTTTCCAAACCAGAATGTGTTCAAAAGTCTGATTCTGTTCCAGAAAGTGATTTGAACATTCCATAGGTCAATCATTTTGCAGAAACTGTCCTAGTTGCTAAATCCAATTCCCAATTTTATGTCACATGATATGGACAAGTATCAAAACCAAGTGTGAAATACACAGCAACGAGGACTTGATTGTATATACCTATATGTTTGATATTGTATAATGCATGTCTATGGATTACTTGTGATTTCTGTATGCTAAACAGTCTCATAATAATTGCATGGTCTATTACTCAAAGAGGGAGGATGTAGAGCAGAGTGTAAAGTGTGGGTCCTTGTATCTTTAAGAAGCATGCAGGACTGTATGTGCATGTATAGAACCCACACACGTGCACAACCTTAGTGCCATTTTGTAGAAGCAGCTAGGGAGTAAGCATGCAAGATCATAGTCATTAATTGTATATCAGTTACTTCAGTTGGAGTCAATAGTCAACAGTAGTAATGTGTTATTATGTAATAAAGCTGCTTGAACAGAACCCACAAAGACTTGTTTATTCGTGTCCTAACACGAAAGCGACAGTGTGTATGTGATGTTACCACCACGGAAACAATGATATACTGGATAAACACACTTTAACAAAAAAAGGTTAAGTGCTTTCATTTCATTGTATATTAAAACATTTATCTTAATTTGTGTGCTCTGCTCCTATGCTGTTCTGGATCCAAAGTCTTTTTAAGACACACAGTCTTGCTGGCTATTTACTGCTGAATCAGAGACACAGAGCTTTGCATGACTCCATCTGTAGTCTGTTTAAAGCACCAGGCCTTTCAAATTGCACACTGATAAAGAAATATATTTTGCAGCTATATGCACAGTTACAGATAACTTGTTTTATAACAAACGACACATACTATTTCTGTCAGATTGTAGCATATATTTACAAACTTTTCCTTCATTACAGATATGAATGATGACACATACAAAATACCTCTCTCTGTCCTTCTCTCACATAACGGAATTACTACAATAGTTATATAGAGAGCTAGTCACGCACATATTTCCTCTTGGTATGTTTTTCTGGCCTTCTGTGGAAAGTCACATAATGTCTGTTTTTAGACTTTTCTATTGTCCTTTTGTGATTTACTTGTAAGCACTTTTGCTGATGAGGATGCCATTAACAGAAATCTGAAAGGAAACATCTGTACAAGCTGTTCCTACAGAAAAAAATATCACGTATTGCTGAATTTATAAAAAAGGATGTCTGTTAATAGATATTTGTTCTGCAAACATGAGAAAATCATGTAATGCTTGCTTTCCAATATTGCTTTGTTAGGCCTTTCTGATGCTGTGAAGAGAAGCCTGTCTTTTATACATATAGTATGAATGCACATTTTAAACTCTATACATATATTCAAGCAAACTTTTTCAGCATATTTACAACAGAATTAATTTCAGCCTTATATTCATAATATCCAACAATTCCCTCTATTTTTAAACATACTCAAAACACTTTATACTGATATGTATTGTTGATCACATTATATAGAAAACACATTAAGAAACAAAATCTTTAGTTTTTTCTGATACAAGTCAAAATGCAATTTTATATAGTTAACACAATGAAAACATGTATTACTATCAAAACTGAATGTATTTAACAACTTTTTCATTTGCAGACCATTCTGTGAAAATATTTTATCAGTTATGAGCTGTGTCTGCTTTAATTTTATTTTTTAATTTGATTAATTTATTCTTTTATCAATCACAGAATATAATTTATGACTTAAAACTGTTCCATTAACTCTTTGCAACTGTTGAATTAACTATAAGAGACAAGAACTATGTGCTACTGCAAGCATTTATACACTGCTGAAAATATACAGTTTCAATGTCATTTTAACCATAACATTCCCCAGGATTCACAAATCCTCCATGTAAGACTAAAGTAGTCTTACACGGAAACGCCAGTGTAAGAGTAAGACGGCAGAGCGCCATGCATATTAATGAGGGAGCGCTGCCTCAACTCTAAGTCTAACATGGAGCATGCAGGAGTGCAGGGGGCATGTCGGACTGCTCAGCAGTCCAAAATTACACACCCCTGCAAGTCTCTCAATCGGGAAATGTCAACCTAAATGAGCGAGTCCGCTCAAATGTGTACATACCCAACACTACACTCCCCCGCATTCTAAACCCCTGTACAATTATAAAATGTAAAACTTTAATTTTTCTTTTATTATTCCTGATATAGCTGCCCGTATTTGTGCAGGTTTGCCCATTGCTTAGCTACAGTTAGTTTAGACATCGAAGAGGATAATAAGAAACTTATATGCAAATTAAGCAAAATAGCGATAGTCCCACCACTCCCTTTTCAATTTTCTGTTGGAAATCTGTATATAAAAATAATCCCTGACATTTATCATTTAAATTTCAGTAAAAAGCATTGAAATGGCCTATGTAGTAGTGAATACATTTTATATATATATATACACATAAGAAAGTGAAATGGTTATGCATACTGATGGATGCATAAGTAACGTATCTTAAGCAATGTGAAGCACTGTTAAGCAAAGTTTACCAGTATTAAGCATATTTCATAGCTAAGCACTGCTTTAACTAGTGCAATAGCTTTGCACGGAGCTGCGCATCGCACAAACGAGCGCAAACAAAAGATGTTTGTGTGTAGCTGTGCACTGCACTAACCAGCACAACAGCGAGCAACAGTGGGCAACATAGAGCAATGTAGAGCAACATCGGGTAACATAGAGCAACGTAGAGCAACGTCGGGCAACGTAGAGCAACGTCAGTCAACATAGAGCAACGCTGGTCAAAGCTGAGCAACGTTAGTAAAAGACAGCCACACCTCCTAACGAGTCTGGCTAGTAGTAAAATAAAAAGCAATGACAGGCCTCAAACCCGGGTTACTGTGCACCATAATCACAGTACTGAACCACTAAGCCATGACAGCTTTTCATAAACATGCACTTTCAACACACACATACATATCAATGGAAGTTCACCCATTGCTAAGCAGATGTGTCTTCAGCTGAGTTTTTTAAAAACTGGCCAATCACAAATAAGTGCAGGAAATGATGCATATTTAAGCTCCATAGGTGGGAATACTTGCCATAACTGGTTGTAGCTCCCATCTGCAGGCAGCAATGGCTGGTGCTGGAGAGGGCTCTCATTTTCGAGCTCAACGTTGGGACATTGAGGAGTCAAAAGTAATGGTTTGGCTCCTTGTCCATAATCATGAGGCCAGTACCAGGGCACCCAATACAAAGCGGAAGCCTGGGACCATCTAGCCCATGATCTCACCAGTGCCACAGGTGTCCCTTGGACTGGTGAGCAGGTCAGACACCACCATGCAGACCTGAAGAGAAGCAAGGCAAATCAACTGGACCAGTGGATCCAGGAGGCCCATGGGATGGAAAATGCCCCACTACTGTGTAAGTAGCCATGGAATTAAGTATGTAAGAATTGCTATTCTAGTGTATACTATGGATAGTTATGTCTCAATATCACTTCATTTACTTTACAGCTGCAGGTGTCCGTGCTGCGAATCAGCAAGCCTATGAAGATAGGCTGCTAAGGCTGTGCCACCAGGCAGATTAGTCATTATTCTGCTTGTAAAGTTATGTAAAATAAATAAGAGAGCCTGAAAAAAGTGTTTTAACACAATAAATAAAGGTATACTAATTCTCCAATAATTATTCTGCATGTATTGTTATATAAAATAAATGAGGGAGCCTCTAGAAAAGTGTTTCAAGTCTTTAATAAAGGTATAATTCCTGGAGTGTGTCTGTGTCATTTTCTTTGATATGTTGTTGTACTCTTGCATTATAGAAATAGTACTGTTGTATTAAGCGTTGTTAACATACAGTTGGGTAGGCCCATATAAAGTGGATGAAGGGAGTGCCAGTAGCTTTTAAGCATATTCACAGTCCTCAACTGTTGGTTCATGCCCAGCATGTACAGGTTAATCTGGCACATGAGTAGCTTGGTATTGTGTTCCCCACAAATGTCATTGTGCTGGCAGAAATGTAGGGAGCTGTTAACATATAAGTGATAATTTCACCTAAACATATCTAGATAAGTATAGGAAAGTAGAGCTGTCAGTGTATTATCTCAGCAGTAGTGTGCCTGAGCAACTCACAAAATATGTAGCAGTAACATCTGCATCCCAGACAGTTTGTATGTCAGATACAGCCCATATATATAAAGATCTAGCAAAACCCATTTCATGATTTAAGGACAATTGGGTAGTGTAATAATAAATGTAGGGGACATATAACTGCAGTTAATAGGAATGTAGTGTAAACTAGAAGGCTATATAAGTTGTTAATGGAGCTATCATTTTCCACCCTACTGTATGTGCATAAAAAATGCAATTCCACACCTCAATGGGTATGTCTAATCTCAAAACATTGTTGGGACATATGTCCTACTGGTTTATAAATATCTGCATTTATTTCAATGCATGTCCCTGTTCAAATACCACAATATTGGTGGCCTGTTGCCATCAATTAAACCTGAATGCTGTTGTAATGTCCATTGTTGTTCCATATATGCATGTGTCATGCTTGCTGTTCAACTGCTGGAACTCCGGTGTGCTGGGTTAATGGGAATACCTCTGCATGCTGTTATACCTAATTGGGAATGCTGTTGACTGTTACTAACCCATACTTTTATTAAATCCTCCAAAATAGAACGTATGGGAAGGCCGGTCCCAGTGGATCCACCTGTCCCACCTCAGCTGGCGATGGCACCTGGCACCAGCAGGTCTGGTGCCCAGCCTGGGACCTCCTCTTCCATTGGCACTGTGCCACCTTCGGGTGGAAGTACTGCAGGGGATGGGGCTTGTCTCCCCTGTGCAAGCGTGGGCGGAGGAGGGCCACCTATCACCCTCCGAAAGGTCCGGGCTGTGGTGCGTAGGGAGATTGAGCGTTCTGTCGCTGATCCTCTATGCCAGCTTGAGGCACGAGTGACGTGACTCACAGGTGAGCCTGCCCCTCTTACACAGCCCCCAGCACAGCCACCCTCTGGGCTGTGAAGGTGCAGTGGTGACTGCCCATGGGTGGGGGTCTCAGTTCCACTGTTGCTATCTGTGGGCTCATGGACTTGCAATTTCCAAACATCCTTCCCCGTCAATGGTGTTCATCCACCACATGTGTCATATTCCGTCCCTGTATGCATCTTGTTTGTCCTGTCTGTTTACCTCCCCAACCTACCCCCCAAATATGCCTACATCCCCTACCCCACATTCCACTCTCACCTGTAAAAAGAAAAAAAAGGGCAATCTGCTCCAAAAAAAAAGTACTCCCCATACATAGCTGCCCATTTTGCACACATGTCTGCTGGACATATAAAATGTAATTCAATTGGCAGTACAACATACTTTGTTGTCCTCACCCCTCTTCCAGGGGTGGAAGGTTTCATATTTCCCTCCAAAATTATTGCATATGCACAGCTGTTGCTGTAAAAGAAATGGGCAGCTATGGTCCTTCCCTACATCTGTCCTGCACATCCTGAGCTGTTTTCCCTACTGTCTTTCCCTCTTTGTGCCCCTTTCTCACCACTGTCCTATCTCCCCATTTTCTTTTCTTTCAAAGAAATGAGTGCAAGGGTTAGCGGGAGTAAGCACTTTTATGCAGTAGTAAGTGGGTTTGCGCAAGTGTGCGCTTGTGTGTGCTTAGCTAAGAATTGCTAAGCTTTGCGCAAACCCGCTTACAACTGCTTAAAAGTGCCTTAGTCACCGTGCATGTGAGGGCCCTTGTTCTGCTTAGCAGCAAAATCAAACACCACTGTCAGTCCCGAACCGTGGATACACTAGACTGCATGAAGTACCACTAATCTACAGTAGATATACAGCAGGTTGTTGTTGAAATAGATATATCATGCATCAGAAATAGTGAATGTAAAGGAAAAATAGGAATGCCATAGCACAAAACCTGTTCTGTGGTACTTTACCAGCAGTTGTTGTGGAATTGCATGACATGACTGTGATAAGAGAACCAGCCATTCTAGCAGTAAATGATGTTACAGCAGCACTTTACAACCCCCACACAGTATCATAGCAGGACAAACACTGGCATATCTGACTAGGGAAGAGGACATACATCCCAACTGAGACTACATATCAGGGATGTCCCTGATTTTGAAACATATGTTAGCTGTGTCCCTCTGAATCTCCTGAAAAGTACTGACGTTAGGCAGAAAGATGGGGTATTACACCTAATGAATAATGCCAATATGTAGGAGTTAGACACCACTTGTACTTCAGAAAAGGTGTAGTAATTCATATGCACTGGTTCTCCCGAAGTCTCCACTTACTGTCCCTAGTGTACCTCACTTTTACCTACCTTTACGTCACTCTGTTCAGTTATGTACCTGAGTGTTTCAGAGGCCTGGCTGAGGCAGAAACGCACAGGCATATCAGCTTTTCTGCTGTTACACACTGTGCAAATATCTTTGGAAGGAGTTCCACAAGCATACCCTTATGTAGGAGTACAACACTGAAATACCAAAGGATGTAGCTATGTACTGGTAGCAAACGACTGTAACAATGGCATTGTACCAGTGCTGGAACGACCTGTGTATTGCACAGACAGAGAATAACAGCCTAACATCTGACTACCATCTGGATAGGTCCACAGTTGTGAGATATGCAGACAGACTACTTACCTTGCTAAACTAACAGGTACACAGCAACCATTAAAGTCCAGCATGATAACAATCACACAATAATACATAATGCTGTCTGTATGTCTGCATCCCCACCCAAATGTACAATATACCTGTGTGTTCAGGGTCTACCAAGGTTGTAGGCAGGCATACTCAGTACTGGAATTGTCCAGTTTTCTTGAGCATCCTGTGCTAATGTCAACAATAAAAAAGCAAAAACTGTACAGAAGTGAGTACATTAATATTCACAGTATAGCAGTTCACAAACGGTTCATGAGCGAAATGAATACATCTCAATAATTACTTTTGTATGGCAGTTTATTGTATCAGTAGAAAAGAAACTACATACTCCCATGTATCTTGTGTTAGCATTTGTAGGGGTGAGTATAATTCTACACTGACAACTGTGTACTGGAAGTGGCAACATTCAGGTCTGAGTACAACATTTAAATCACTGGCTACACCCCTAGCTTCAGATATAAGAACCATACCAACCTTCTGACTTACACAATGGTGTTCACAGCAAACAAGCATGGGATCTACTTTGGAAAGCTGAAAGGGCTATGCCTACCTGATATAGCAATTTATAGCATTGGGTTGCTATGACAGTGAGTACTGCAATTACCAGACAGCAGGCTGCATGCAATTACCAAATGGTGGCCACCAATTGGTGCAGAGGCCATCACATGCACATGTGCAGATACCTATAAAAGCAGGCTGTACTTGCTGCCCACACATGCAATCATCCCATTGCAGATACTGAGAGAGAGAGAGAGAGAGAGAGACAGAGACAGAGAGACACACACACACACACCCACCCACACCAGCCGAAAAAAAAAAGGCAAAGGCACACCGAACTGAAAACTACAAACACATACAAAGGAAAAGTATGTAACAGATATGTATTTACTGGCATGTAGTAGATGTATTTGAAGACTACTCTACATACTTTGAAAGATCCATATGTGGCAGCAGTACGTATCTATGCACAGATGCCCTGCATAACTACTGCCGTAGAAAAATCAGTGTGTAGCTGTGTGCAGTGGGACATAACTGTGACATATGTAGCTCAGCATTAAATGTCAGACATCTGATCCATGTTATCTGTGTTCTGTACAGTAGTGTGGACAATGGCTGTTTGGGGGAGTAGCGCGTACAGCTATATAAACATGGATGTGACAGAGTCACACATGCATGATAGTCATATTAACGTGTAGCTTAGCAATGGCAACTGCTGTACCAGGCTACTATGCTAATCTAGCATTTGCAGCTATATATACACCCTCTAATATTACTGTGTGTTCACATGTGACACCTGTTCATGTTGCAGCAAGGCCCAACAGGTAAGCCGTGAGGTCCAGGGACTTACAACAGTGTGGACCTTGTGTGTGTATGGCACACACATACGGAGAGATATATCTGTGTCAGATATATTAGCATCTGTGCATGTGCATAGAGCAAGGGACATACTGCAAATGTTTGTGAAGGGAGATCATATATATGTTGTTGAAGGTTGTTATGTGCATATTTGTATGTAGGTAGTAGTGTGTGGCAAATAAGACAGCATACAGTGCTAGTATATGAGATGTGGTGGTCAAACACTGTGGGTGTGATTTGTTAGGTTTGCAGTGTTGCAGCCAGTAAGGCCTGCTAAAGTCACATGGGCTGAAGACACCTTCAGTGCATTTCGCACAAGACTGTGCAATATCATTACATGACTGTATACCTCACATCCTTCGCATAATTGCTATTCCCACCATGAAAGGGGGACTGTATATGTGCCTATATCTACATCTATATGTACACCAGTGGTTGTTTATATATATGTGTGTGTGTGTGTGTGTATATATATATATATATATATATATATATATATAGAGAGAGAGAGAGAGAGAGAGTCATATTTACTGTGACAGATGGCTGGTGACAAAGCTATGGCCTCAAGCTCAATGTCGAAAATGCATTGGCATCCCTTTTGCTAAAAACTCTGTACCCATGAACTACCACATAAGTGGTAGTTGACTTATCACCGAAAGTGTGATAAGAGACCATGGGACACAGGTGGACAGTAGTCTCCCCTTTGATAATCACAGTGCCACACTAGTCATGTAATCTGTCTACATGGCACAGCTTATCACAAAAGGTGTGTCATCCAGGGAAAAAGAGGTCAGTGTTCCCCTCTACTCATCACTCACAAAACCCGTTATAGAATAAAATGCCCCTTCTGGTATGAACTTCACAAGGTATCTACAGCAACTGGAAAGGCCACAGACATACCTCACAAAGAGTATTACTGGCCTCAAACAGATGTTCTATGCAGACCGTCTCACAAAACCACAGCTAGACTGTGTAACATACCGCCAACCCAGAGGTGACCTCTGCCTAACATACAAAGCTATGTCAAACCCAGAGCTGTTGGAAATGCTCCACGTAAACAGATCACAATCCCTACGAGCTACATGCTCTAGGGACCTAAACCATGTCACCTCAATAAACAGAACACGCTGGAGGGATAGATTCCTATCTCAGAGACATCCCATACTCTGGAACAAACTACCTATCAATAGCAAGCAAAGCTTCTCAGTAGCACTTGTCATGAATAGTCTTGATGATTAGATGGGAGATAGGAAATACACCCCGGGAATCACCTCTGTGACTCTGCTTGACATGGGCACATAAAATTAAATTACCTGGGTGTCAAAGTCCAGGGTACCATCTGGCTAGGCTCCTATAGGCCCTAGAGCCAATAGCCTATTACCTACCTATGAACCAATACACACCCACATTTACTTGTTGCAATAATTGCTATGTGAGGTTGACTGAGTGTGATGGTGAATGTGTTGGTGAATGTGTCACAGTTGTATATATGTGGGATAGCTTAGTGGGAAACTGTTTCTGTCATGGTATTATGTGTCCTAGCTCTGATCCCAGCAAAAGATATGTATGCTATTGCTAGCCAGAAAAAGCAGTATGGCATACGGTCTGACGTAGTCCCTTGGTGTTAGCTGTGGTGTGTCATTGCAGGCTAAAGCAGTACATGTATGCTCATTGATTGGTACTGCTGGTGAATCCAAATCCTGTATGAACTGTAGTACTACCTGAAGCTGTAGGCCTAAACAGCACAGTATGGTGTATGTCCACATTGCTTGGAAACACTGTTTTGTGTGTTCCCTGTAGTCATCACAGATTACATACCTCAGGCATAAGGGTTTGTAAGTACTGACACACAGTACTGTATGGTACACACATAAAGCTCATCTGGGTTGCCATACCTCTGTGTACCATATGTATGTCTGATCTTTATGTGTGGGTATACCTGTAACATGCCCTCGGTCATATGTGTGTTACAGGTTATAAGTGCGTAACTAGCAACATGTATAGTCTAGTACAGCAGTATGCCACCTATATTCACGAATGTGCACATATTTTAGGCAGGGGTTTGCCATCAACAACTAGTGTGGTATACTGGTAATACTATAACTGGACTTTACAATCATTGCAATGGATGACATATTTCTTTATGCATTAGCTTGATATATAACTGCTGTGGCTAGGTGGTGCATTGTGTCACATTCAGTGTGCCATGTACTGTTGTTTGGTCTTACATAGTGGTTTCTCTTAGTTGCTGTGCAGTAAATGGTTTAATATATAGAGTGTGCCAGGCACTGTCAGGTAGTTGCGGGTTGAGCACTGATATGTGGTATTGAAAGTGTGTATCCTCTGACAGACAATAGGTTGCTATTTATGGCAGTTCAGTGATATCTGTACTGTAGAATATTAAGTGTGCCACATGACTTGCTCACACATATAGTTTCATTGTCTTCCAGGGTCATGTCCCACCATTGCAACCCATCCTATAATCCAGCAGAGGATGAAATTCTAACATTCAGTCTTGTGCAAAACTACACCCTGCTATTCTCAATAATCACTGCAACACTTTAACAAACAGGCTCCATGGAAGAATATCAAACACCTTGAAAATTTACTGGTTTAATTAAGCGCTTTTCGTCACCTTCAATAAGGCAACTTCCTCAGATTACATTCTTAAAAACAAGACCAAATAAATAGTGTAGCAACAAATCACATGATCATGCCTGAAAGATGCAATGATATTCGGAAAAGTAGTACTTTTGTTGAAATTTTTTAAAATCTGCATTTTAAGTTGCTGCTTTTAATCAACATATACAGCACCACTTCCGCCCATAGTCAACATACATAAAATAAAATATCAACAAATATAAAACTATGTACACTTATACCATCTTTATAACCATAATAAAATAAATAAGGAAAATATTTATGTGCAACTAATTGTTCAGTCTCACTCTAAACTTCTAAGTTTTAAAAAACATGTTATGTTACAGTGATCATTTAACACAAGTTCAACAAAGACGTAACTGATTGTTCATTTTCTCTCTAAACTTCTAAATTTTAAAGACATGTTATGTTACAATGGTCATTTAACCCAGGTTCAGCAAAGGCATTCAATCTAATTTGCTATGACAGTTCACATTCTTCAAGTAGTAGGTTTGAAGGGCCACCTCGAATGTTGTGTTGAATTTGGTCTATTGCTTTAAAAGTAAATCTATGTCCTAAATGTACCATACTATGCCTAGCAAGTGCATTGTCACTTTTACTTGTGCTTATAGTTTTTTCAATATCAATGCATCTTTCAGGCATGATCATGTGATTTGTTGCCACACTATTTATTTGGTCTCATTTTTTAAGAATGCAATCTGAGAAAGTTGCCTTATTGAAGGTGACGAAAAGCATTTAATTAAACCAGTAAATTTTCAAGGTGCTTGATTTGCTTCCACAGAGCCTTTTTGTTAAAGTGTTGCAGTGTTTAAATTTGTTTAAAGTAGTTTTTTGGTTTGTTATTCTCAAGAATCAGCCAGGACCAGCATGAGCAGACTGCACTGTGGCAAGATGTTGTCCGTAGGGTAAATGACAGAGGCATGCATAACTGGACATATGAGCAGGTACGCCATCACTGCAGTGATTTACTTAGACATGTCCGGCAGCATGCATCTGATGTCCGTAGTCAACAGCTTGCCACAGGTGGTGGGGTTACCACCCACCCCCCCCTTGCCAGAGTGGAGGAGCAGCTCCTGAGCCTGGTGGCTCCCAGCCAACAACAACAACAGCAGACATGTATCATCATGAAGGCCAGAGCCCCCCAGCAAGTTCACATGGAGCGTGCAGGTAACATGGCATATCTGTAGACTACTGTTATCTCTATTGGTAGATCATGCATATGTGAGATGTGTACTGTGTAGTTAGAAGATGTGGAGCCTGTTGTTGTGTAATACTGATAATGTGGAACATGATCTGTAGGCCTGTGACTGTCAACTGTTGTACTACTGTAAGATTGCAAACCCACAGTAGCAATGCCACAGCTGTTGCCACTGACAAACTGTTTCATATTCTTGTAGGTCCCTCTGGTGTGACAGCAAGGCAGCAGACCCATGCTGGTGAGTGTGTTCTACATTTAATATTGCAAATAATATGTGCATGTCATAGGTGAGGTGAAGGCCATGTACACATGTAACACACCTACGCATAATGCATGCTGTGCATGTTTGCTGTGAGACTATGCACATCTCAGTAACGTGAGTAGCTGCCTCAAACACATGCAATACCCACAGCATTCCAAACAATTGTGGCTACACTGTAGTGGATATTGGATAGGCATAGTTAATACACATGCACACAACATACACAACTTCATCATATGCAGTACATGTTAATATGCTACACATGGCATATTCAGACACCCGCTGTAAGGTGACACTCCAGTATCCCAAATGTCATCCACACAGCACACATAATATACCTGAGGGGTAGAGGCCTATCATGGGGCGGTGTGACACTCTTCAACTCACAACACATTTATGTTAGGCAATGCTCCCTATTGGGCACCTTACAAGCTCATGTAACAACTGACTGTGAAATGGTGAATGTAGCCATGGTACTGCGGTTCAGTTACAGCATGATAGGTGCCAGTCTGGCACACATTAGTGGCCTTGAGTGACCACATGCTGCTGCATGATGATGGCTCATGGTACTACACCCCATCCAGTTACACTAACCACAGTACTACACATAGCATTCATTGCTATACACCACAATGTGTGTGTGTGCAAACATATGCACCTATACACAATATGCATAGCAATCACCATTTGCACAAAGTGACACATATATGTCTTGTAATGCTATTGAGTGTATAGGTCACATGACACACATTGTGTATGCGTGATGTTTAATGTTGCAGTTGTGTTGTAGCATGCCATGTTATGGCTGGTACTGGCATGTCCACAGTATGTTCTACACTCACCATAACTACTGTACAATGGCTATGCTGAGCAATGGCATCCCATCAGTTATACATGCACCACTCATCCTGTGTGTATACATAGCATGCATGAGCTAAACCTGTGTCCACAATTAACTGCTAAAGACTCAGATGCTCTAATCAGTACTGGATATCTATATGACACACAGATAAACATCCAGCCATGGTATGTATACCTGTGAGTTATGGTGCAAAGCACATTGAAGAGCTTGTAATACTTGCACAGCAATGTTGTGTCCATGTACACATTGCGTTCCAGGGTGAGGCCAATCACTGAACAACAATGCACATGCATCAAAGCCATGTATACTGTTATTAGCAAGGACTATCTACACTAGCACAGCATGCTGTTGGGCAACACACGCCCTGCATGCTGACATGTGTGATATGACTGTTTGGCTTGTGATACTGTATCCCACCATCAACTGCTATTGAGTATGTTCTGGATTGCTGGTGGTGTGTGTGTGTGTGTGTGTGTGTGTGTGTATGTGTGTGTGTGTGTGTGTGTGTGTGTGTGTGTGTGTGTGTGTGTGTGTGTGTGTGTGTGTGTATGCTTTAGTGAGGATTGTATCTGTGTGCATGTGTGCATGTGTTCATATGTGCATTTGTTCATGTGTGCATGTGTTCATGTGTGCATTTGTTCATGTGTGCATGTGTGCATTTGTTCATGTGTGCATGTGTTCATGTGTGCATTTATTCATGTGTGCATGTGTGCATTTGTTCATGCGTGCATGTGTGCATATGTGCATGTGTTCCTGTGTTCATGTGTGCATGTGTGCATTTGTTCATGTGTGCATGTGTGCATGTGTTCATGTGTGCATTTGTTCATGTGTGCATGTGTGCATTTGTTCATGCGTGCATGTGTGCCTATGTGCATGTGTTCCTGTGTTCATGTGTGCATGTGTGCATTTGTTCATGTGTGCATTTGTTCATGTGTGCATGTGTGCATGTGTGCATGTGTGCATTTGTTCATGTGTGCATGTGTGCATGTGTTCTGGCATCATGTACAGGTCGTAAAGTGTGTTTTCTGTCTTCCTTTCACAGGTGCTGAGGTTGAGCTAGTTCACTGCAGCAGAAAACCTGATGTCACTGGCACAAATAGTGATAATGAGGATAGGTGTGTTGAGGCACAGGCATGTTTGCCAGGGTCTGCCATTGGGCCACCAATCGACAGTACACAGGTGTCAACCCCATCCATGCACACAGTCATACTGCCAATATATCCATCACCACCAATGCCCTTAGCTGAGGGACAGTGTGCAGTCGGCAATGGCCAGGACATTGTGGTATCTATGGCACATGCATCCAGACACGGTACCACATGGGCAGATGTCCAGGGGTTCTCATTGGAGCACAACTGGTCATCATGCCCCTGGCAGATGGGCCACAGGTCTTACAACCTCATGCATGTTCCAGGCTGTCATGGCGGCACAAGCATGTATGGAACGGTACACCAGACAGGGACTAAGGGCACAGAGGGCACATAACACCACTTTAAATGACAGAATCCGTGACCTAGCAGGTGCCATCCATAATTACACTGAGGTCACTGATAGGCATCGGGGTGAGACATTAGATGTCCTCTGCAATGTAAAATCCATGTGTCAGGACAGTGCGGGATGGTTGAGATGTTGACGTGGACATATGCCAGCAACATCAGCAGCTGGCAGTTGCCGCGGATGTCCCTCAAGTCACAGAGCTCCTGTAGTGCCAGCAATGTTGGGGGTAGGCTGTCCATAGACCAAGACCATGTGGACGTGGCTCTGGACAGTCCCAGCAGGGACCTGGGTCCAGTGTACATATGTCTACCTCTGAGGATAGTACTCAGTCTGACTTAGTACCTGATACTGTAGGTATCACCCTTGCCAGGCACAGGTACCGTATCCATTACCAGAGATGGTGATCCGTAAAGCCTGGAAGGTACAGTCTGTGGCTGTCCCACAAATCTCTGTATATGGCAGCCACATGGTGGAACTGTGTGCATGCAGGCACACAGACACACACACACACACACACACACACACACACACACACACACACACACACACACACATACATGTCGATTGCATGGCTCAATGTAGACCTCTGGCAAACCAACAACACACCCTGTGCATATGATGAAACCTGTGCCACCTCCTGTCATCTGTAACATTGATGCAGGAACAGGCTAACATGGTGCTGATGCACAGGGTGACTTTATAGCAGTATAGCAATGTTAGCATGTTGTCAGCAGTAAAGTGTAATGATATCCTTGAAGGTGTAGTTGAGCAGGCATGATGTATGAAAGCTATGATTGTCAATGTAGTATTGTTTACACCAGTGTTAATCCCAATAGTGTATTGTCCATCTACATGCCACTTGGCTGATGTGTGTAGTATTGGCAGCATGTGTTAAAGAGTGGACAATACATGTGGGATGTGTGCAGCACAGGTTTGCAGGTGTACATTTGTGAATATGGTGAAGGTGCACTGTCTGCATGTATGTGCATAGTGGACACATGGGCAGGGTGACATGCCCTGTATTACACAGTCTTAACACTCCATAGTTTCTATTGGTGGCCAGTATGCATTGTATTACACACATTTTGGAACTTGGGTACACATGTGTGTATGACATGGTTTGACACTGTGCTGTGGGTGATACTGTCACTATTTGTCATTGGTTTGCATTTTGGTAGTATACATAACCTCAACAGCCTGACCATAAACAATCATTGGATGATGTCTTGACAACTGACACACAGATGTAGGATTCACAGTAACATTTGTACCCTTCAGGAACTATACTATGCCAGTAACCAGTGGTGTTTTACCTGCACCCATTCCTGGGACCACTCCTGATTGCCATATAGCTCACTTAGGTACAAGCAAACACAGTAGGGATATGTCTGCCCATGTCTGGAAATGCATACTGTGGCCTATAATGCATTCTCCAGATGACACACACATCCTCCACAAGGGTATCATGCAGACAGATACCTGTTGTCAAACCCATGCTGTAAGCCAACTAAAGCATGGTCATCCACCTTTACAAAACATAGTATTCCCACAGTACTAAATAGGTAGTAGCCCCCACCATGTTGACAGGTACCGATGTGTACATACAGCCAAGTGTTACATCATCTCTCCTTTGGTAATCACATTTCCAAAGGTATTTTGAAATCCCTCGGTAATCACATAAGCAATAAGGGTTCTGCATGCATATCCACAAAGGTTGTTGTACACCTATAATGAATAGCCATCATTGACAAACTTTGCTGCATTTTAACTGGTCTGAAATATACCTCAGGCATAAACCCTCACTCACACTATTCAATAGAAACCGTAATGAGTGTGTGTGACACAGATGACCTGGGCCAGGGATCACTGCAGTGGCTGGGATTGTCACAAGCATACAGATGTGACCTAAGGTCTGGAAAGTGGCAGCACACTCTGGCAAAGATAACAGATGTGTTCATGGAGAAAGCAAGCTTCCTACCTATGAAATAACAAAGGTCACATGTACATATATGTATTTGCCACACAGCTACCTGATGTGCAATGCACATACTATTGTCATTGTTATATGTCGTACAGTAGTAAAAGTGAAACCCACAACAAAGTGACCAACTGTGTCACACACATCAAGCACACACACACACACTCACCTGGTGCAGTATTCAAACCCCTACCTAACGATACTAGAGCAGTACCCATTTACACAACGCACTATACATACTACTAGAACTTCTTCTTTCCACAGGTATATTTGTAGGATGGTGACATCATCAGACTTGACAAAGATAAGTATACCACTTTTAAGGTGTTGTAGTTGTCTCCAAAAAGGCTGCTCTTCTACAAGGAGATTGATACACATGCACACACTCTTATACTGTTGTCAAGTGCAGGATTCAAACACTTATCTAATTAATGATACTAGTGCAGTACGCATTTATATGACACACTATATACATTACTGGAAGCTTTTCTTTCACCAGGTATATTTGTAGGATGGTGACATCATCAGACTAGACAAAGTGAGCTACATTAGGTGACATTAGGTGGCCTACATAGAAGGAATTTGTAGACACTTTGGCAATGTGATCATCAAAGGAGAGTTTACTATCTACCTGGGTCCCCAGGGCCATAATTACATTCTCCATACATACTGGATTACCACCTATGTGGTAATTTGTGTGCACTTTGTTTTATCCAAAGGGGGTGACTATGCATTCTTTGGCATTTTGGTTGAGGACATTGTTTTGACACCAGGTATCTGTCTCTGTAAGACCCTTCTGTAGGATGTTTGTGTCAGCCGTGAAGTTGATTATGGACCACAGTTAGCAGTCATCTGCAAACTTGTTCAGCCATACTCCTCCCATGCTTGCCTGTACCTCTGAGCAGTATCTACTGAACAGGTGGGGTCCCAGGACCAATACCTGTGGGATGCCATTTGTGACTGGTTTAGAGTCGGACATGGCACCTGTAACTCTGAACATGTGTGTTTGATCTGTGAACCAGTTGGCCACCCATCCTGTGACATAGCTGTTAATGTTCAAGCTAGTAAGCTTGCCCATGATGCCAGAGTGGGGAATGGTGTCGAAAGGCCTTAGTGAAGTCCAGGTGGGCTGTGTGGACTACTTTCACATCCATCCATCTATGTCCTTGGAAACTGTTTCAAATAAGTCAACTAGGTTTAGGAGACAGGATCCACCTTTGACAAAGCCAAGTTGGGTAGAGTCCAATGTCTGGAGGTCCCCAATGTCTCTGTTTATAGGTTCCATGATAATCTGCTCCATAGCTTTGCAGACCAGTCTGAGTAGGCCTATAGGGCAATGGTTTCCTGTTTCTGTTGTGGCACCCCCTTTGTGGAGCTGAATGACTGTTGCTGTATGCCATTCTTTGGGTACATAGTCTGTGGTAAGGTTGAGTCTGGACAGTGAATGTAGGTGAGGGTGTAGTTCCTTTTGGGGCTGATGTAAGTCGCAGCCTGGGACACCATCCAGTCCCATTGATGCTGTGTTCTTAGCTTTGAATAGGGCTGTTTTTACCTGCATGTCCATGAAGTCTGGTGCTCTGCATTCTTCTGGGATGGACACAGGCCCTTTTGGGGGTGATGTGGGGGGGGGGAGTTTGCACTGAACTTGTCCCCCAGGATGTGGGCAATGTAAATTGGTTCAGTGTATCATTTCCCATTTTGCAGTAGCTGACAGCATTTTTGAGAGTTGCCACCTAAATGTTTAATATAGCTAACGAAGGCTTTGTGGTTGTTATTCTTACATTCCTTGGCAATTTGTCTTTAGAAACTGGCCTTGGATTATTTTATGAGTGATCATTGTTTCTTCCAAATAATGATCAGTGATGCCTTTCCTTATGTGAAGTTTGCTCTATCATGTGTTCGTTCCTTCCTTCTGTTGTATAGCTTATTTATGTGTGACAACCACCAAATTGGTTTCCTGTTTTTGGAGGAGTGCATCTTGGTTTTATTTGGCATGTCTCGATCCATGCATCCTTGTAGATGCTCATAGAATGCACTTGTAAATGATTCTGCAGATTGTATAGCATTATCCTATAGCAAGGGTGCTTTTGAACTTTCCACTTTGGTCTTGAGAAGTGTTCTGTTTGCTTTAGAAACTTTCTTCACAGTGGTTTCCTTGACTGTTGGGAGGCGTGATGTGGATGTCCAGTGTGATTACTTTATGATCTGATATTATCAGCGAGGGGTTTATCTCTGTTGTGGAACACTGGTACCCCATGTGATGATCAGGTCCAGTATGTTGTCACCTCTAGTGGGCGTAGTGACCAGCTCCTCCAGAGCGTTTGAGTTTTTAAACTCTAGGAAGCATTGGGCAAAGGACGTTGTTCATGAGTAATTCTCCCAGTCAGTGTTTTGGTAGTTGTAATCTCCTCATATAATGGTGTTTGGTAGGACCTTTGTATTTTCCACTGTTCTCAGGAATACTGAGTGAGGTTCCTGAGACAAGGTAGGTGATCTGTAGCAAGCTACAATCTGATAAGCAGTTTTGCCCAATGTTAGTTGCACTTGCACGGTCTCCAAGGCCTCATGCTGTGTCACTAACCTGAAGGTGTGGGTATCCATAAGGTAAATGGATACACCACTTCCTTTTGTATTTCACTCTGGGTTTTGGGGCCAAAGATCAGAGGGATTGAGTGTTTTACGTGGAGCATGTCCAACAGCTCTGTGTTTGACATAGCTTTGTATGTTAGGCAGAGATCACCTCTGAGTAGGCGATATGCGAGTGAGTACAGCTGGAACATTTGAGACGGTCTGTGTATGGCATGTATTTCAGGCCGCTAATGCTATTTGTGAGGTATTTCTGCAGGCTTTCCAGTTGTTGTAGATGTCTTGTGAGGTACATAGCAAAAGGGGCGTTGTACTCTATTATGGATCTAGTGAAGGATGAGGGGAACAATGTCCTCTTCTATTCTGCATGAGACACCTTTTGTGATGAGGTGTGCCACATAGAAGGATTTCCTGACTACTGCAGGGATGTGATTATCACAGGTGTGTCCACTGTCCACCTGTGACCCAAGGTCTCTTATTATACTTTCAGTGTTAAGTATACTACCACCTCTGTTGTAGTTCATGGCTACAGAGTTTTTACCAAAGGGGATGACAATGCACTTTTTGGCACTGAGCATGAGGCCATGGCTTTCACACCAGGCATCTGTCTCAGTGAGGCCCTTTTGTAGGATGTCCACATCTTCAGTATTTTCGATTATGGCTCCTAGTTTGAAGTCATCTGGAAACTTCATTAGCCACAGACCTTCCATGTTAAAGTTTACTTCAGGGCAGTAGATACCAGACAGGACAGGACCCAGGAATGAACCCTGTGGTACTGCACTTGTCTCTGGTCCATTGTCGTACTTGGAGTCTGCTACTTCCACAGTGTGTGTTCTGTCAGTTAGCCAGTTGGCAACCCATTTTGTGACATAGCGATTTATACCTAGTTTAGTGGGTTTATCTATAATTCCAGAGTGGGGGATGGTGTTGAAAGCTGTGGCTAGATCTACATAGGCTGTGTGAACCACCTTACCCTTGTCTATGGTTCTGGTGACTTCTTCAATGATGTCTATCAGGTTTAGGAGACATGATCTGCCTTTTACAAACCCAACATGGTTGTGGTCCAGAGTTTGGAGATTAACAATGTCTTTTTTGATAAGTTATATGATGATACATTCCATGGCCTTGCAAAGCAGGCTCATCAGGCTAATGGGGTGCTAGTGCCTGGGGTCCATGGTGGTTCCCCCCTTGTGTAGTGGGATAACCGTCACTGTGCACCATTCAGCAGGCACAAAGCCTGAGGAGAGGCTATGACTGTACATGGTACGTAGGTGTGGTGCCTGTTCGTTCTGTAATTTGTGTAGAACACAGCCTGGGATGTTATCTGGTCCCATGGATGCTGTGTTCCTGGCTTTGGAGAGTGTTTTTTACCTGTGCAGCCATGATGACAGCAACTTTGCAGTCTTCCATTATAGAGATGTGCTCTTTTATGGGTGAGACATGGTAAAGTTAGCACAGATCCTATCTGTCAGGCTGTTGGCAATATCAATTGGGTCTGTATATTTAGTGCCATTGTGCTGTAACTCAGAGCAGATCTGAATGTTGCCATTGAAATTCTTGACATAGCTATAGAATGCTTTGTGGTTGTCTTTAGAATCAGTGTCAATTTTGTTTTCATAACTACCTTTGGAGGATTTTATCATGGATCACAGCTTCTTACTCATGGGATTTTACCCTCTATTGCAACAATATTTTCCTTCTGTTGTGCAGTTTGTTTATGGCAGGGGAGCACCAGACTGGCTTCCTTTTCTTGGAGGATAGCATCTTGGTTCTGTTTGGGATAGCACAATGCATGTAGTCATGTAAGTGCTTATAAAGTGCAATTGTGAAGGATTCAGTAGTTGTAACTGTATTGTCCATCTGCATGGGTGTCCTGCAGTTCAGCACTTCTGTCTTAAGAAGCATGAAGTTGGCTTTGGAGACATTTTTTAACATGGTTTCCTTAATGGGGGTGTGGGTCCAGGATGTGGATATGTATGGTAATTAGCTTATGGTCTGATGGGACCAATAAGACGCTGACGTCAGGTGTGGAACACCGGTCACACAGGACAAACCAAACCCCATAACCAACACAAATAACCACAAAGTGAGCTAAATGCTACTCATTACCAGAAGTCTCAGCCTCAAGATGCACACACTCGAGGCACTTCTCATTATGGAGAATATTGATATCTGTGCAGTATCAGTAACCTAGTTCAAGGCTCCAGACAGCACACCAGCACTAACAGGATACTACTCATTCCATACCTTCCAGCATCAGAACCTATATCATAGCACATAGGATGAGGAAGTATCCATATTCATCAAGGATACCTACACCTCTCTCTACATGCTCTCTACAGGATATGTGCCCATAGAATGTTGCACTGCAATGTTCTTCACACTCCACAGGGGTGGGGCCACAAATACCCCTTGGCATTGATGCTCTATGAGCCTGACGAGTGTGTTCTGCAAGGCAATGGAGTCAATCATAATGGAAGTCAACAATACAGAGATTGGGAACCTTCACATAGTTCAGCACACCCTGTTTGGCTTCATCAAATGCATACCATGCCTCCTGAACTGGGAGGATTTCTTTGACAGTTACCCAGGCTACAGATGATTGAAATGAGCTCCACACAGCCTACCTATAACTCACTAAGGCCTTTGACACCATTCCCCAGTCAGGTATCATAGATGAACTCACCAACCTGGCCATGAATCTCTATATCACAAGATGGATTGCAAACAGGCTCACAGATAGATCACACACATTACGAGTTGCTGGCTACATTTCAGACTCTACACCAGTAACGACTGGTGTCCCCCAGGATTTAGTCCTTGGGTCCCTCCTGTTTGGTGTAGTCTTCTCAAATGTACATGCCAACACAGGTTGACTAAGTTTGCTGGGAACTGTAAAGTGTTTGCCATAATAGATTCCCTGGAAGACAGACATATTCTCCAGATGGGACTCTATGAGACAGATGTGTGGTGTCAGAATCATGGCCTCAAGCTCACTGTGGAGGAATGCATGGTGATCCTCTTTGTTGAAAACACAATACTCACAAACTACCACATGGGTGTTACCCCCTTAAAAATGACAAGGTGATAAGGAATCTGGGGACACATGTACATAGTCATCTTTCCTTTGACAACCATGTTGCCAAAGTGATTTTGTGATCCTATGTTTCCCATCTAATCAACAAAGGGTTTGCACCAGGATCCAAAGAGGTAGTGTTGACACTCTACTCTTATGTCATCAGACCCATCATTGAGTACAGTGCACCATTTTGGATGTATTCGACTTAGCATATCCAGCAGCTGTAGAGACCACATAGGTACCTCACCAGGAGGATTACTGGCCTCAAACAGTTTAGTTATGCAACATGACTGGTAAAACTAAATCTGTTCTTCGTTGGGTACCGCATACTCAGAGGCACACTCTGCCTAACATACAGAGCCATGTCCAACACATAACTGTTGAACATGCTCCATCTACACATAACAACATTGAGTCACCCTACACATTCCAGGGATATGAACCTCATCAGAACGATGAATGCAACATGCTGGTGTGATAGAGTACCATCCCAGACACTTGCCTTACTGTGGAACAGAGTCCCAATGTACATCAGACAGAACCCCTCGCTGACACTCTTCAATTGGAACCTTGATGAGTGGATGGCAAACAGACAATTCATGCTAGGCATGACATCAGCAGCCCCTCTAGAAAGGGACTTAGGGTACTAACTATTACAACTAGGCCTTGGGAGACTACCCAATGGTGTTGTGAAAGCTGCCCAACTTGCGTAGGCTGATTTATGCCTTCGTGGAGATAGTCTACTACATACCTATGAACCTATGTGACACGTACATGTCTACAGATAGTAGATGTGTACTTCATTGTACAGTCATGTTGTACAGCAGGCACATGGACCACATACACTGTAATGCTTATAGATACTGGTGTCTGTCATGTACAGTGCGAGAGATGTGCACCTCATGTCTTTCGTGCCATTGGGATGTGTGCTGTGTGGGACGATCCTGGATGGCTTCCTGTCATGGTCACCCTCTTACACACATCTCTGCCCATCCATCTTTGGCTGTTTATACTGTATTCCCCCTACATATATATAGAGGTACATATGTAGGTAATAGGCTATCTGCCTGAAGGCATATATTAGTATGACCAGAGTGTGCAGCTATCACCACCCATGGAGTTAGTTCCAAAGGCTGCTGTGTAGTAGAGCTGATGAAGTGATCCATGGTGTGACAGTTCAGTTTCACATGCATTCATCAATGCTCCTCTGGAAGAGTGTCAGTGAGGGTCTCGGCTTAATGTCGGTTGGGAGCCTGTTCCAAAGCAAGGGAAGTCTATGAGTTAGTAATGTGTCCCTCCAACATGTTCTATTTAATGTTGTGATGATGATATCCCTAGAGCATGTGGTACAGTGAGCTTGGGTTTACTTCAGATAGTGCATGTACATCAGTTCTGCATTGGACATGGACCTGTCTGCTGGGCAGAGATCTCCTGAGTAGACAGTATGCAACAGAGGACAGATTGAGTTATATTCAGTCTTCTTGCATGGGGCAACTGTTTGAGGCCAGTAATCCTCTTGTTGAGGTACTTCAGTGGTCTTTCTAGCTGCTGAGGTTGTACAGTCAGATTCATCGCAAGTGTGTTGTGGTACTCTCTGACGGGTCTGATGACTGATGAGTAGAGATCCCTTGTTATCACCTACATATTTAGGGTATTGGTACCTATGTCGTATTTGTATGACTGTAGCTCAAGGGCATACTTTTTACACCCCATATGTCTGACTGAGACCCTTTTTAAGGATGTCTCTGTTGTCCCACACATCAATTATGACAACTTTTTTGCAGTCATCCACAAACTTTGCTAAACATAGCCCTCATGTGTTTGACTGTATTTCTGAAAGGTATACACCAGACAGGAGAGGTCCCAGAACTGAGCCATGGGGGACAGCAGTTGTTACCAGCTTGAACAGGAGACCACAATTCTTACCTTGTGGGATCTATCTGTGCCCCAGTTGGCAATCCATCAGATGACATACAGTATAATAAGCCAAAGATGGATGGGCAGAGATGTGTGTAAGAGGGTGACCATGACAGGGAGCCATCCAGGACTGTCCCATCCAGCACACATCCCAATGGCACAAAAGACATGAGGTGCACATGTTTCCCACTGTACATAACAGCCACCAGCATCTGTAAACATTACAGTGTATGTGGTCCATGTGTCTGCTGTACAACATGAATGTACAATGAAGTACACATCTACTATCTGTAGATATGTACCTGACACATAGGTCCATAGGTATGTAGTAGACTATCTTCACGAAGGCATATATCAGCCTACGCAAGTTGTGCAGCTTTCACCACACCATTGGGTAGTCTCCCAAGGCCTAGTTCTAATAGTTAGTACCCTAAGCCCCTTTCTAGTGGGGCTGCTGATGTCATGCCTGGCATGAACTGTCTGTTTCCCATCCACACATCAAGGTTTCAATTGAAGAGTGTCAGCGAGGGGTTCTGTCTGATGTACATTGGGACTCTGTTCCACAGTAAGGCAAGTGTCTGGGATGGTACTGTATCCCACCAGCATGTTGTATTCATTGTCCTGATGAGGTTCATATCCCTGGAATATGTAGGGCGAGTGAATGTTGTTATGTCTAGATGGAGCATGTTCAACAGTTATGTGTTGGACATGGCTCTGTATGTTAGGCAGAGTGTGCCTCTGAGTATGCGGTACGCAACGAAGAACAGATTTAGTTTTACCAGTCATGTTGCATAACTAAACTGTTTGAGGCCAGTAATCCTCCTGGTGAGGTACCTATGTGGTCTCTACAGCTGCTGGATATGCTAAGTCGAGTACATCCAAAATGGTGCACTGTACTCAATGATGGGTCTGATGATGTAAGAGTATAGTGCCACCACTATCTCTTTGGATCCTGATGCAAACCCTTTGTTGATTAGGTGGGCCACATAGGATCTCCCAATCACTTTGGCAACATGGTTGTCAAAGGAAAGATGACTATCTACTTGTGTCCCCAGATCCTTTATCACCTTGTAATTTTTAAGGGGGTAACACCCATGTGGTAGTTTGTGTGTATTTTGTTTTCAGCAAAGAGGATCACTATGTATTCCTCCACAGTGAGCCTGAGGCCATGATTCTGACACCACACATCTGTCTCATAGAGTCCCTTCTGGAGAATATGTCTGTCTTCCGGGGGATCTATTATGGCAAACACTTTACAATTCCCAGGAAACTTAGTCAACCACAACTCTCATGTGTTGGCATGTACATTTGAGAAGTCTATACCAAACAGGAGAGACACCAGGGCTGAACCCTGGGGGACACCAGTCATTACTGATGTAGAGTCTGACATGTAGCCAGCAACTCGTAATGTGTGGGATCTATCTGTGAGGCAGTTTGCAATCCATCCTGTGATGTATGGATTCATGGCCAGGTTGGTGAGTTTATCTATGATACCTGACTGGGGAATGGTGTCAAAGGCCTTAGCGAGGCATAGGTAGGCTGTGTGGATCTCATTTCATTCATCCATATCCTGGGTAATTGTCAAAGAAATCCTCCCAGTTCAGGAGGCGTGTTCTGCATTTGACCAAGCCAAACTGTGTGTGCTCAACTGTGTGAAGGTTCCCAATCTCTGTATTGTTGACTTCCATTATGATTGGCTCCATTGCCTTGCAGAACACAATTGTCAGGCTCATAGAGCATGAATGCCAAGGGGTTTTCATCGCCCCACCCCTGTGGACTGTGAAGAACGTTGCTGTGCAACATTCTATGGGTACCTATCCTGTAGAGAGCATGTAGAGAGAGGTGTAGGTATCCTTGCTGAATATGGATACATCCTCACCCTATGTGCTATGATTCAGGTTCTGATGCTGGAAGGTATGGAATGAGTAGTATCCTGGTAGTGCTGGTGTGCTGTCTGGAGCCTTGAACTAGATTACCGATACTGCACAGATATCAATATTCTCCATAATGAGAAGTGCCTGAAGTGTGAGCATCTGGAGGCTGAGTCTTCTGGCAATGAGTAGCATTTAGCTCACTTTGTAGTTATTTGTGTTGGTTACGGGGTTTGCTTTGTCCTGTGTGACAGGTTTTCCACACCTGATGTCAGCGCCTCATAGGTCCCATATGACCATAAGCTAATCACCCTACATATTCAAATTCTGGACCCACACCCCCATTAAGGAAACCATGTTAAATAATTTCTCCAAAGCCAACATCATGCTTCTTAAGACAGAAGTGCTGAACTGCATGACACACATCCAGATGGACAATACAGTCATGAGTACTTAATCCTTCACAATTGCACTTCATAAGCACTTACATGACTGCATGCATCGTGCTATCCCAAACAGAACCAAGACGCTAACCTCCAAGAAAAGGAAGCCAATCTGATGTTCCCCTGCCAAAAACAAACTGCACAACAGAAGGAAAATACTGTTGCAAAACAGGGTAAATTCCCATGAGGGGAGGAGCTCCATGGTCCACATCAGTAAGAATTTGTGATCCATGATAAAATCCTCCAAAGCTAGTTAGGAAAACAGAATCGACACTGATTCTAAAGACACCCACAAAGCATTCTATAGCTATGTCAAGAATCTCAATGGCAACACTCAGATCTGCTCTGAGTTACAGCACAATGGCACTAAATATACAGACCCAACTGATATTGCCAACATCCTGACAGATAGGATCAGTGCTAACTTTACCCCCCCTACCCATGAATGAGGACATCTCCATAATGGAAGACTGCAAAGTTGCTGACATCACGGTTGCACAGGTAAAAAAATACTTTCCAAAGCCAGTAACACAGCATCCATGTGATCAAATAACATCCCAGGCTGTGGTCTACACAAACTACAGAATGAACAGGCACCACACCTACGTACCATGTTCAGTCATAGCCTCACCTCAGGCTTTGTGCCTGCTGAATGGCACACAGCGACGGTTATCCCACTACACTAGGGGGGAGACACCATGGTCCCCAGGATCTAACCGCCCATTAGAATGATGAGCCTGCTTTGCAAGGCCATGGAATGTATCATCACATAACTTATAAAAAAAGACATTGGTAATTTCCAAACACTAGACCACAACCATGTTGTGTTTGTAAAAGGCAGATCATGTCTCCTAAACCTGATAGACATCATTGAAGCAGTCACCAGAACCGTAGACAAGGGTAAGGTGGTTCACACAGCCTATGTAGATCTTGCCACGGCTTTCAACACCATCCCCCACTCTGGAATTATAGATAAACCCACTAAACTAGGTATAAATCGCTATATCACAAGATGGGATGCCAACTGGCTAACTGATAGAACACACACTGTGAAAGTAGCAGACTCCAAGTACATTAGACCAGAGACAAGTGCAGTACCACAGGGTTCAGTCCTGGCTCCTGTCCTGTCTGGAATCTACTTCCCTGAAGTAAACTTTAACATGGAAGGTCTGTGGCTAATGAAGTTTCCAGATGACTGCAAACTAGGAGCCATAATCAAAACTACTGAAGATGTGGACATCCTACAAAAGGGCCTCACTGAGACAGATGCCTGGTGTCAAAGCCATGGCTTCAAGCTCAATGCCAAAAAGTGCATTGTCATCCCCTTTGATAAAAACTCTGTAGCCATGAACTACAACATAGGCAGTAGTATACTTAACACTGAAAGTGTAATTAGAGACCTTGGGTCACAGGTGGACAGTGGATACAGCTGTGATAATCACATCCCCGCAATAGTTAGGAAATCCTTCTATGTGGCACACCTCATCACAAAAGGTGTCTCATGCAGGAAAGAAGAGGACACTGTTCCCATTTACTCATCACTTACTAGATCCATAACAGAGTACAACGCCCCTTTTGCTATGTACCTCACAAGACATCAACAACAACTGGAAAGCCTGCAGACATACCTCACAAATAGCATTAGCAGCCTGAAATACATGCCATGCACAGACAGTCTCAAAATGCTCCAGCTGTACTCTCTCGCATATCGCCTACTGAGAGATGATCTCTGCCTAACATACAAAGCTATGTCAAACACAGAGCTGTTGGACATGCTCCACGTAAAACCCCCACAATCCCTCGGATCTTCGACCCCAAAACCCAGAGTGAAATACAAAAGGAAGTGGTGTATCCATTTACCCTATGGATACCCACACCTTCAGGTTAGTGGCCCAGCATGAGGCATTGGAGACCATGCAAGTGCAACTAACATTATGCAAAGCTGCTTATCAGATTGTAGCCTGCTACAGATCACCTACCTTGTCTCAGGAACCTCACCCAGTATTCCTGAGAACAGTGGAAAATACAAATGTCCTACCAAACACCATTATATCAGGAGAGTACAACTACCAAAACACTGACTGGGAGAAGTACTCGTGTACAACGCCCTTTGCCCAATGCTTCCCAAAGTTTAAAAACTCAAACACTCTAGAACAGCTGGTTACCATGCCCACTAGAGGTGACAACATACTGGACCTGATCATCACCAACATGGGATACCAGTGTTCCACAACAGAGATAAACCCCTCGATTGTAATATCAGATCATAAAGTAATCACACTGGACATCCACATCACGCCCCCCCCCACAGTCAAGGAAACCACTATGAAGAAAGTATGTAATGCCAACAGCACACTTCTCAAGACCAAAGTGGAAAGTTCTAAAGCACCCTTGCTATTGGATAATGCTATACAATCTGCAGAATCATTTACAAGTGCATTCTATGTGCATCTACAGGGATGCACATATTGAGACATGCCAAATAAAACCATGATCACTCCTCCAAATATAGGAAACCGATCTTGTGGTTGTCGCACATAAATGAGCTATACAACAGAAGGAGGGAACGAACACATGATAGAGCAAACGTCAAATAAGGAAAGACATCACTGGGAAGAAACAATGATCACACATAAAATAATCCAAGGCCAGGTTCTAAAGACAAATTGCCAAGGAATGTAAGAATAACAGCCGCAAACCCTTCGTTAGCTATACCAAACATTTAGGTGGAACTCTCAAAAATGCTGTCAGCTACTGCAAAATGGAAAAAAGATACACTGAACCAACTTACATTGCCCACATCCTGGGGGGCAAGTTCAGTGCAAACTTCCCCCCACATCACCCCTAACAGGGCCTGTGTCCATCCCAGAAGAATGCAGAGCACCAGACTTCATGGACATGCAGGTAGAAACAGCCCTCTCCAAACCTAAGAACACAGCATCAATGGGACTGGATGGTGTCCCAGGCTACGACTTACACCAGCCCCAAAAGGAACTACACCCTCAACTACATTCACCATCCAGACTGAACCTTACCACAGGTTATGTACCCAAGGAATGGTATACAGCCACAGTCATCCAGCTCCACAAAGGGGGTGCCACAACAGTAGCAGGAAACCATTGCCCTATAGGCCTAGTCAGCCTGGTCTGCAAAGCTATGGAACAAATTATCATGGAACCCATAAAAAGAGACAATGGGGACCTCCAGACACTGGACTTTACCTAACTTGGCTTTGTTAAAGGTGGATCCTGTCTCCTAAACCTAGTTGACTTATTTGAAACAGTTACCAAGGACATAGATGGAGGTGAATGTAGTCCACACAGCCCACCTGGACTTCACTAAGGCCTTTCGACACCATTCCCCACTCTGGCATCATGGACATGCTTACCCACTTGAATGTTACCAGCTATGTCACAGGATGGTTGGCCAACTGGCTCACAGATCAAACACACATGTTCAGAGTTGTGGGTGCCATGTCCAACTCTAAACCAGTCACAAATGGCATCCCATGGGTATTTGTCCTGGGACCCCACCTGTTCAGTAGATACTGCTTAGAGGTACAGGCAAGCACGGGAGGAGTATGGCTGAAGAAGTTTGTAGATGACTGATAACTGTGGTCCATAATCGACTCCATGGCTGACACAGACATCCTACAAAAGGGTTATACACAGGCAGATACCTGGTGTCAAAACAATGCCCTCAAGCAGAATGCCAAAGAAAGCATAGTCATCCCCTTTGGATAAAACAAAGTGCACACAAATTACCACACAGGTGGTAATCCAGTATGTATGGAGAATGTAATTATGGCCCTGGGGACACAGGTAGACAGTAAACTATCCTTTGATGATCACATTGCCAAAGTGTCTACAAATTCTTCTATGTAGCCCACCTAATGTCACCTAATGTAACCCACTTTGTCTAGTCTGATGATGTCACCATCCCACAAATATACCTGTGGAAAGGAGAACTCCCAGTAATGTGTATAGTGTGTTGTGTAAATGTGTACTGCTCTAGTATCATTAAGTAGGTGGGTAGGGGTTGGAATCCTGCACTTGACAACTGTATGAGAGTGTGTGTGTCTGTATCGCCTTGTAGAGGAGCAACCTTTTTGGAGACAACTACAACACCTTAAATGTGGTATACCCATTCTTGTCAAGTCTCATGATGTCACCATCCTACAAATATACCTGTGGAAAGAAGAACTCCCAGTAATGCATATAGCACATTGTGTAAATGCATACTGCTCTAATATCAGGAGGTAGTTAGGTAGGGATTTAAATCCTGCACAAGACAGTGTGCATGTGTATATCTCCTTGTAGAGAAGCGACCTTTTTCGAGACAACTACAACATCTTAAAAGTGTTATACTTATCTTTGTCAAGTCTGATGATGTCACCATCCTACAAATATACCTGTGGAAAGAAGAACTCCCAATATGTATAGTGCGTCGTGTAAATGTGTATTGCTTTAATATCATAAACTAGTCAGGTAGGAGTTTGAAACCTGCACTTGGTGAGTGTGTGTGTTCTATGCATGTGACACAGTTGATGACTGTGTTGTGGGTTTTGCTTTTACTACTGTATGACATATCACAATGACAACAGTATGTGCACTGCACGTCAGGTAGCTGTGTGGCAAATTCATATAAGTACATGTGACCTCAATTATTTCATTGGTGGGAACCCTGCTTTCTCCATGAACACATCTGTTATCTTTGCCAGAGTGTGCTGCTGCTTTCCAGACCTTAGGTCACATCTGTATGCTTGTGACAATCCCAGCCACTGCAGTGATTCCTGGCCTAGGTCATTTGTGTCACGCACACTCATTATGGTTTCTATTGAATAGTGTGAGTGAGGTTTTATGCCTGAGGTATATTTCAGACCAGTTAAAATGCAGCAAAGTCTGTCAGTGATGGCTATTCATTATAGGTGTACAACAATCTTTGTGGATATGCATGTAGACCCCTTATTGCGTATGTGATTCACCGAGGGATTTCAAAATACCTTTGGAAATGGGATTACCAAAGGAGAGATGATGGAACACTTGGCTGTATGTACCCATCGATACCTGACAACATGTTGGGAGCTATTACTTATGTGGTACTGTGGGGATACTATGTTTTGTAAAGGTGGATGACCATGCTTTAGTTGACTTATAGTTTTACAGCATGGGTTTGACACCAGGTATCTGTCCATATGATACCCTTGTGGAGGATGTGTGTGTCATCTAGAGAATGCATTATAGGCCACAGTATGCATTCCCAGACTTGGACGAACATATCCCTACTGGGGTTGCTTGTACCTAAGTGAGCTATATGGCAATCAGGAGTGGTCCCAGGAATGGTTGCAGGTGAACACCACTGGTTACTAACATAGTATAGTTCCTGAAGGGTACAAATGTTACTGTGTGTCCTACATCTGTCTGTCAGTTGTCAAGACATCATCTAACAATTGTTTATGGTTAGGCTGTAGAGGTTATGTATACTACCAGAATGCAAACCAATGACAGATAGTAACAATATCACCCACAGCACAGTGTCAAACCATGTCATACACACGTGTGCCCAAGTTCCAAAATATGTGTAGTACAATGCATACTGGCCACCAATAGAAACTATGGAGTGTTAACACTCTGTAATACAGGGCATGTCACCCTGCCCATGTGTCCACTATGCACATACATGCAGACAGTGCATCTCCACCATGTCCACAAATGTACACCTGCAAACCTGTGCTGCACACATCCCACACATATTGTCCGCTCTCTAACACATGCTGCCAATACTACACACATCCACCAAGTGGTACGTGGGTGGATAATACACTATTGGGATTAACACTGGTGTAAACAATACTACATTGACAATCATAGCTTTAATGCATCATGGCTGCTCAGCTACACCTTCAATGATAACATTACACTTTACTGCTGACAACATGCTAACATTGCTATGCTGCCATAAAGTCACCCTGTGCATCAGCACCATGTTAGCCTGTTCCTGCATCAATGTTACAGATGACAGGAGGTGGCACAAGTTTCATCATATGCACAGGGTGTGTTGTTGGTTTGCCAGAGGCCTACATTGAGCCATACAATCGACATGTTTGACGTGTGTGTGTGTGTGTGTGTGTGTGTGTGTGTGTGTGTGTGTGTGTGTGTGTGTGAGGGCCAAGAGTACTGGTATGGGCCAATGTTGATGTAATTTGTGTGGGTATGTGTTAGCCCTAGTTGTCTGGTTTATATGTGTGTGTGTCTGCATGCACACAGTTCCACCATGTGGCTGCCATATATGGGGATTTGTGGGACAGCCACAGACTGTACCTGCCAGGCTTTACAGATTACCATCTCCGGCTACGGATATGGTACCTGTGTCTGGCAGAGGTGCTACTGACAGTATCAGGTACTGTGCCAGACTGAGTACTATCCTCAAAGGTAGACATATGTACACTGGACCCAGGTCCTAGCTGGGACTGTCCAGAGTCATGTGCACGTGGTCTTCTAGGAAGTTCTATGGACAGCCCACCCCAACATTGCTGGGGCTGGTACTGGCACTACGGGAGTGGCTGTGACTTGAGGGACATCCGTGGTGACTTCCAGCTGCTGATGTTGGTGGCATACATCCATGCTTGACATCTCATCCATCCCACACTGTCCTGACACATGGATTTTACAATGTGGAGGGCATCTAATGTCTCACCCCAACGTCTATCCATGACCTCAGTGTAATTGCAGATGGCACCTGCTAGGTCATGGATACTGTCATTTAAAGCGGTGTTATGTGCCCTCTGTGCCCTTTGTCCCTGTCTGGTGTACCGTTCCATATGTGCCTGTGCCTCCATGACAGCCTGGAACATGCGTGAGGTTGTAAGACCTGTGGCACGTCTGCCAGGGGCATGATGACCAGCAGTGCTCTGACGAGAACCCCTGGACATTTGCCTATGTGGTACCATTCCAGACCTCTGGGTATGGCTGCTGTGTCCAGATGCATGTGTCATAGGTACCACACTGTCCTGGCCATTGCCAACTGTAGACTGTCCCTCAGCTAAGGGCATTGGTGATGAGGGATGTATTGGCAGTATGACTGTGTGCATTGATGGGGTGGACAGCTGTGTACTGTTGATTGGTGGCCTAATGACAGACCCTGGCAAACATGCCTGTGCCTCAACACACCTATCATCATTATCACTATTTGAGCCAGTGACATCAGGTTCCCTACTGCAGTGAACCAGCCCAACCTCAGCACCTGTGAGAGGAAGACAGGAAGCACACTTTACGACCTGTACATGATGTCAGAACACATGAACAAATGCACACATGCACACATGCACACATGAACACATGTGCACATGCACACGTGTATGCATGCACACGTGAACACATGACCACATGCACACATGCACACATGAACACATGCACACATACACACATGAACACATCCACACATGCACACAGTCATACTGCCAACACATCCACACATGCACACATGAACACATGCACACAAGAACACATGAACACATGAACGCATGAACACATGAACATATGAACACATGCACACATGAACACATGAACACATGCACACATGAACACATGCACACATGCACACATGCACACATGCAGACATAAACACATGCACACATGCACACATGCAGACATGAACACATGCACACATGCACACATGCACACATACACACATGCACACATGCACACATGCACACATGCACACATGCACATACACACACACACACACACACACACACACACACACACACACACACACACACACACACACACACACACCACCAGTAATCCAGAACATACCCAATAGCGGTTGATGGTGGGATACAGTATCACAAGACAAACAGTCATATCACACATGTCAGCATGAAGGACGTGTGTTGCTCAACATCATGCAGTGCGAGTGTAAACAGTCCTTGTTAATAGCAGTATACATGGCTTTGATGCATGTGTGTTGTTGTTCAGTGATTGTCCTCACCCTGGAATGCAATGTGTACATGGACACAACATTGCTCTGCAAGTATTGCAAGCTCTGGATGTTTATCTGTGTGCCACATAGATATCCATTACTGATTAGAGTGTCTGTGTCTTTAGCAGATAATTGTGGACAGCAGTTTAGCTCATGCATGCTATGTATACACACAGGATGAGTGGTGCGTGTACACCTGATGGAATATCATTGCTCAACATAGCCATTGTACAGTAGTTATGGTGAGTATAGAACATATTGTGGACATGCCAGTGCCAGCCATGACATGGCATGCTACAACACAACTGCAACATTAAACATCACACATACCCAATGTGTGTCATGTGACCTATACACTCAATAGCATTACAAGACATATATGTGTCACTTTGTGCAAATGGTGATTGCTATGCATATTGTGTATAGGTGCATATGTTTGCACACACACAACATTGAGGTGTATAGCAATGAATGCTATGTGTAGTACTGTGGTTACTGTAACTGGATGGCGTGTTGTATCATGAGCCATCATCATGCAGCATCATGTGGTTACTCAAGGCTACTTATGTGTGACAGGCTGGCACCTATCATGCTGTACCTTAACCGCAGTACCATGGCTACATTCACCATTTCACAGCCAGTTGTTACATGGGTTTGTAAGGTGCCCAATAGGGAGCATTGCTTAACATGAATGTGTTGCGTGTTAGAGAGTGTTGCACTGCCCCATGATAGGCCTCTACCCCTCAGGTATATTATGTGTGCTGTGTAGATGACATTTGGGATACTGGAGTGTGACCTTACAACATGTGTCTGAATACACCATGTGTAGCATATTAACATGTACTGTGTATGACTGAGTTGTGTCTATCATGTGTATGTGTATCGACTGCCTATCCAATGTCCAGTATAGTGTAGCCACAATTGTTTGGGATGCTCTGTGTATTGCATGTGTTTGAGGCAGCCACTCACGTTACTGAGATGTGCATAGTCTCACAGCAAACATGCACAGCATGCATTATGCATAGGTGTGTTACATGTGTACATGGCCTACACCTCACCTATGACATGCACATTTTATTAGCAATATTAAATGTAGAACAAACTCACCAGCATGGGTCTGCTGCCTTGCTGTCACACCAAAGGGACCTACAAGGATATGAAACAGTTTGTCAGTGGCAACAACTGTGGCATTGCTACTGTGGGTTTGCAATCTTATAGTAGCACAATGGTTGACAGTCACAGGCCTAGCCTACACATCATGTTCCAAATTATCAGTATTGAACAACACCAGGCTCCACATCTTCTAACTACACAATACACATCTCACATATGCATGATCTAGCAATAGAGGTAACAGTAGTCTACAGATATGCCATCTTACCTACACGCTCCATGTGAACTTGCTGGGGGGCTCCAGCCTCCATGATGATGCATGTGTGCTTTTGTTGTTGTTGGCTGGGAGCCCCCAGGCTCAGGAGCAACTCCTCCACTCTGGTGAGCGGGGGATGGGTGGCAACCTCACCACCTGTGGCAAGCTGTTGCCTACAGACATCAGAGGCATGCTGCCGGACATGTCTAAGTAAATCACTGCAGTGATGTCGTACCTGCTCATAAGTCCAGTTATGCATGCCTATGTCATTTATCCTACGGACAACATCTTGCCACAGAGTAGTCCACTCATGCTGGTCCTGGCTGGTTCTTGAAAATAGCAGGGTGTACTGTTGGATGAGACAGTTGGTTAGTATCTCATCCTCTGCACGTCTATAGGCAGGATTGCGAGGGTGGGACATGACCCTGGAAGACAATAAAACAATATGTGTGAGCAAGTCATGTGGCACACTTAACATTCTACAGTATAGATATCACTGAACTGCCATAAATAGCAAACTATTGTCTGTCAGAGGATACACACTTTCAATACCACATATCAGTGCTCAACCCACAACTGCCTGCTCTATATATTAAAACATTTTCTGCACAGCAACAAAGAGAAACCACTATGTAAGACTATGCTACAGTACATGGCACACTGTATGCGACACAATGCACCACCTAGCCACAGGAGGTATACATCCAGCTAATGCACAAAGAAATATGTAATCCATTGCAATGATTGTAAAGTCCAGTTATAGTATTACCAGTATACCACACTAGTTGTTGATGGAAAACCCCTGCCTACAATATGTGTACATTCGTGAATATATGAGGCATACTGCTGTACTAGACTATACATGTTGCTAGATACCCACTTATATCCTGTAACACACATATGACAGACGGCATGTTACAGGCATACCCACACACACATCAGACATACATAAAGGACACAGAGGTATGGCAAACCAGATGAGCTTTACGTGTGTACCATACAGTACTGTGTGTCAGTACTTACAAACCCTTATGCCTGAGGTATGTAATCTGTGAGGACTACAGGGAACACACAAAACAGTGTTTCCAAGCAATGTGGACATATACCATACTGTGCTGTTTAGGCCTACAGCTTCAGGTAGTACTACAGTTCATACAGGGGTTTGATTCACCAGCAGTACCAATCAATGAGCATGCATGTACTGCTTTATCCTCCAATGGCACACTCCAGTTAACACAAAGGGACTACGTTGGACCGTATGCCATACTGCTTTTTCTGGCTAGCAATAGCATACACATCTTTTGCTGGGATCAGAGCTAGGACACATAATACCATGACAGAAACAGTTTCCCACTAAGCTATCTGACATATACACAACTGTGACACATTCACTAACACATTTGCCATCACACTCAGTCAACCTCACATAGCAATTATTGCAACAAGTACATGTGGGTGTGTATTGGTTCATAGGTAGTTTATAGGCTATTGACCCTAGGGCCTATAGAAGCCTAGCCAGATGGTACCCTGGCCTTTAACACCCAAGTGATTTAGTTGCATGTGTCCCTGTCAAGCAGAGCCACAGAGGTGATTTCCAGGGTGTATTTCCTATCTCCCATCCAATCATCAAGACTATTCATGATGAGTGCTACTGAGGAGCTTTTCTGCATTGATAGGTAGTTTGTTCCAAAGTATGGGATGTCTCTGAGATAGGAATCTATTCCTCCAGCATGTTCTGTCTATTGAGGTGACAAGGTTTAGGTCCCTAGAGTGTGTAGCTCATAGGGATAGTGATCTGTTTACGTGGAGCATGTTCAACAGCTCTGGGTTTGACATAGCTTTGTATGTTAGCCAGAGGTCACCTCTGGGTTGGTGGTATGCGACACAGTCTAGCTGTGGTTTTGTGAGACGGTCTGCATGGGGCACCTGTTTGAGGAGAGTATTACTCTTTGTGAGTTATGTCTGTGTCCTTTCCAGTTGCTGCAGATGTCTTGTGAGGTACATACCAGAAGGGGCATTGTACTCTATAATGGGTTTTGTGAGTGATGAGTAGAGGGGAACACTGACCTATTTTTCCCTGGATGACACAGCTTTTGTGATGAGGTGTGCCATGTAGACAGATTACATGACTAGTGTGGCACTGTGATTATCAAGGGTGAGACTACTGTCCACTTGTTTCCCATGGTCTCTTATCACACTTTTGGTGTTAAGTCAACTACCACCTATGTGGTAGTTCATGGGTACAAAGTTTTTAGCAAAAGGGATGCGAATGAATTTCAGACATTGTGCTTGAAGCCATGGCTTTGTCACCAGGCATCTGTCATAGCAAATATGACTCTGTCTCTCCCTCTCTCTATGTATGTATATGTATATATATATATATATATATATATATATATATATATATATATATATATATATATATATATATATATATACACATACATATAAACATCCATTGGTGTACATACAGATATACATATAGGCACATGTACAGTCCACCTTTCATGGTGGGAATATCAATAATGCGAAGTATGTGGGGTATACAGTTATGTAATGATATTGCACAGTCTTGTGCGAAATGCTTTGAAGGTGTTCTCAGCCCATGTGGTTTTAGCAGGCCTCACTGGCTGCAACACTGCAAACATTACAAATCACACCCACAGCGTTTAACCACCACATGTCATATACCAGCAAACAGCCATTGTCCACACTACTGTACAGAACACAGATGACATGGTTCAAATGTTTGACATTTAATGCTGAGCTACATATATCACAGTTATGTCCCACTGCACACAGCTACACACTGAATTGTCCATGGCAGTAGTTATGCACGGCATCTGTGCATAGATACATACTGCTGCCACATATTGATGTTTCAAAGTATGTAGAGTAGTCTTCAAATACATCTACTACATGCCAGTAAATACATATCTGTTACATACCTTTCCTTTGTATGTGTTCGTAGTTTTCAGTTTGCTGTATCTTTGGCTTTATTTTATTATTTTTTTTATTTTTTTATTTATTATTTATTTTTTGGGGTTTTTTTTCCACTGGTGTGGATTGGGGTGTGTCTCTCTCTCTCTCTCTCTCTCTCTGTCTCTGACTCTGTCTTTCTCTCTCTCTCTCTCTCTGTCTCTGACTCTGTCTTTCTCTCTCTCTCTCTCTCTCTCTCTCTCTCTCTCAGAATCTGCAGTGGGATGTTTGTATGTGTGGCCAGCAAGTACAGCCTGCTTTTATAGGTATCTGCAAATGTGCATGTGATGGCCTCTGCACCAATTGGTGGCCACCATTTGGTAATTGCATGTAGCCTGCTGTGTGGTAAGTGCAGTACTCACTGTCATAGCAACCCAATGCTATAAATTGCTATGTCAGGTAGGTGTAGCCCTTTCAGCTTTCCAAAGTGGGGCCCGTTCTTGTTTGCTGTGGACACCGTTGTGTAAGCCAAAAGGTTGGTATACTTCTTATATCTGAAGCTAGGGTTGTAGCCAGTGATTTAAATGTTGTACTCAGACCTGAATTTTGCCACTTCCACTACACAGTTGTCAGTGTAGAATTGTACTCACCCCTACAAATGCTAACACAAGATACATGGGTGTATGTAGTTTATTTTCCACTTATACAATTAACTACCATACAAAAGTAGTTATTGAGATGTTTTCATTTGGCACATGAACTGTTTGTGGACTGCTATACTGTGAATATTAATTTGCTCACTTTTAAACAGTTTGTGCTTTTTTAGTGTTGACATTAGCACAGGCTGCTCAAGAAAACTGGACAAATTTCAGTACTGAGTATGCCTACCTACATCCTTGGTAGACCCTGAACACACAGGTTTATTGTACATTTGGGTAGGGGTGCAGAAGGACAGAGAGCATTATATATTAATGTGTGAACTTTATCTTGCTGGACTTAAAAGGTTGCTGTGTACCTGTTAGTTTACCAAGGCAAGTAGATTGTCTGCGTAGCTCCCAACTGTGGACCTATCCAGATGGTAGCCAGAGGTTAGCCTGTTATTCTTTGTCTGTTCACCACACTGGTCTTTTCAGCACTGGAACAATGGCATTGCCACAGTTGGTTGCTACCAGTACATGGCTACATCCCTTGGTATTTTACTGTTGTACTCCTACATAAGGGTATGCTTCTGGAACTCCTTCCAAAGCTATTTGCACAGTGTGTAACAGCAGAATAGCTGATATGCCTGTGTGTTTCTGCCTCTGTCAGGCCTCTCAAACACTCAGGTACATATTTGAACAGACTCAGGGAAAAGTAGGTAGAAGTGAGGTACACCTTTACAATATTAGAGACAATAAGTTGAGACTTTGAGAGAACCAGAGCATATGGATTAATATACCTTTTCTGAAGTACAAGCAGTGTCTAACTCTTACTTATTGTCATTATTCATTAAGTGTAATTTACTACCTTTCTGCCTAACGTCAGTAGCTTTCAGTGGGAATCAGAGGGACACAGCTAAATCCTGTCTCAAAATCAGGGACATGCCTGTAAATTAGTCACAGTTGGGAAGTATGGCCTCTGCCCTAATCAGATATGCTAGTGTTTGTCCTGCTATGATACTGTGTGAGGGATTGTAAAGTGCTGCTGTAACATTATTTCCTGCTAGAATGGCTGGTTCTCTTTTCACAGTCGTGTAATGCAATTCCACAAGAACTGCTGGTAAAGATCCACAGAACAGGATATGTGTTATGGCATTCCTATTTGTCCTTTACATTCACTAATTCTGATGCATGATATATTGATTTCAGTACCAATTTGTTGTATGTTTACCATGACTCAGTGGTACTTCATGCAGTCTATTGTGTACAAGGTCCGGGGCTGGAGACTGACAGAGGTATTTTATTTTGCTGCTGAGCAGAACAAGGGCCCTGACATAGAGTGACTAAGGCACTTTTAATCACACTGGCGCACACTCGCACGAACCCACTAACTACTGCTTAAAATGCTTACTCCAGCTAACCCCAGTGCTCATTTCTTTGAAAGAAAAGAAATTGGGGAGATAGGAAAGTGGTGAATACGGGGTACAAAGAGGGGAAGACAGTAGTGAATACAGATTGGGATGTGCAGGACGGGTGTAGGGAAGGCCCATAGCTGCCCATTTCTTTAACAGCAACAGCTGTGCATATGCAATAAATTTGGAGGGAAATATGAAACCTTCAACCCCTGTGAGAGGGGTGAGGACAACAAAGTATGTTGTACTGCCAATTAAATAGCAGTTTATGTGTCCAGCAGACATGTGTGCTAAATGGGCAGCTATGTATGGGGCGTAATTTTTTTTGGCAGCAGAATGCTCCTTTTTTTTCAGGTGAGAGTGGAATGTGGGGTAGGGGAAGGAGGTATATTTGGGGAGGTAGGTTGGGGAGGTAAACAGACAAGACAAACAAGACGCAAACAGGGGTGGAATATGACACATGTGGTGGGTGAACACCATTGACGGGGAAGGATGTTTGGAAATCGCAAGCCCACATATGGCAACAGTGGAACTGAGATTCCCACTCATGGGCAGTCACCACTGTACCTTCACAGCCCAGAGGGTGGTTGTGCTGGGGCTGCATAGGAGGGGCAGGTTCACCCGTGAGTTACGCCACTCTTGCCTCAAGCTGGCGTAGGGGATCAGTGACAGAACGCTCAATCTCCCTACGCACCACAGCCCAAACCATTCGGAAGGTGATAGGTGGCCCTCCTCCACCCACGCTTGCATGGGGGGGATGAGCCTATTCCCCTGCAGTGCTTCCACCCAAAGGTGGCACAGGGCTAATGGAGGAGGAGGTTCCAGGCTGGGCACCGGACCTGCTGGTGCCAGGTGCCATCGCCAGCTGAGGTTGGACAGGTGGGTCCGCTGGGACCGGCCTTCCCATACATTCTATGTTTAGGAGGATTTAATGAAAATATGGGTTGGTAAAAGTCAATAGCATTTCCAATTAGTTATAACAGCATGCAGAAGTGTTCCCATTAACCCAACACACTAGAGTTCCAACAGTTGAACAGCAAGCATGACACATGCATATATGGGACAACAGTGGACATTACAACAGCATGCAGGTTTAATTGATGGCAACAGGCCACCAATATTGTGATATTTGAACAGGGCGCATGCATCAAAATAAATGCAGATATTTATAAACCAATAGGACATATGTCCCAACAAATGTTTTGAGATTAGACATACCCGTTGAGGTGTGGAATTGCATTTTTTATGCACATACAATAGGATGGAAAATGATAGCTCCATTAACAACTTATATAGCCTTCTAGTTTACACTACATTCCTATTGACTGCAGTTATATGTCCCCTACATGTATTATTACACTACACATTTGTCCTTAGATCGTGAAGTGGGTTTTGCTAGATCTTTATATACATGGGCTGTATCTGACATACAAACTGTCCAGGATTTAGGTGCTACTGCTACATATTTTGTGAGTTACTCAGACACACTACTGCTGAGATGGTACACTGACAGCTCTGCTTTCATATACTTATCTAGATATGTGTAGGTGAAATTATCAGTTATATGTTAACAGTTCCCTGCATTTCTGCCAGCACAATGACATTTCATGGGAACAGAATACCAAGCTACTCATGTGCCAGATTAAACTGTACATGCTGGGCATGAACCAACAGTTGAGGACTGTGAATATACTTAAAAGCTACTGGCAGTCCCTTCATCCACTTTATATGGGCCTACCCAACTGTGTGTTAACAGCACTTAATACAACAGTGCTATTTCTATAATGCAAGAATACAACAACATATCAAAGAAAATGACACAGACACACTCCAGGAATTATACCTTTATTAAAGACTTAAAACACTTTTCTAGAGGCTGTCTCATTTATTTTATATGACAGTACATGCAGAATAATTATTAGATAATTATTATACCTTTATTTATTGTGTTTAAACACATTTTTCAGGCTCTCTCATTTATTTTACATAACAGTACATGCAGAATACTTACTAACCTGCCTGGTGGCACAGCCTTAGCAGCCTATCTGCATAGGCTTGCTGATTTGCAGCACGGACACCTGCAGCTGTGAAGTAATTGAAGTGATATTGAGACATACCTATCCACAGTATACATTAGAATAGCATCTCTTAAATGCTTAATTCCATGGCTACTTACTCAGTAGTGGGGCATTTGGCATCCAACGGGACTCCTGGATCCACTGGTCCAGTTGATCTGCCTTGCATCTTCTCAGTTCTGCATATTTGTGATTGGCTAGTTTTGAAAAAACGCAGCTGAAGGTACACCTGCTTAGCAATGGGTAAACTTACATTGATATGAATGTGTGTGTTGAAAGTGCATACTTATGTAAAGATGGCATGGCTTAGTAGTTCAGTACCGTGATTATGGTGCACAGTATCACGGGTTCTAGGCCGGTCATTGCTTTTTATTTCACTACTGGCCAGACCGGCTAGGAGGTGTGGCTATGTTTTACCGACTTTGCTCGACTTTGCCCGACGTTGCTCTACGCTGCTCTACATTGCTCTACATTGCCCGATGTTGCTCTATGCTACTCTACATTGCCCGATGTTGCTCTACATTGCCCAATGTTGCTCTACATTGACCGACGTTGCACTGGTTTGCGCGGTGCGCAGCTATGTGCACACATGTTCTGTTTGCGCTAGTTGGCACGATGCGCAGCTCCGCACAAAGCTATTGTGCTAGTTAAAGTGCTGCTAAGCTATGTGCAATTATACTGAAATGTGCTTAATACTGGTAAACTTTGTTTAGCAGTGCTTCACTTTGCTTAAGAGACTTTACTTCTGCATTCATCAGTATGCATAACTATTTCACTTTCTTATATATATATATATATATATATATATATATATATATATATATATATATATAAAATTCGTTCACTACTACATAGGCCATTTCAATGCTTTTTACTAAAATTTCATTGGTAAATAGAAGAAATTATTTTCATATACGGATTTCCAATAGAAAATATAAAGGGGAGTGGTAGGACTCGAACCGGGAATGCCTCCTCTTAGTGCGAGGGTTCTACCACTATGCTATTGCTATTTTGCTTAATTTGCATATAAGTTTCTTATTATCCTCTTCGATGTCTTACTGCTAACTGTAGCTTAGCAATGGGCATTCATGTGTAAACACACGCAAATATGGGCAGCTATATCGGGAATGCTAAAAAAAAAATAAAAGTTTTATATTTTATTATTGTACTGGGGTTTAGAATGTGGGGGAGTGTAGTGTTGGGTATGTACACATTTGAGCGGACTTGCTCATGTCAGTTGACATTTCCCTATTGTGATACTTGCAGGGGCGTGGTTTTTGGACTGCTCGGCAGTCCGACACCCCCCCTACACTCGTGTATGTTCCGTGTTAGCCTTGGAGTTGAGGCAGTGCACCCTCATTAATATGCGCTGCCGTCTTATTCTTACACTGGCATTTCAGTGTAAGCCTCCTCTATTCTTACATGGAGGATTTTTGAATCCTGGGGAATATTTATATTTGCTGTTGCCTGCCTTTTGCTTTTGTGCATTGTAAACAAATGTACTCTAGATGAAAAGAACATACATGCATGTCTGTCTTGTATCTTTATATCTTTATTTAAGCATGTCAGTCTTGTGACTTTAAATCTTTACTCTTATTATTAACTATTTTCATTTAATTTTATGCACTAGAACAGTTTAGTGTAACTATGTTTATCTAATTTTTATACACTAAAACTGTTGTGTACCTTTTGACTATGCTATGAGAATAGCAGTCATATGCTCTACTTTACTGTAGTACTGATAAATGTCTTGCTTTAACTGAATGAAAATAAAACATTTAAGGATGATTTGTTCAGACATCAGATCCTACCATCCTACCATGTATGCTTAACCATTTTCAAAATGCAAAAATATTATAAAATATATTTCGTTTCCACAGATTAGCTGTGTATGCAGAACGTTCCCAGTCTCTTGTCAGTTCAGCTAATTTATTTCCTTTATCCTGCAACTGCTGTTGAAGAATTTCCTGCAATGTTGTATGGTCTTTCTGACATTCTTTAGTAAGCTGTTCTGCTGAATTTGAAACTCCTATGCACTTTTGAAAAGATGTATGTATAACTTGTCTAAGCTTCCTGAACTCGTTGAGTCTGTCTTTTAGAAGTTTATTACATTTTTTGTAACAAAATATACTAAAGGATCTATCAGTAACTGATTTGACTGTTGTTGCAACTCTGAAATAAACCTTTTACATCTGGTGACAGAACATAACTGTCTAACATTTGAATATAATGTCAGCATATTTGTAGCATGCACTGTATTTTTATGACATTGTACACACAATAAACATTTTTTTATACCACACATGATTTTGTTTCAGATACCAGTCAAATATTATAATCCATTTGCATAATGCCTTACTATCAACTTGCAATCCATTATATACAACATATATCATCAGAACCATTCAATAAAAACAATTCTCTGTTTAAATATACTCAGCAACCAATAATATTTGTAGTTTCATTTAAAGCTGTACACACAACACTTGGCACTTTTAACTCCCCTCATGAAAATTCCCTGTGTAGATTACATTTTCTTCTACATTTCTTTCAAAACTGTGTATTATTTTTTAAAGCTGATGTTTTATTGTGTTCTTTAGCATTGCTATTTTGTCTTCATTTCCTAATGTGAATTTTTATGTGTGTCTGCAAATGTTTGATGTACCTTTATAACTAGTCCCGGACCCTGACTGTAGTGGTGCCTCCTGAGAATAGTTTATATCACTTAAACACCAAATAAATCCTAAAACTGCTTGCATCACTCTCAGGATTCGTTTTGTATAATGATAGTTATGTGACCTGACATTTAACAAGTACAGTTACTAAAACAGAACACATTTCAAAATCTCTAATTAAAACCCTACTAGAAAAAGAAATGCAACCACCACTTCACCCCTCAATAAAGTATGTTGATTGCTACAGCACCACACCTTAGGAGTATTATGGTACCTGGTTTTGTAAAGTACGTTGTTTACTCTCTGGTGGTAACATAAACTTAGGGTCGGTTTATTTAGTACTTTAGTACTGAGGTATGGACAAGACAGCTGGCCATGTCAGGGTGGAGTGTATGTAGGGTCTATATTATATCCTCGAATGCTTAAAAAAACGAACGCTGATTGATCGAACTTATTTTCGTGAAACTGCAAAATATCGAAGCAGCAGAAACTCAAATTTTTGCTAGGGAAAGAATTTGGTTGTCCGTTTCTGTTGCTTTGGTATTTTCAGTGTTATGGTGGAAAGTTACCGGTCGGATTCAGGTAAGTGTGTGATTGTGTGGCTGTGAGTGTTAGGGTGATTTAGGTGAGTTAGGGTTAGGGCTCGGGTTAGGTGTGTGGGCGATTGAGTGGACATGAGGGTTAGGTGGATTTAAGTGAGTTAGGGTTAGGGAGCAGGTGAGATGAGAGTGCGATAGTGACGGACCTTAGGGTTAGGGTTTGGGTTAAGGTAAGTGGGTAGTTATTGGTGTGTGCATAGTTTAGTGTAGGGTTAGGTATCAGATTTTAGGTGTATGTGTGTGGATTTCTGTTTGTTTGGTGTGTTTGTGTTGTGTGTATGTGTTTTGGATCAGCGATTTTTTTCCCAGGGAAAAAAATCGCTGATCTGACAGTTCGAGATTGTAAGCTTTCACTTAAATTAGGTCGATCAATCAGCATTCACTTTTTTAAGCGTTCGATGATATAATATAGACCCTGGATGTACAACCCCCCCCCCCAAAAAAAAACAGTTTATTTTTAACAAAAACACTATTTTTGTTTTTTTGCAGGTAGGGCATTGCACCACCCTGCCCCTTCATAAGATCACATAATCATGAAGTAACGCTAGTGCACATTCTGGATAGGAAACCAAGTATCCTCTTATCTCCAGGGTACCGTAATGTTTATTATTTGCATTGCAGTGCACCAATGGTTCAGCATTTGTTAAACTCATCTACTTGGTATCTATACAAAGACTACTACTTTTGACAGTAACTAATTATTTCCCTTGAGGTCCTTCAGTTTCATTCTGGGCTTATGAAGGAACTGTAAGATGTGTCAAACTGATTGTATGAGAAATATCTAGCTCTGCTCTGACAGCATTTGGTTTTCTCATTAAGGAACCTTTTGTAAAGTCCTCTGCCTGTAGGAATGTCTTCATCAAAAATATTAGTTCTCAGCACTGTCATTTGAAGAACTGTCCTAGACACATTATAAAATGCTTCTTTACATTACTCTTGTAATAAATGTTTAAATATTGCTTTACTTAAGTTAATATTGTGTCATACCACTTGCTGATTTTTGACTTGGCATCTAATTTTACTTTCTTAAAAACTTCCACACCTGTGCAATAGAGAGGCTACAAGTGATGAGCGGTCAGTTTTTCTTTATGTATTATTTATTTTGCATTAAGCTGTTATCTTGGTGAGACATTAAATGATTTTAAGTAGCTTAGCATAGAACCAATGTTCACATTTGAAAGTTTCTTAAGCTCACTCTACCATTTGTGCTCTGCGTTTGGTATCCCTGTGCCAAGACAGCTTGCAAAGCTGCCATCTATCATGTTGTGCTTTAATTACAGATATTTAGTTCAGACACAGACAGCATAAGTTTTCTGAGTGGCAAGAAATTAAATGCTACATGCCTAGTTTATCCTCATCCCCTTAACACCAGGGCTGGTTTAAAGTACTGTGAATTAATCTAGAAGAGCTCCACTCTTTCAAAATACAAGCAGCTCCCAACTCTCTTAAGATGGGCTGAAGCACTAAATTCTAGCCTTCCAGGGAGATTTTTAATTGCTTTCCAAACCCCCAACCCTCAACACACACACACACACACACACACACACACACACACACACACACACACACACACACACACACACACACACACACACACACACACACACACACACTTTATTTTCCATACTTAGCCTAAGTTTGAAATAGTTAACAATGTGTGTGTGTCTTTTAAGTGGAATGACAGCATTCTTAAGAAGCAAGTCTATTAGCCCAACAATTATCTACAATAACAGTAGATAATATGGCTTCAAGCTTATAGCTGGGCTTGTCCAGGTGTCTTGATGTGGGGTGGTTCATAGGTTCATAGGTAGGTACTAGGCTATTGGCCCAAGGGCCTAAGTAAGCCTAACCAAAAGGTTCCCTGGCTTACGCCACACAAGAAAGTTAATTTCCTGTGCTCCTGTCGAGCAGAGCCACAGAAGTGATCACCGGGGTGTATTTCCTATATCCCATCCACTTATCAAGATTGTTCTTGAAGAGTGATAATAAATAACTTTGCTTGACAAAGATGGATAGTATGTTCCAGAGTATAGGAAGTCTCTGGGATAGGAATCTATCCTTCCAGCATGTCCTGTTTATTGTGGTGACAAGGTTTATGTCCCTAGAGCGTGTAGCTCAGAGGGATTGGGATTTCTTTAGGTGTAGCATATCCAACAGCTCTGGGTTTAACATAGCTTTATATGTTAGGCAAAGATCTCCTTAGAGTAGGTGATATGCTACAGAGTAAAGCTGGAGTTTTTTGAGACGGTCAGTGTAAGGCATCTGTTTGAGGCCAGTAATCATCTTTGTGAGGTACTTCCGTGGCCTTTCCAGCTGCTGCAGATGTCTTCTGAGGTACAGTCCAAAAAGGGCAATGTACTCTATAATGTGTCTAACGAGTGCCAACTAGAGGGGAAAAATGACCTCTTTTTTCCTGGATGAGAACCCTTTTGTGATGAGGTGTGCTACATAAAAGAATTTCCTGACTACTGTGGCGAAGTGATTATCAAAGGAAAGACTACTGTCCACCTGGGTCCCAAGGTCTCTTATCACACATTCGGCATTAAGTAGACTGCTGAAATGTGGTAGTTCATGGGTACAGAGTTTTTACCAAAGGGGATGACAATGCACTTTTTGGCATTGAGCTTGAGGCCATGCCTCTGACACCAGGCATCTGTCTCAGTGAGGCCCTTCTGTAGAATGTCCACATCATTTGGGGACTCAACTATGGCTCCTAGTTTGGAGTCATCTGCAAACTTCATTAGCCAGAGGCCTTTTGTGTTAGCCTGTACTTCAGAGAAGTAGTTACTAAACAGGAGAAGTCCCAGGACTGAACCCTGTGGTACTCCACTTGTCACTGGTCTGAAGTCAGATTTAGAGTTTGCAATGTTTAGAGTGTGTGTTCTGTCAGTGAGCCAGTTGGCAACCCATGTTGTGATGTAGGGATTTATACCTAGTTTAGTGAGCTTAGCTATAATTCCAGAATGGGGGATGGTGTTGAAAGCCTTGGCGAGGTCAAGATAGGCTGTGTGAACCACCTTACCCTTGTGTACAGCTTTGGTGACTGCCTCAAAGAAATCAATCAGTTTCAGAAGGCATGATATGCCTTTCACAAATCCGAACTGGGTGGGGTCCAGAGTTTGGAGGTTACCAATGTCTTTGTTTATGAGTTCCATGATGATATGTTCCATGGCTTTGCAGACCAGGCTTGTCAGGCTAATAGGGCGAAAGTTCTCAGGATCAGTGATGGCTCCACCTTTGTGGAGTGGGATAATTGTTACTGTACACCATTCAGTGGGCACAAAGCCTGATGTGAGACTATGACTGAACATAGTGCTTAGGTGGGGAGCCAGTTTGTTCTGAAGTTCGTGTAAAACGCAGCCTGGGATGTTGTCCAGTCCCATGGATGCTGTGTTCCTGGTTTTAGAGAGTGCAGCTTTTACCTACATAGATGTGATTAGAGGGACCTCTGCATTCTTCCTGTATAGATATGGGCCCTTTAGGGGGTGAGAGGGGGGGTAAAGTTAGCACTGACCCTATCTGCCAGGATGTTGGCAATATCAGTTGGTTCTGTAATTTTCGTGCCGTTGTGCTGTAACTCAAAGCAAATCTGGGTGTTGTCATTAAGATTCTTGACATAGCTATAGAATGCTTTGTGGTTGCCCTTAGAATCAATGGATATTTTGTTTTCATAGCTAGCTTTGGAGGATCTCATAAAGGATCTTAGCTTCTTACTGAGGATGACCAGAGAGCTCCTCCACTCATGGGATTTTATTCACTTTTGCACTTCCCTTTTTTCACTTTATCACTTCATGGTATTTGTGAATCACTATTAAAAATATACTCCATCAACAGCATCACAATAAAGATGCCTTATCAAATGTTCTAGGATGTTGTTTCCAGACCCCAAAAATATTTAAACTGAGGGAAATTAAAATAATGCAACTATCTGGCAGAAAAAAAACCCTCATCTCATGGTCCATTACCCTAAAGTGTAAGGATAGTCAACTATAAAATGCATTACATTAAAAATAAAAGCAGTAGATTGTTTATTCAATAGACTTCAAAGTGCCTTGCAGAGACACACCATTTTTAATTATTAAAACCCCACTATAGAGGTTCAATGACCCAGTCACTCCAACCAACCCCCAACTCCCCACAACTAAAGCAACCTCTTATTTTTCTTACAGCAAGCAAAATGCAGCCACTCAAGGGACACAACGCTTATTACGCAATACAACACAAACTAGCATAGCTCTCAACCTTCCATCTCTGAAATGAGGAACACTAGCCCTCATAATGTGGAACAAATAGGCAAAATGTGGAATGCATGCCAACAGCTTACTAACAACTTCAACTAGGAAGGTCATAGGATGATTAAAATATGCTGGTTTTACTATTAAAAAAGATACTTTAATTAATTAATATGATTCCTTTCTAATTAACATGGATATCAGTTAAAAAATGCCTAACACTGAATGTGTGACAGAGCCTTTCATGTGAAACTTTGAGGAACATGAACTTTTTAAGACTCCAAATGAGGTATGTTCCTCGTAATGAGGTACGCTTGAGAGGTATGTTAACATTATCCACAAACTGTGGAGCACTACATCTCATAATATGAAACAGGCAAAATATGGAACCCATACTAACAGCTTACTAACAATCTCAACTAGGAAGCTCACGTGATGGTTACATACACTTTATACTTACAAAATGTACTTGTCATAACAGAATACGATTCAGGATTATTTACAATAATATAGGACAGACCTTTTCAATGTGGAACAGCAAGGAACACAGACGTTGTTTAGACTCAAAATGTGATATGCTCCTTACAATGAAGTACACCTTGAAAGGAATGCAAACCAGTTTGCATACTTACCACGCTATAACAACTTCACATATGATGTAAGTGTGAGAGAAAAAAGCCTTAATGAGCCTAATTTAACATATTAAGCAGCAACCTGCGCCACACGATTAGAGGATGGGGCTGGGTCTTTGTGCAAAATAAGTAGCCATCAGGAACCAGCTAAGTAGCCAGCATTAAAATGCTCAGACTGGAATGACAAAGAAGTTGCAATCACACATACCTTGCAACTGCCATGATTTAGAAATGGAGTTATGATTTTTGACCTCAGGTTTAGCTCCTCCTAGATTTATGATGTTCCTCATAAAGTCATACCTGTTTATGGGAACATACCTTTTTTAATATGTAAAGTAAGCCTACACAAAGATTCACTACCACAAACTAAATAGACTTTAGTATATATAATGACCTTCTGTTATGAAAAGAAAGTTATCCTCTGTCTGACTCTGTGCTATGATTTTTAAAGGCCTGTGCTATGATTTTTAATACTTTGAGGTTGAGAGGTATGGTTACAATAAATATGCATTAATGTATTTTTATTTATAGTTTTGGACTGGTATAGTCCCAGTAGGCTTAGCCCATTTATAAATGAATCCCAAGTAAAAGAGCTTCAAAAATTTAATACAAATAACATTATAAAAACAATATGGTAACATTATCATAACTGTATAATACAGATAATTAATAGCAGAAGTTGAACAACAATGCAATAATAATGCACAATTCCATTTTTTAGGATTAAAGCATTATTAATAAAGCATTTGTTTGTATGTTGTAGGCAGTAACTTGTGGATATTGCTTCTAGAGGTAGCATGATGCAATTATTTTTAATAAAATGTTTATGGCAATAAGTGACACATGGTGAGGCATTGCATAGATAAGAATTGTGGATATATAAATGTAGAATAAAGTAAAATTAAGTAGTAAGCAACATTAATAAGGAATGGATAGTACAACTTATGTTGCACAACAGTAGTACTGGATACAGTTTGCCACCAGTCAGTCTTGTTAAGAATAGAAAGTGACACATTGAGCATGCTCAGTAAGCCAGATAGTGACTATACTAAAGATTACTGATCAGTGTCTGTTTGAACAGGTTTGCCATAAGTGTAGTCATTGAACTTGGAACATGCGAAAACAACTGCTAAAAAGTTCTTTTAATGCAACATCGGCAATTTAATTCTTCAAGGGCAGTGGGGACTGAATTTGTGGATGTAAAGTTCTTTGCCTGCAGCAACCTCTTCATTAGTTACAGTTCTCTTTAATGTGGAAATATTCAGACAAGAGGCCGGATTCACAAAGGCTTGCACAGAGTCTAAGAGTAGTGTAAGACTCCATGCAGCCAACATTTCTGCTGAGCGATCCAGGAACAGCCGGATGGGGCATGCAAGAGAGCTCCTAAAACGACTCTTACATGGACAGGGTTAGGTTATGCAAATGACCTCATTTGCTGCTGAAAGCTATGCAAATGAGGTAAATTTGCAATCCAGAAAACACTAACCTGTCTGAGTAAGAGTAGTGTTATTTGCAGAAATGTACTCGGTTGGCAACTGAGTACCGTTCTGCAAATAGAAAAACGGAGCAATGACAGCTCCAAATAAAGGATGCATCCAGTTGAGGAAGCATGCCAATGGCCATATATATGGCCATTGGCATGTTTATCTGTTGCAAAATAATAAAATAATAATTTTCTTTCCTCGATTTCCGATGTTTAAGCATAGCGCAGGGCCGCGCAAATGTGCAGCCCTCTAAAAACCCTAAAAACAAAAAATAAAAGCCACAAATAAGTCATTTATTCAAAATATGCACCTGCCATGCACTACCTATACATGTTTGAAAACAGGCAGTGTCAAGTTAGGCATCCCTTTTACTATATATGCGAGTCAGAGAGAGGTATCATTTCCAGGGTTCCTACTGAGCCAGTGTATGTGCTATGCATTGCCTCTTTGCCAAGGCCAAAGCATACTGGGCACACCTTCTTCTGCCTACTGGGGCAGGCTCAGGTTGTTCCTCCTCCAAGTCACGCTCTGCCTGTGATGGCCTTGGCAATGGTGGGGCGCTGTTTGGTCCGGCCCTATGCTGCTCCCGCTGCAGCTGTTTTCACAGGATTATATTATGTAGCATAGCACATACCATGACTATTTGGGTACATGTAGTTGGTGAGTACAGCAAGGCTCTACCAAATATGTCCAGGCACCGGAACTGTGACTTGAGCAGCCCAAACACACGCTTGATTACATTTTGTGTTTGTGCGTGTGCCATGAATGGCAGGACGAAGACAACATGGCTACTGAGTAGTGGTTGTTAAAGGGGGAAGCTCAGTCTGAGAGATGTAACCAAGCATTAGTAGGCAATCGTATGCAAATGAGGGTAAGGATAGTGAATCCCAATGTTACATGGCATATGAGCAAAGTCCGTAGAGTGTAAGAGTAGGAGAAGGGGAGTAACAGAGTAGAAGATAGGTGACATCATGAGGGGGGTATGTATGAAAGAATGTAAGCTCATTGGAGCAGAGTGGCATGTGTTTGCTGTCAGTTACTCACCACTGGAAGAGGCGTGTCAACAGGTATCCTAGCTAAAACCAAGAAATTGAAGGTGTATGCCATGGATAACACCAAAGTTTCTTGAAGAAGTGCCTGCAACATGTGTGTGTGTGGGTGCGCGCCTGTAAAGCTGAGTAAGACTGTGTGCATGCGTTTGCACCTGTGGGCATGCATGTAAGCCAGAGTAAGCATGTGTAAGGTTGCTGAAATCAGTGTAAGTGCGTTTGCACCTGTGTGCGCGCATTCAAGCAGGAGTCAGCAAGTGTTAGTCCGTGTAAACATGTGTGTGCGCATGTAAGCTGGTGTGCGTGTGTTTGCACTTGTTTGCGCAGCACTGCCCCCTGTGGAAACAGAAAGGGAAAAGGAAGCACAACAAATAGTAGGAAGTTAACCAAGGAGAACTAGCAGAGCTAGCAGGTGAAAACAATCAGAATCAGCCAATTACACAGGCAGTACACTAGCCCAGCACTTAAAACTCTGCAAACAACTTTCCACTATGTTTTGCTCAGAGACACTGCAACACTGCAGTAAACTAAGAGAAGTGAAAACTTAAAAAGCTTTACTGAGACAAAGAAATGTTAGGGGCTGCCTTTGCTGTTATAAGGCGACATATGCAACATGCTGAGGGTGGTGACAATGCGAATGCTGCTGAACAACCCACAGTGAGGAGACGGAGAAGAGTGTACAGGCCCAGGATAACCTACCAGAGGCTACATGAGCTGGAGATAGTGGAGCGCTATAGAGTGGACAGAGAGCTCCTGCAGCAAATTGTTGAGCTGTGCAGGCCACGCCTCACACACAGAACCAATAGAGGAGAACCCATCCCAGTGGAAACCAAGGTATATGTTAGCCTAAGAATACTAGCAATAGATACCTTCCAGAGACCAACTGGCGATATGATGGGGATTTCACAGGCATCAGCATCCAGGGTACTGCACCAGTTCCTGAATGCCATGTCAGCACATGTCGGTGATCATGTATATTTCCCCAATTCCCGTGAGGTATTGGCCAGCAATATGCATCTCTTCCAGCAAATATTGGAATACCCTGAGGTAGTGGTTGCAATTGACTGCATGCACATACACATCAAAGCACCAGCCGGTGAGTGGGGTAGGGCCTACATCAATTGCAAGGGCTTCCACTCCATCAACTGCCAGGTCACGTGCGAATCCCAGGGCATAATAATGAATGTGTGTGCTGGCTGCCCTGGAAGCTACCATGATTCCCATATTTGGCATCTGATGCAGCTCTATCAGACATTTGCCAATGGGGACATCCCTGACGATCGCCTAGTGGGGGATGCTGGATATGCACTGGAGCAGTGGCTGATGACATCCATCAGAAATGCACACACACCTGAACAGGAACACCATAATGAGGCACACGCACAAACACGAAATATAATCAAGCGTGTGTTTGGGCTGCTCAAGTCACAGTTCCAGTGCCTGGACATATCTGGTGGAGCCTTGCAGTACTCACCAACTACATGTACCCAAATTGTCATGGTATGTGCTATGCTACATAATATAATCCTGTGAAAATAGCTGCAGCAGGAGCAGCATAGGGCCAGACCAAACAGCCCCTCACCATTGCCAAGGCCATCACAGGCAGAGCGTGACTTGGAGGAGGAACAACCTGAGCCTGCCCCAGTAGGCAGAAGGAGGCATGCCCAGTATGCTTTGGCCTTGGCAAAGAGGCAATGCATAGCACATACACTGGCTCAGTAGGAACCCTGGAAATGATACCTCTCTCTGACTCGCATATATAGTAAAAGGGATGCCTAACTTGACACTACCTGTTTTCAAACATGTATAGGTAGTGTACTATGTGCATCTGACATAGGCAGCCCTGCAGCACCACCTGAGGCATGATTGCCATGTTTTAAGCAATATAAAACAGTGCTAAACAGCTTCTACCACTATTTAGTATATGTAAACAAAATTGCACACAATAAGTAGCACAACTTTGGACAATGTTGATCAATATTGGGCAACATTCAGCAATGTTGGTTAATGCTGAGCAATGTTGGGCAAGTTCGTTCAAAGTTGGGAATAGTTGAGCAAAAGCAGGTAAACATGCTTATATTTACTTTACTGGTCCTTAATCAGTCTGGTCTGCCCAATATGAAAATATAAAGCACTGACAGTCCTCAAACCCAGGATACTGTGCACTATAGTTACAGTACTGAACCACTAAACCATGACAGTATTACACTGCTCAGCCTGTATGAAGAAATGTTGATAAGTCCATGCAAAGTGTCTCATGGAAACCCTGTAGGCACAGCGTAATCCCTGTAGAGTTATGACACAAAGGTGAGCCCTGCAGTAAAAATACAACATGATTTTCAACACACATATAGTATAAATGTTAATATTGGGTGTGTTCACACACGTCAACAAATGTAGTGGACTTCAGACAGCAACATACTGAAAGGTCACACTGGGCATGCTCACACACTTGAATAAATAAGACAAATGTCAGGCAACAACATACTGAAAGGCCAAATTGGGCATGCTCACACACTTAGGCCATGTCTGAGTACAGCAGTGGGCCACACATATCTGGCAGTTGTATGTGTTAACCCAGGAACCTCTCACTATTCACCAAGCCTGCCTTGTGCACACAGTTATATGACAACAGACATATATATAATATATTTGAACCCTGTCATAATCAAATATGTACTACAGATACTTAGGCTGTTCATAGAAAGTGGAAAAGCAAAGAAGATAAAAAAACCTGAAATCAGTATCATCAATAAACAATGTGCACTCCAAACATTATGCAATCCATGTTATGGAAAGATTATCTGCATAGGAGTCCATACAGAACCATTAACCTTCCTTCAGCTATGTCATAAATAGCAATGTACACTCATATATGTCCTGAGTCAGGGCCAACTGTAAATGACTGACAATGCCAACATCCTGTCAGACAGGCCCATACATACATACCCACCTCCCACTGACAAAAGGCCCTATCATTATACCAGGAGATATCACATGTAAAATGGGTAAACAGCCCCTTCCAAAGCTGAAAACATGGGCATCAAATTGATTACATTGTTTCCCTATATGTATCATACGTGAACTGCAGAACAAACACACCCTGCACCTGAACAGTCTGTTGAGCCTCACCCTCTCTACAGGATATGAAACCGTTGAATGGGTTACAGCAACATATGGCACACTACACAAGTGTTGGTGCACAACAGACCATGGGAACAATAGTCTTATAAGCCTATGAAGTCTGATCTGCAAGGCCATGGAGTCTATCATGATTGAAGTCATAAACAGAGCTATTGGAAGCCTACAAACACACAACCCTACCAACTTTGGGGTGGTCATAGGCAGATCGTGGCTCCCAAACCTGCTAAACTGTTTGCAAGGCAGCCACCCAGGACATACATCAATGAAATGAGCTACACATGTCCCACATAGAGTTTGAATAGCCCTTTTCCAACATCCCAGACGCATGTTGTATCCACAAAATGAACAACCTATGCATAAATATGTGTTGTCATCTGATGGATTGGCAACTGGGCCACAGATAGATCACATGAGCTAAGAATTGTGGAGTCCTGTTCAAGCTGTTAACACCTGCAGTCCCCCATGGCTCAGTCCTGGGATTGCATAAAACAAAGTGCACACACATTACCATGTCTACTCTGATGATGTCAGCATCCAACAAATATATCAGGAGAAAAGAAACCACCCAGTAAAGCATATAGAGCATTGTGTTAATGTGTATCTCTCTAGTATTATAATATAGTTAGGTAGGGGTTTGAATCCTGCAATTGCTGAGTGTGTGTGTGGGGGTGTATGTATCTGTGTGATTTCCTTTGAGAGAAGTGCCCTTTTTGGAGACTAGGAAAACACCTTAAATGTGTTATATTCCTCTTTGGCAAGTCTGATGATGTCAGCATCCTACGAATATAGCAGTGGAAATGAAAGTTCCCACTAAAGCATATAGCGTGTCGTGTTAATGTGTACCTCACTAAGATCATAACATAGATAGGAGTTTAAATCCTGCAATTGCTGAGTGTGTGTGTGTGTGTGTGTGTGGGGTATGTGTCTGTGTGAATTCCTTTGAGAGGAGTGCCCTTTTTGGAGACTAGGAAAACACCTTAAAAGTGTCATATTCCACTTTGGCAAGTATGATGATGTCAGCATCCTATGAATTTAGCAGTGAAAATGAAAACTCCCAGTAAGACATATAGTGTGTTGTGTTAATGCGTATCTCACTAATATCATAACATAGTTAGGTAGGGGCTTGAATCCTGCAATTGCTGAGTGTGTGTGTGTGTGGGGGGGGTAAGTTTCTGTGTGATTTCCTTTGAAAAGAGTGCCCTTTTTGGAGACTAGGATAACACCCTAAAAGTGTTATATTCCTCTTTGTAAAGTCTGATGATGTCAGCATCCTACAAATATAGTAGTGGAAATAGAAGCTCCCAGTAAAGTATATAGCGCATCGTGTTAATGTGTATTTCTCTAGTATTATAACATAATTAGGTAGGGGTTTGAATCCTGCAATTGCTGAGTGCATGTGTATAACACTGTTGGTCAATGTGTTGTGGATTCTGCTTTTACTACTGTATGACATATCAGTATAACAACAGTATGTGCATTGCACACTTCAGGTATCTGTGTAGCAAATACATCGATGTACATGTGACCTCAATTAGTTCATAGGTGTGAAGCCTGCTTTCTACATGACTACATATGTTACCTTTGACAGATTGTGCTGCTGCTTCTCAGACCTTAGGTCACATATGTATGTTTGTGACAAGGCCAGACACTGTAGTGATCTCTGGCCTAGGTCATCTGTGTCACACACACCCACGACAGTTTCTATAGAATAGTGTGAGTGAGCGTTCATGCCAGGGGTATATGTCAGACATGTTCAAATACAACAAAGTCTGTCAATAATGGACATTCAGCATAGGTGTACAACAACTTTGTGGATATGCATACAGACCCCTTATTGCTTATGTGATACACCGAGGGATGTCAGAATACCTTTGAAAATGTGAATACCAAAGGACAGATGACATAACACTTGGCTGTATATACACATCAATACCCATTCTACATGTTGGGTGCTACTACCTATGTGGTACTGTCGGAATACTATGTTTAGTAAATGTGGATGACTATGCTATAGGTGGCTTATAGCTTTACAGCATGTGTTGGACAACAGGTATCTGTCTGTATGATACCCTTGTGGAGGATAAGTGTCTCATCCAGAGAATGCATTGTAGGCCACTGTATGCATTTCCAGATGTGGACGGACATATCCCTAGTGTGTTTGCTTGTACCTAAGAGGGCTAAATGCCAAACAGGAGTGGTCCCTGGAATGGGTGGCGGTCAATACCACTGGTTACTGGTATAGTATAGTACCGGAAGGATCCAAATGCTACTGAGTGTGCTACATCTGTGTGTCACTTGTCAAGACATTATCTAATGATTGGTTATGGTCAGGCTGTTGAGGCTGTGTATACTACCAGAATGCAAACCAATGACAGATAGTAACAGTATCACCCACAGCATAGTGTCAACCATGTCATACACACATGTGCACCCAAGTTAAAACATATGTGTAGTAAAATGCATACTGGCCACCAATAGAAACTATGAAGTGTTCACACTGTGTAATACAGGGCATGTCACCCTTCCCATGTGTCCACTATGCACGTACATGCAGACAGTGCACCTACACCATGCTCACAAATGTACATCTGCAAATCTGTACAGCACACAGCACACACATACTGTCCACTCACCAACACACGCTGCCAAAACTACACACATCAGCTATGTGGAACATGGGCGCACAATACATTTTTGGAATTAACACTGGTGTAAACAATACTACATTGATAATCATAGCTTTAATGCATCATGCCTGCTCAGATATACCTACAAGGATATCATTACACTGTACTGTTGACAACATGCTAACATTGCTACACTGCTATAAAGTCACCCTGTGCATCAGCACCATGTTAGCCTGTTCCTGCATCAATGTTACAGATGACAGGAGGTGGCACAGTTTCATCATATGCACAGGGTGTGTTGTTGGTTTTCCAGAGCCCAACATTGACCCATCCAATCGACATGTATGTGTGTGTGTGTGTGTGTGTGTGTGTGTGTGTGTGTGTGTGTGTGTGTGTGTGTGTGTGTGTGAGGGACAACAGTACAGCATGGGTCAATGTTGATGTAATGTGTGTGTGTATGTGTTAGTCCTAGGTGTTTGGTCTTTGTGTGTGTGTGTCTGCATGCACACAGTTCCACCATTTGGCTGCCATATATGGGAGGTTGTGGGACAGGCACAGTCTGTACCTGCCAGGCTGTACAGATCACCATCTCTGGCCACGGACACAGTACCTGTGCCTGGCAGGGGTGCCACGGACAGTACTGGGTACTAAGCCAGACTGGGTACTATCATCAGAGACAGAGGGATGTCAACTGGACCCATGTCCCTGCTGGGACTGGCCAGAGCCACGTGCACGTGGTCTTCTATGATGGTCTATTGACAGCCCAGCCCCAACATTGTTGGGGCTGGTACTGCCACTACGGGAGCGGCTGTGACTTGTGTGTTGTCCGTGACAACTGCCAGCCGATGATGTTGCTGGCATACATCCACATTGACGTGTCAGCCGTCCTGCACTGTCCTGGCACATGGACATGACATTACAGAGGACATCTAATGTCTCCCCCCAAAATCTATCAATGACCTTGGTGTAATTACAGACGGCACCAGCAAGGTCACGGATACTGTCATTGATAGCGGTGTTATGGGCCCTCTGCGCCCTTAGTCCCTGTCTAGTGTACCGTTCCATACGTGCCTATGCCTGCATTACAGCCCAGAACATACCTGAGGCTGTAAGACCTGTGGGGGCATGTCTGCCAGGGGCATTATGACCAGCAGTGCTCCCATGAGAACCCCTGGACATCCGCCTATGTGGTACCATTCCAGGAATCTGGGTATGGCTGCTGTGAAGGGATGCATGTACCATAGATACCACACTATCCTGGTCAATGCCTACTGTATGCTGTCCCTCAGCTAAGGCCATTGGTGATGAGGGATGTATTGGCAGTATGAATGTGCGCATAGATGGGGTGGAAAGCTGTGTACTGTCGATTGGCGGCCCAACGACAGACCCTGTCAAACCTGCCTGTGCCACAACACATGTATCATCATTCCCACTATTTGTGGCAGTGTCTTCAGGTTCTCTGCTTCACTGAACCAACACAACCTCAGCACCTGTGAGAAGAAGACAGGAAACACAATTTACAATCTGTACATGATGTTAGCACACATGCACACATGAACACATGAACACAAATACACTACTCACTAAAGTACACACACACACACACACACACACACACACACACACACACACACACACACACACACACACACACACACACACACACCAACAGCAATCCAGAACATACCCATTAGTGGTTGATGGTGGAGTACAGTATCACAAACCAAAGAGTCCTATCGCATGTGTCAGCATGCAGGATGTGTGTTGCTCAACAGCATGCAGTGCGAGTGTAGAGAGTCCTTGTTAATAACAGTATACATATCTGTGATGCATGTGTGTTGTTCAATTATTGGCCTCACCCTGGAACACGATGTATACATGGACACAACATTGCTGTGCAAGTATTAAATGTTTTTCAATGTCCTGTGCACCATCACTCACAGGTATACATCCCATGGCTGGATGCACACAACTGTCAGGTGTATAGCAATGAATGCTATGTGTAGTACTGTAGTTACTGTAACTGGATGTAGCGTAGTACCATGAGCCATCATCAGGCATCATCATGTGGTCACTCAAGGCCACTAATTTGTGTCACACTGGCAACTCTCTTGCTGTACCTGAACTGCAGCACTGTGGCTACATTAACCATTTCACAGGTAGTTGTTACATGGGTATGTAAGGTGTTCAATGGGGAGCATTGCCTGGCATAAATGTGTTGTTTGTTGAAGAGTATTGCACTGCCCCATGATAGGCCTCTACCCCTCAGGTATAGTATATGTGCTGTGTGGATGACATTTGGGATACTGGAGTCTGACCTTACAGCAGGTGTTTAAATACGCCATATATATCATATTAACACGTACTGTGTATGACAAAGTGGTGTATGTTGTGTGCATGTGTATTGACTCTGCCTATACAATGTCCACTACAGTGTACCACAATTGTTTGGGATGCTCTGTGTATAGCATGTGGTTGAGGCAGCTACTCGTGTTACTGGGATGTGCATAGTCCCACAGAGAACATGCAGAGCATGCATTATGTGTAGGTATTTTACATGTGTATATGGCGTACAAGTCATCTATGACATGCACATGTTATTTGCTATATTAAATGTAGAACACTCACCAGCATGGGTCTGCTGTCTTGCTGTCACACCAGAGGGACCTACAAGGATATGAGACAGTTTGTCAATGTCAACAACTATGGCATTGCTGCTGTGACTTTGCAATTTTACAGTAGTACAATGGTTGACAGTCACAGGCATACAGATTATGTTCCGAATTATCAGTATTGCACAACACCAGGCTGCACATCTTCCAAATACACAGTACACATCTGATATATGCATGTTCTAATAATCGAGCTAGCAGTAGTCTATCGATATGCCATGTTACCTGCATGCTCAGAGTCAACTTGCTGGGTGACTCCGGCCTCCATGATGACACATGTCTGTTGTAGTGGTTGTCCAGGACCCACCACACTGAGGAGCAGCTCTTCCACTCTGGTGAGGGGCAGATGTAATGCTGCACCACCACCTGTGGCAAGCTGTTGTCTGTGGACATTGGAAGCATGCTGCCAGACATGTCTAATTAAATCACTGCAGGGAATGGCGTACCTGCTCATAAGTCCAGTTATGCATGCCTATGTCATTAACCCGACGGACAACAACATGCCACAGTGCAGTGTGCTCATGCTGGTCCTGGCTGGTTCTGGAGAACAGCAGGGTGTGATGTTGTACTAGGGTGATATAATGATTTCCTCCTCTTCAGGGGAATACGCAGGGTTGCGATGGTGAGACATGTCCCTGGAAGGCAATAAAACAATTATTGTGAGCAGGTCATGTGGCAGACTTAACATTCTAAAGTACAGATATCAATGAAATGCCATATATAGCAACCTATTGGCTGTCAATAGATACACACCTTTAATACCACATAGCAGTGCTCAGCCCACAACAGCCTGACAGTGCCTGGCACATTCTATATATTAAACCATGTTCTGCACAGCAACAAAGTGAAACCAGTATGTAAGACTATACAACAGCATATGGCACACTGTATGTGACACAATTCACTAACTAGCCACAGGAGGTATATATGAAGCTAATGCATACAGAAATATGTCATCCATTGAAATGATTGTAAAGTACAGTTACAGTACTACCAGTACACCCCACTACTTGTTGATAGCATACCCCTAAGTAACATATGTGCACATTCATCAATATAGGTGGCATACTGCTGTACTACACTATACATGTTGCTAGATATGCACTTATATCTTGTAACACACATACGACCGAGGCCATGTTACGGGCATACCCACACACACATCAGACATACCTACAAGACACAAAGGTATGGCAACACAGATTAGATTTACCTGTGTGACATACAGTCCTGCACTTACAAAACCTTATGCCTGAGGTATGTAATGTGTGAGGACTACAGGTAACAAACAAAACAGTGTTTCCAAGCAATGTGGATATACACCATACTGTGCTGTTTAGGCCTACAGCTTCAGGTAGTACTACAGTTCATACTGGATTTGTATTCACTAGTGTTAACAATCAATAAGCATACATGTACTGCTTTAGCCTACAATGGCACACTCCAGTCAACACCATGGGACGACGTCACACTGTATGCCATACTGCTTTTCCTGCCTAGCAATAGCATACATTTCTTTTGTGGGGATCAGAGCGAGAACACTACATACCATGATATAAACAGTTTCCCACTAAGCTATCACACATATACACACCATTGACACATTCACCTACACATTCACCATCACACTCAGTCTACCACACATAGCAATTAATGCAACATGTACATGTGTGTGTGTATCAGGTCCTAGGAAGCTCATAGGCTATTAGCCGTATGGCCTATAGAAGCCTAGCCATACGGTACCCTGCCCTTCAACACCCATGTAATTTAAGTTCATGTGCCCCTGTCATGCAGAGCCACAGAGGTGATTCCCGGGTTGTATTTCCTATCTCATATCCATTCATCACGATTATTCATGATGACTGCTAAGGAGGACCTTTCCATGCTATTGATAGGTAGTTAGTTCCAGAGTATGGTATGTGTCTGAGATGAGAATGTACCACTCCAGCATGTTCTGCTTTTTGACGTTGCAAGGTTTAGATCAGTACAGTGTGTACATTGTAGGGATTTTGATCTGTTTACATGGAGCATGTCCAACACCTGTGGGTTTGGCATAGCTTTGAATGTTAGGCAGAGGTTGGCTCTGGGTAGGCGGTATTGTGACACAGTGTAGCTGTGGTGTTGTAAGACAGTCTGCATAGGGCATCTGTTTGAGTCTGGTAATACTCTCTATGAGGTTTGTGCCTGGCGTCTACAGTTGCTGTGGATGTCTTCTGAGGTACATACCAAAAGGGCCATTGTACTCTATGATGGGATTATGACTGATGAGTATAGTGGAACACTGACCTCTTATTCCATGGATGACACACCTTTTCTGATGACATGTAGACCGTACACAGTTTACATGACTGGTGTGGCACTGTGATTATCAAAAGGGACAGTACTGCCCACCTCTGTCCCGTGGTCTCTTATCACACTTTTGGTGTTGAGTGGAGTACCAGCTATGTGGTAATTCATGGGTACAGGGACTTTAACAAAAGGGATGGTGATGCATTTATGACATTGAGCTTGAGCGTACATATAAACATCCATTGGTGTACATATAGGTTTACATGTAGGCACATATACAGTCCACCTTTCATGGTGGGAATATCAATTATGCAAAGGCTGAGAGGGATGCAGTTATGTAATACATTTGCACAGTCTTGTGCAGAATGCATTGAAGGTATTCTCAGCCCATGTATCTTCAGCAGGATTCTCTGTCTGGAAGACTAAAAACTTGACATATCATACCCACAGCATTTAGACACCACATGTCATATACCAGCACTGTATGCTGTCTTGTTTGCCACACACTACAACCTACATGAAAATATGCACATAACAATCTTCACCAACATATATATGTCCACCCGTCACAAACAGTTGCAGTATGTCCCTTGCTCTATGCACATGTGAAGATGGTAATATATCTGACACATACATATCTCTACATATGTGTGTGCCATACACACACAAGGTACACACTGTTGTAAGTCCATAGACCCCATGGATGACCTGTTGGGCCTTGCTACAACATGAACAGTTGTCACATGTGTGCATAACAGTAATATTACAGGGAGTATTTATAGCTGCTAATGCTACATTACTATACTAGCCTGGTACAGCGCTTGCCATGGCTAAGCTACACATTATAGGACTATCATGCATGTGTTACTCTGTCACATCCAGGTTTATATAGCTGTTTGCACTACTCCCCCAAACAGCCATTATACACAGTACTGTACAGAACATAGATGACATGATCAGATGTTTGACATTTAATGCTGAGCTACATATGTCACAGTTATGTCCCACTGCACACAGCTACACACTAATTTGTCCATGGCAGTAGTCATGCATGGCATCAGTGCATACATACCTACTGCTGCCACATATGCATGTTTCAAAGTATTTACAGTACTCTTCATAAACATCTACTATTTGCCAGTAACCACATATCTGTTACATACCTGTTTGTCACTTTCAGGTCCATCTGTGTATGTTTCAACATTTTTTTTTTGTATTACTTAAGTAAAGATTGCTTTTACTCAATCCCTTTTGGTTATTAATTAAGTCCTTTTTTTACTTAATTAACATATTTGGTTAGTAATTCAGTCAAAATTTTTACTTAATTAAACTTTAGTGTTATTAAGTTGTAATTCGTTTTCACTCCTCCCCAGGTTCAATGATGCTCTAACACGTGCAATGTAATGACTGCATGTGGGGATAGCAAGTACAGTCTACTTTTATAGTATCTGCACATGTGCATGTGATGCCCTCTGCACCAATTGGTGCCCAGCATTTGGTGAATGCATACAGCCTGTTGTGTGGTAATTGCAGTACTCACTGTCATAGCAACCCAATGCTTTAAATTGCTAGGTTTTGTAGGCATAGCCCTTTCAGATTTCCAGAGTGGGGCCCATGCTTGTTTGCTGTGGACACTGTTGTTTGAGTCGGAAGGTTGGTATACTTCTTATATCTGAAGCTAGGGGTGTTGACAGTGATGTACATGTTGTACTCAGACCTGACTGTTGCCATTTCTAGTACAGAGCTATCAGTGCAGAGTTTAACTCACCCCTACAAATGCTTACACAAGATATATGTGAGTATGTAGTTTCTTTTCTACTTATGTAATTAACTGCCATAGAAAAGTAGTTATTGAGAAGTATTCTTTTGGTACATGAACTGTTTGTGAACTGTTATACTGTGCATATTGATGTACTCACTTCTGCAAGGTTTGTGTTTTTTATTGTTGACATTAGCACAGGATTTTCAGGTAAACTGGACAATTCCACTACTGAGTATGCCTACCTACATCCTTGGTAGACCCTGAACACACACGTATATTTGAAATTTGGGGGGGATGCAGACATACAGAGAGCATTACATCTTATTGTGTGAGTGTTATCTTACTGGACTTAAAGGATTGGTGTGTACCTGTTAGTTTATCAAGGCAGGTGGTCTGTCTGCATAGTGCCCAACTGTAAACATATCCAGATGGTAGCCAGATGTTAGCCTGTTATTCTTTGTCTGTGCAACCCACAAGTGTTTTCAACACTGGTACAATGGCATTGTTACAGTCAGTTGCTACCAGTACATGGCTACATCCTTTGGTATTTCTGTGTTGTACTCCTACATAAGGGTATGCTTGTGGAAGTCCTCCCAAAGCTATTTGCAGAGTGTGTAACAGCAGATAAGCTGATATGCCTGTGTGTTTGTGCCTCTGCCAGACCTATGAAACACTCAGATACATATTTGCATAGAGTCAGGGATAGGTAGTTAAAAGTGAGGTACACCTTCAGAATAATAGAGACAGTAAGTGTAGACTTGAGTGAAGCAGTGAATATGGATTAGTACACCTTTATGAAGTACAAGCAGTGTCTACTGTTATTATTGTCATTATTCATTGTGTAATACCCCACCTCTCTGACTAACATCAGTACTTTTCAGAGGGATTCAGAGGGACACAGCTAAAATATGTTTCACAATCAGGGGCATCCCTGAAAAGTAGTCACAGTTAGGAAGTATGGCCTCTGCCCTAATCATATATGCCAGTGTTTGTCCTGCTATGATACTGTGTGGGGGTTGTAAAGTGCCTATATAACATTATTTGCTGCTAGAATGGCTGCTTCTCTGATCACAGTCATGTAATGCATTTCCACAGCAATTGCTGGTAAAGATCCACAGAACAAGCTTTGTGTCATGGCCTTCCTATTTTTCCTTTACATTCACTCATTGTATTGCATGATATATTTCTTTCAGCACCAAGCTATTGTACATCTGCTGTGGCTTAGTGGTACTTCATGCAGTCAAGTGTGTCCAAAGTCCGGGGATCGTGACTGACAGAGGTGTTTTATTTTGCTGCTGAGCAGAAAAAGGGGCCTGACATACAGAGTGACTAAGGCATTTTTAAGCAGTTGTAAGCAGGTTTGCGTGACACTTAGCGATGCTTAGCTAAGTGCACACATGTGCACAGTCGCTCAAACTCGCTAACTACTGCTTAAAAGTGCTTACACCTGCTAACCCCCGTGCTAATTTCTTTGAAAGAAAAGAAAATGGGGAGATAGGAAAGTGGTGAAAAAGGGGGCACAAAGAGGGAAAGACAGCAGGGAAACCAGCTCGGGATGCGCAGGACGGGTGTAGGGAAGGTCCATAGCTGCCCATTTCTTTACCAGCAACAGCTGTGCATATGTTACATATTTGGAGTGAAATTTGAAACCTTCCACCAACGAGTGAGGGGTGAGGACAACAAAGTATGTTGTACAGTTGTAATTATCGGTTTACATGCCCAGCAGACATGTGCAAAATGGGCAGCTATGTATGGGGCATAATTTCTTTGTGGGCACAGATTGCCCTTTTTTTTCTTTTTTTTTTTTCAGGTGAGAGTGGAATGTGAGGTAGAGGAAGTAGGTATATCTGGGGAGGTAGGTTGGGGAGGTAAACAGACAAGACAAACAAGACGCATACAGGGGCGGAGTATGACACATGGGGTGGGTGAACACAATTGACGGGGACGGATGTTTGGAAATCTCAAGCCCATGAGGCCACAGATGGTAACAGTGGAACTGAGATCTCCACCCATGGGCAGTCACCACTGCACCTTCACAGCCCCGAGGGTGGCTGTGCTGGGGGCTGCATAGGAGGGGCAGGTTCACCCATGAGTCGCGCCACTCAAGCCTCAAGCTGGCGTAGGGGATCAGCGACTAAACACTGGATCTCCCCACGCACCACAACCCGGACCCTTCGGAGGGTGACAGGTGGCCCTGCCCCGCCCACGCTTGCAGGGGGGATGAGCCCCATCCCCTGCAGCGCTTCCACCCAAAGGTGGCACAGGACCAATGGAGGAGGGGAGCCCGGGCTGGGCACCGGACCTGCCAGTGCCAGGTGCAATTGCCAGCTGAGGAGGGACAGGTTGGTCCACTGGGACTGGCCTTCCCATACGTTCTGTGATTAGGTGTGTTTAATTACAACATAGACAACAGCATTCCAAATTAGTTGTAACAGCATGCAGTAATATTCCCATTAACCCAACACACCAGGGTTCCAACAGTTGAACAGCAAGCATAACACATGCATATATTGAACAACAGTGGGCATTACAACAGCATGCAGGGATGACTGGTGGCAACAGGCCACCAAGATTGTGGTGTTTGAACAGGGCACATACATCAAAGTAAATGCAGATATTTATAGAACAATAGGACATATGTCCCAACAAATGTTTTGAGATTAGACATACCCATTGAGGTGTGGAATTGCATTGTTTATGCACATACAGTAGGGTGTAAAAAGAAACCTCCATTAACATCTTATAAGTACTTTTAGTGTACACTACATTCCTATTGACTGCAGGTGTATATCCTCTACATGTATAATTACACAAGGCAGCATGCATTAGGTTGTGTGATGGGTTTGGCTAGTTCATTATATACCTGACCTATATCTGACATACTAACTGTCCAGGATGCAGATGTTACTGCTACATAGTTATATATTTTATTTATATTTATATCTCTACATATCTGGATGTGTTCACATGACATTTTCAGTTAAATTTCTACAGAACCCTACATTTCATGTAGCACACTCACATTTCTGGGGAACACATTAACAAGCTACTCATGTGCCAGATTTACCTATGCATGCCATCCATTAAATGACTGTTGAGGACTGTATATATGCTTCACAGCTACTGGCACTTCCTTCATCCACTTTATATGGGACTGCCCAACTGTGGGTTGACAGCACGTAATACAACAGTACTATTTATATAATGCAGGGGTTCAACAACATTTCAAAGTAAGTGACACAGACACACTCCAAGTATTATACCTTTATTAATTACATTACACACTTTTCTGCAGGCTCTCTCCTTTATTTGATATTACAGTGCATACGGAAGACTTATTCAAGACATATTATACTTTTATTAATAGGTTACAACACTCTTTTTCAGGCTCGCTCACTTATTTTCTATGACAGTACATGCAGAGATATTATTCCAGACTAATTTTACATTTATTAATGGTTTACTACACTCTTTTTCTGGCTGTCTGACTTAAATTATATAACAGTACATGCAGAGGAATTATTCAGGGCATTTTCTGGCTGTATTATTGGGCTACAACACTTTTTTTCGGGCTATCTCACCGATTTTATATAACAATACATGCAGAATAATTACTAACCTGCCTGGTGGTGCAGCCTTAGCAACCTATCTGCATAGGCTTGCTGATTCGCAGCACAGACACCTACAGCTGTAAAGTAAATGAAGGGATATTGAGACATACCTATCCATTATACACTAAATTAGCATGTCTTACATACTGCATTCCATGGCTACCTACTCAGTAGTGGGGCATCTTGCATGTGACGGGCCTCCTGTATCCATTGGTTCATTAGGTCCTGCTTCCATCTCTTCAGGTCTGCATGGTGGTGATGGACCTGCTCACCAGTCCGAGGGACGCCCTGCAGGAGTCTTGGCTCATGATGGTGGACAAGGAGCCAAACCATGTATTTTGACTCCTCTATGCCCCAGCGTTGTGCTCGAAAGCAAGTACCCTCTCCAGCACCAGCCATTCTAACTGCAGATGGGAGCTACAATCAGTTATGGCGAGTATTCCTGCGTATGGAGCTTAAATATGCCGCATTTCCCGCACTTTTATGTGATTGGCCATTTTTGAAAATTCTCAGCTGTCTGCAGACCTGCTTAGCAATGGTTAAGCTATCATTTATAAGTATATGTATGTTAACAGTGGATGTTTATCCTAAGCTGGCATGGCTTAGTGGTTCAGTACTGTGATTATGGTGCACGTGTCCTATGTTCGAACCTTGTCATTGCTTTTTATTTTACTACTGTCCAGACAGGCTAGGGGGTGTGGCTGTGTTTAGGCAACTTTGCTCTACGTTGCTCCACATTGCCCTATGGTGCACTGGTTAGCACGGTGCTCAGCTCTGTGCAAACCTATTGCACTGGGTAAAGTGCTGCTTAGCTATGGGCAACTATATTTTGCTGGGTAAAGCGCTGGTTAACTAAGGGCAACTATTTTGCACTGGGTAAAGTGCTGGTTAACTAAGGGCAACTATACTGAGCTGTGTAAAGTGCTGCTTAACTAAGGGCAACTTTATTGTGCTGAGTAAAGTGCTGCTTAGCTACGGGCATTTATATGTCAAGATACTTCTTACATTTATATATGTACATTTTGTTCACTGATCCATAGGCCATTCCAATGCTTTTTAGTAAAATTGTATTCATATATGTCAGGAATTCTTTCATACACTAATATAAAACATAGAATAGAAAGGGGAGTGGTGGGACTCAAACCGTGAATGCCTCCTCTTGTGTGAAGGCTCTACCAGTACGCTATTGCTAGTTGGATTAATTTGCATAAACATTTCTTATTATGCTCTTCAATGTCGAAATTGCTAACTGCAGCTAAGCAATGGGCACACTCGTGCAAACATGCGCAAATACGGGCAGCTATATCGGGAATTATAGAAATAAATTAAAAGTTTTACATTTCATAACTGTACTGGGGGTTTACAATGTGAGGGAGTGTAGAGTTGGGTATGTAGACATTTGAGCGGACTCGTTCATGTGTGTTGACATTTCACAATTCAGACACTTGCAGGGGCATGGACCTTTGGACTGCTCGGCAGTCAGACACACCCCCTGCCTTCCTGCACGGTCCGTGTTAGACTTGGAGTGGAGTCAGCGTGCCCTCATGAATATGCACAGCACGCTGACGTCATACCGTTCAACTGCAGCTTCCGTGTAAGACTTATTTAGTCTTACACGGAGGATTAGTGAATCCTCCCCAATGTTTACTTCTCCTTATTGTTGACTGATATTGGTGAATTGTAATGACAGATGTTTGAGTGGCCTTTTATGGTTGAAATTTTATGAAATGGGTAGTTTTGTCATTATTGGTTCATACATTGCTTATGGAAAGAATATTCAAAACTACAAATTTGAAATATATTTTAACAAGTGGTGCTGTATTATACAAGGAATATAATTTAATACAATCAGAAAAGTGAATTAAAAAGGGTGGCCACAGTGGTGCAGCAGTTAGCATTACTGCCTCACAGCAACAGGTTTTCTGGTTTGATCCTCGGCTGGGGTGCCTTCTGTGCAGAGTCTGCATGTCCTCCCTGTGGTTGTGTGGGTTTCATCCAGGTTCTCTGATTTCCTCCCAGAGACATGCTGTAGGTGGATTAGATACTCTAAATTGGCCCTAGGGATGTGTGTGTGCCTTCAGTGGAAGGTTGCGTGCCAGGCTAGCAACATGACACTGTAAAAACTCCACTGCCAGTCAGGAAGAGACAGGTGATCAGCTGTGGCAACCCCTAACTGGGAAAAGCTAGAAGAAGCAAGGTGAATCAAAGAACACATTGCACATCCCTAAAAATGTGTGCAAGGAGCATATGGTTTGAAAACAGCCCAAAGGTAAATGTAATCCTTCACTGGCTAGATGAATTTTCTTTGAATGTAGTTTTAATGCCGTTACAATGAATATGACTTTCAAGGGCAGAGATGTTTACTGGTCATGCTAAATCTATTTTTATTGTGAGACTAAGCCGAAAGAAGAAGAAGGAAGGTGAAAAAAAGAACACATTGCACGTCCCTAAAAATGTGTGCAAGGAGCCTATGGTTTGAAAACAGCCCAAAGGTAAACATAATCCTCCACTGGCTAGATGAATTTTCTTTGAATGTCAGTTTTAGTGCCGTTTCAATGAATGTGGCTTTCAAGGGCAGAGAAGTTTACTGGTCATGCTAAGTCTATTTTCATTGTGAGACTGTATTGTTTGTTTGGCAAAGGGCTATCAGTGTTTGTGCTACTTTAGTTCAACATCTGTAATCATTGTAGTAAGAAAGCAATATGCACACTGACAAGTTTCAACAGTGTTTATGATAACTGCAGAGAAATAGCCAAGTAATGGAACATTGGAATGGCTGGATAGGAAGCTGGTTTGAGGGGTAGGGGGTTGCCGCAGGAAGGGCTTCTCTAGGGGGACTCTGATGCCGATTGGCAGTAATTGTAGTATATGAACCAATCAAAAGCTGTGTAGTGGCGCCAAAGCTGTTCAATACAGAACACTGGGTTCATTTATGGTCAAATGCAGAGTTTTCTGCATAATCTGGAGCAGTTGTCTTCTCTTTTATGTTTTAAATGTTTGTGGACTGACAGCCAGGTACTATGATTGGAAAAATCCCCACAAAAGGTATATTTTATTTTGTGAAGGGGAGGGGCAGCAAACTCAAACTCAAGTGGGCAACACAGACTCTATTGTGTGTGGAATACTTAGTTATTTAAAACAACAAAGTCCAGCAGAAAAGCCATTGAATGAATGATTGCCTTGTCATTTTACTCCCCACTGGTGACAGGCAGTTGAATTCCTCCACTGCATGTCTTGACGGAAGGAAATGGCCACTGGTGATTTGAAGTGGTACAATAAAGGTGGCTTTTACTGTGTATGGCCATCTTTATTTATTTATTTTAAATTTGTTTATTTTACATTTGTTGACTGGGATAGTCCGACTAGATATATGTCCATTTTCAGCGGAGGCCTGGAGAGAAAAGCTCTAAGATAATAATACACATTGAACATTTAGCAAATACTAGTTTCAGGTAGATTACAGTCATAAGCAATACCAGCATTTAGCACATATAGTACTAACTTATTATAAAACACTTTACAAAACATAACATTATTTTCAAAGTTATATATACATAACATTACATTCAAGTTTAAGACACAGTGAGCAGCAGTTATACAATTGACTCTTCCTGAGATGATGTGGCAGAAAAAAGTTAAAAGTAGTTGAATGTAAGGCACCTAAGTAATAGAGAGGCCACTAGTTGGGGTTAGTGCAAGGACATAGCCAATGAGTTTTGAAGTATTTCTTGAGTTTGTATTTGAATCGAGTTAGTGAGGATTCTAGGGTCAAGTCAGCTGGGAGTCTGTTCCATGCTTCCCCAAGAGTGTTGGAAAACAGAGAGTCCCCAGCTGAGTAGTTGGATTTGTATGTTTGAACTAGGAGTCTAGTTGATGATTACAGTGGCGGGTGCTGGTGTAGGGGCTGATAATATTTTTTAGTGCAGGTGTATTTTTTGGTTTGTAAAGGATTTTATGTGCCACTATTAGCTGGTTGAACTGCAGTAGGCTAGGCAGTTCAAGCCATCATAGGCGATTTAGGTTGTGACAGTGGTGTGTCCAGTAAGCTGTGCCAGTAACAAATCTGGCAATGTGGTTATAGCAGGATGATAGTTTATTAAGATCTGTTTTGTTTAAGTTGGAGAATAGAGGTGAGGCATAAAGAAGAGTTGATAGTAGATGGGAATGGGCAATTGCAGTTCTAGCAAGTGGCATAAGGAAAGGTTTGATTCTGTAAAGAGAGCCACGTTTTTTATTAATGGTTTTGATAGTTTGATTGATATACACATCACACTTCAGTTTGTTATCAACTTGTTGATACCCAGTGGTTTAGTTTGGGCTTCTGGGGAGATGATAGTGCCATTGTTAGTGGTTATGTTGAAAGATGGGAGGGGGGTCCTGAGTGTGGGGGAGAAGAAGAACAGCTTAGTTTTTTGGGGGTTTAGGATTAGATGTTGATCGGAGAGCCATTTTTCCATTGTACTGAAGATATTTTGGGTTAATTTGAATAAAGTAGCTGGTGAGGTGTCAGAACAAATCAAGGTGGAGTCATACGCATATTGAATGCAGGTAGCATCTGGGATGACTGAATGAAGGTTGTTGATAAAGATGGAGATAAGAAGGGGTCCTAGTATCGAGCCCTTTGGGGTTACTCCTAATGTGATGGGTAGGCAAGATGATAGCTTGTCCTGCCATAGGACTGCCTGTTGCCTGCCCTGCAGGTAGGATTGAAACCACTGGAGTGCATGGTTGTTTAAGGAGAAGGCCTTCAAGGTGTTTATAAGCATTTTGTGGTCAACCGTGTCAAAAGCCTTGGATAGATCTAGAAAGGGTGCTGAGGATAGTTTGTTATTATTGTGGTTGTGGTTAATGACGTTACAGAATGAGAGGAGGGCAGAAGTAGTACTGTGGTGTGGCTTAAAACCATGCTGAAAGTTGGACAACAGCTTGTTCTGTGTGAGGTGGTGCATGAGCTGTATGTGTACACACTTCTCTATAATTTTAGCTAGAGCTAACAGAATATCTATGGGTCTAAAGTTTGACAGTTCAGTGGGACTGCCTCCTTTCTGAGAGGTATGACATGGGAGATTTTCCATATAGTGGGTACAGTAGCTTCAGATATAGCTCTGTTGATCTAGTTTGAGATGGGTTATGCTATGGTGTCAGCAGCCTTTAGCAAATAGTCTGCTGGGAAGTAGATCGGCAGCTAGGGTGGTGGGTCTTAGTTTCCCAAGTAGGGCATGACTAAGTTGTGTAGGAACAGGTTGGAAGGTAAGGTATGTTTGGGTACTGGGTGCGACTGCATTAGAATTAGAGCCATTGGGAGAGAGTTGGCTGGCTAGAGACTGGATAGTCTCTGTGAAGAAGCTGTTGATGTATTAGCAATGTCTACTGGGGATTTTTGTTGGGAAGCTGAGGGGGTGGAGTGGCGGTTTAGCCTGTGTGGAGTAGTTTGTTTATTCCTGCCCAGAACTTTTGAGGCTTGTTTTGCTGTTTTTGCAGTAGATGGTAGTAGTAGTTATTTTTGTCTAAAGTTATGGATTTTTTGGTGTCATTCCTTAGCCGTCTGAATCTTAATTGATCAAGTGGGTCTTTTGTTTTACAGTTGGTGGCCCATGCTTTGTTTCTGAGTGAAATTTTGGTTTTGGTATCTTTAGAAAGCCATGGTGCAATATTAACTTTGGTTCTAATAGAGTGGTGGGAGCATGGGAGTTAAGAATAGCAAGGCATTTGGTGTCAAAGTATGCTACTGCTTCATCTAGGGGAGACTTTTTAGTACTGACCAGTTGCATGCCTTAAGTTCATTTTGAAACTTGATGAGAATAAAATTCTTGTTGTTTCTTTATGTTCTATAGGTGGGTTGGTAGGAGCAGTCTACTTTGAGCTTGATTACATAGGTGAGACAGTGATCACTTAGGTCATCAGGCAAAGTGCCTGATTTATAGGATTGAAGAGGGGTATTGACGAGTATCCAGTCTAGTGTACTTTCCTTGTTATTGGGTTTTCCTCTCCTGGTGGGGGAGGTTATGATTTGAGTAAATCCATAGAGGTTTATATGGGTTGTGGGGGTTTCACAAGAGCAAGTGTTCCAGTCAATGTTGAAATCCCCAAGAACAATTGTTTCTTGGGGGTAGTTATTAGATAACCAATATAAGAAGTCTTCTAAGGTTTCTGTGCTCCTCCCTGGGGGAATGTAGACACAGTCAATGTTTACATTTTTGTTTTTATTAATTTGTAGTTTTGAGATAAGAATTTCAGCATTATTGAACTGGGGTGGTTGTTGGGTGTCTATGCCGACAGATAGAGTGACTTGTAAAGTATGGCTACCACACCCATCTTTGATCTGCTTTACTGGTAATATAGTTGTTGTAATGTATATTGTGTTAATTAAACATCATACGTTCCTTAGGGCAAAATAATTTGGATATTTGGTTATATGTAGGCATATTTTTGAAACTAAGGCTACAGGCAGAGTAAGTAAGTAAGTAATGGGTTTGCCACCTTTTCAAATGCCCAAAGAACAGAACAGCTTCCTCTTGCAGAATTTCAGTTGTTTATGCTGCTCTATATACTATTTAGGTGTTTCAGATTAAAAATAAGTATTTTATTCAGCTAATAAAGAAAACTTAGAAAATTCATTCACTGTAGGTTCATGTTTAAAAAAAAGTTCTATACAGTTAACTTTTTCTTTTTTTTTTTTTTTTTTGTATTCCTGGTCCTCCCTTTATTTTAAGCTTCAGCCAATCAGAGCCACATTTTGACAGAGGTTATGACATAAAACATTTGCAATACATAGATATTCCATGCACATCTGTTTATTTTTCTGCTTAGTGCTTTCATTCAGAGATGGAAAGTAGAAATTCATTTGAACGATCTGTTTACACAGAATTCTTTGAACTAATTACAGATGATGGAAAAAACATTGTTGTGAAATGTAAGTTATGTCCATCGACAAAGAAGAACTACAGAACTTCAGCATACAGTATGTCGAATTTAAAAAAGCATTTTCAGACATCACATCCTATCACACTTGGAAAGCTAAATAGTTTGAAAAGGAAAGCAGTTGATTCTGGGCCTGACAAGTCGGACAATAATTAGTTGACAGAGCCATCTATTGCAGCATTCATTTGCTCTGGTCATGTCACACAGTCCAAGGTGGATAGTTTGATCATTGAATTTGTGGTGAATGACATGCCGTGTTTCAGCTTTGTCAAGCAGCCATCCTTCATCAAAGTTGTAACTGGCCTGCAGCCAGGAAAGGTGGTCATGAGCAGGAAAACTCTTGTCGAACAGGTGAAGAAACAGTTCAGTGATATGAAGGAGAATCTGATGGAAACTTTAGCAAGTGTTTCAACTGTTTGCACTACAGCTGACATTTGGACCCATCGGAATTGTAGTTTCTTGGCGTCACCACCCACTGGATCAACTGTGACACACTTCAATGAAAGTTAGCTGCTTTGTCATGTTGCAGAATACAGGGGAGGCATAGATACGATCTCATAGCGACAACTCTTGAGAGAATTCACATTAAATACAAGATAGAACAAAGGGTGTGTGCGACAATTACTGACAATGGCAGCAGTTTTGCAAAGGCTTTCAATGTCTTTGCAGAATGTGAGAGATCTCAGACTACAGGCATTCTGTCCCAAGATGAGGATGACGATGGCGATGATGAAGTGATTTACAACAGTATGATGGCCATGCTGAGTCAGTTAGGGCAAAGTGAGAGCACCTGTTCACTGCCACCCCATCTGAGATGTGCAGCACATACATTGAATCTAGTTGCCATGCACGATGCTGAATCTGCTTGTGACGATGCATAGAATCTTGATCCCCACCATTATGTGCTTGAAAAACAAGTTGTCTGAAGTCAGGCGGTCTGTGAAGCTCATTGTGCCACTAGTTGATGCTCTTCTTAAAGGTGTTGAGGCTCTGTTTGATCACCTTCTGGAGCATGAAGAGCTCATTCTGGCTAGCATAGTGCATCCACAGTTCCACTTGAGATGGATGGACAGCGAAAAGCAGAAACTCACAGACAAGGCTCTGCTCCTTGATGCCATGCAGAAACTGGATGAACCTGAGCATGGGTCATCTGAAGCTTCTGCAATTACTGCCAAAGACAGCTTCTTCAACTTCAAAGAATCAACAGCAGCCAGTGTCAGCATATCTTCTCAAATGGAAATATATCTGGCTGACCCTTCCAGAGAAATATCTTCTCTCAACAGTTACCCTATAGTCAATAAGATATTTCTGAACACTAAAACACCTCTGCCATCTAGTGAACCTGTTGAACACTTGTTTAGTCTTGGTGGACAAGTGCTGACTGCAAGAAGAAATAGACTCACCAACTAACACTTTGAAAAGTTGATCCTTCTTCGAACCAACAAAAATGTGTAGCGATTGTTTAGTCATTGTGATGTGAATAGTTATATATAGTGATATTTTGGTTGACTTTGTTATGATAGTCTTGTTAGACCTTTATGACATATCCTGTAAGTATTTATGTGTCCTCGGCATCACTTTTATCAGATTAGCAGATTAGCCTAATGTATGTTGTTGAAAATTTGATGGGTTGTAACTTGTTATAGGTCTTGTAATGCTGGCTGTGTGTACTTTGGTTTAAGTATTAAATTGTGACTCTGACTATAAAGATTAGTCTGTGGGACTTTGTAAACTGTAAAATGCTATTTATCTTTATTGTAATACGGTGCATATACAGCTTTAATAATACACTCATATTCATCTGCAGTAAGCATGTATTCCTTAAACACAAGTAACGTGTGATTAAATCAGAATATGACAATTGATAAACTTTATTTATGTAAAAGTAACTCAAAAGTAACTAGTTACTTTAGTTAGTAACTAGTAATAGTAATATATTACTTTTTTAGAAAAGTAATTAGTAATAGTAATATATTACTTACCACTTACCACTTAAAAGTAACTAGTAATAGTAACTTATTACTTTTATAAGTAACTAGCACAGCACTGCAAAGCACTATTAATATTTTTGATATATCTGTCATGAATATGTTCATAAATCCTTTTCTTAAAATTCTTCTCTGTTTTCCCTATGTAAAAACATGTGCAGGTAGGACATTGTGCTCTATATGTGCTGTAGCCTTACTAAGACAATTTTCATCTTGAAAATGGAGTAAAATTCCTTGTTCGCTCCCACATTGATAGTTTTTCCTTCATAAATATACGGGTAGAAGTTGCAAAAAACACACTTACTAGTTCCTTTGATTTTACCATCCCTATAAAAGGGTACACAAAGATCTTTTTCACTTATATTTTTTAAATTTCTAGATTTTTTAAATGAAATGTGGGTGTTCACCTACTATCGGGGGGATGGCAGGATTAATTTTCAAATTACTCCAGTTTTTTTTTATTATATTTTTTAATTGTTCCTGGACCCACATTATGTTGGATCACACATTGCCTTTCATACGTATCCCCTGTTTGTGGATTTAAATTAGATGTAATTAATCTAGTGGACTCATCACTTTCAATTAATGTTTTCAGATATCCCTATTCCCTAAACATACTGGAGCTTATGTATTTCCTGAATAAAAACTTCTCTGTTAGAAATCATCCATGCTAGTCAAATGCACTGGCCTTTGCTTAAACCTTTTTTGCACTTTGAAACCTATTAAAATGTAAATATGAATTGCTAAAGGTTGTTTTTTTATAAATATTAGAATGGAACTCTGCATAACATAGTACGACAGGTGTCCAAGTAATTAATCTCCTTTTTGTCAAATTGATACGTAAAATCCAAAAATTTGGCATAGTGATTACATTTTGAGATAGAATCTTTCAATGCTTCTTTAGATCTATTCCATAAAATAAAAATATCATCCAAGAAAAATAAATATAATTTTTAAAATGTATAGTCAGCCAACTAAAAACATGCCCCAGGATTCAATAAAATCCATGTAGGTTCTGTGTAGAGCCTACACAGAATGTATCCATGTACACAGCCATGGTTCCCCATTGATAGCATGCCATGCATATTAATCATGGCATGCTGCTGAGGGATAGCATAGTAACAGTGATATTGAATCTGTGTAGGCAGAAGTGTTGAGGCTGGTCAGATGTTATGTACATGGTGAAGCTCCCTGTAATGTTCCCTGCTGTGGTTGAAATGCGCTGTGAATTAATGGTTTGTGTTTTAAATGTCTAATATTTGTTGAACTATTTTTTTTTTAATTTAATGTCTATTTGCCTGGCGTGGCGTGGCGCTGAGCACAGCAATGGCAAACCGCACTTACACATAGAATGCTGACACCTGCCAGACATCTAAAAATAGAAACTGGATGTAATTAATTATGATATCTGTTTTTTTTTTATTTTTTATTTTTTTTAAATGTCTGTGCAGTGCAGAGTACAGCAATGTCAAGCCACACTTACACATAAACAGCAGACACCTGCCAGATATCTAAAAATAGAAACTGGATGTAATTAATTATTTATTTCTGGTTCTGTTTAAGCCCGTTTGCATGTTGTGGTGCGGCATGGTGCTTAGCAGGTAGCTTAGTAGTATATGTGAATGTATACTAGCTTGTATACTATCCAAGTAGTTAAATGGGTAGAGTGATGGTCTAAAGCTTCATAGGTCCTTCGTTCGAGTCTCTAGCACACATATCATTTGTTTAATGCAATATAAAATGTCTTTTAATTTAAAAACAAAACTTTTACATTTGGGAGAGCTGCCTGGTGCTAAGCACTGCTTAAACATGGTTTACGGCTACTATTGTTTGCTCATTGCTAAGCATTACTAAAACCATGGTTGTGTGAGTTTTCACAATGCTCAGCTCTGCTTGGCTGGTATGGGTGACTCTAAGCACTATGACACTTTTTTGAATGTTGCTGAATGACATGTAATGGCAGGAAAACAGCCTATATTAAGGGCAATAGGCGGGAATTCTGCAGCATTCATTGGTGTCTATCTAGCTGACAGTATGCCAGGTGGTGTTGGAGAGGGTGCGCACTTTCGGGTGTATAGATGGGGTTTGCAGGAGTCCAGGGTTTTTATCGGGGTCCTGATACACAGTTATGAAACTAGGGTATTGCAGGGTGATTACCAGGGCTCAGAATGTAAGGCTAAGGCCTGGGATCGGTTGGCCAGGGACCTTCCCAGTGCTACTGGTATCCCCCGCACTGGTGAGCAGTGTCATCACCACTATGACAACCTGAAGTGTAGAAGGAGGGGAACTTTGGACATCTGGGTCTAAGAGGTGGAGGCTGGGCATTCCCCAGACATATGTATTTTTTCCAGTATTTTACTAAAATACAAGCAGAATAAGTGCAAAACTGGTATGTATAATGGTGTGCTTCTCTCCCAACAGCTGCAGCTGAGAGGGCTCACAACATTCAGTCCCATGCCAGGTGCCTGGCTAGGTTGCACCATGAGTGCAGTATATATGGATATATTATGCTAACTGTAGTGCAATAAACAATAAAGAGTAAAAAATGTATTGCAATAAAGAATAAACAATACAAACTGTAGTGCAATAAATGGGCAATTAGAAGTGCTGTGCAATGAATGAGCAATAACAACTGTGTTGCAATAAACACTAAACAATACCAATAGCAGTAAGCAAAAAGGTGTATAGCAGGACTGTGGTGTCATAACATAATTGCACTAGAGCTCTATGCATTGTATGTGTATGGTAAGGTTGCTGCAGTTAAGTGTAAAACAGTAATAGCTGTAGAATGCAAAAGTAATGGCCTGAGAAATGTATTGCTCAACTCATAATATGGTTCACGGCTGTCTCCAGGCCAGTTTCAGTCACATAATGCTCTCTCATTACTAACTTTAACTTATTGTTATAAGGACTTTACTACAGGATGTCAAGGTCAGCCAGTTCCTCATGATTCACCTTCCTTGCCTCCTTCGGTCATTGCATGGGGTTCCAGCACATCTGGAACCCAGCCTGGTGGTGGCCCCTCTGCTGCCCCTGCACTACCTGTGCTGTAGGGTTGTACCACTCCAGGAGACTGTGCCGGGCACCACTCTGGGAGCGGTGGTGCAGGGGGAGTTGTCACCTGTGATGAACTGCCAGGTTTGGTGTGCAGGATCATCTACTGTAGTTTTGGATGATGCCTGCTTTGAATGGAGAACATGATGGCCACCCTGGCACATCAGGCTCAACTAGAGCCCAGCCTCCACCACTGCCACCCTCGGGACAGTGATGGAGCAGTGCCGACAGTCCCATGGGTGGGGATGTAAGTCATGCTGCTACCTTGTGGAGGCACATTCTACTGATATTCCACAACACCCTCCCCATCCAAGGTGTTCACTCTCTCTGTTGTCTTGTCTATCTTGTCTGTCTGCAAAAGCTTCCTCATCTACCCAACTTACCTCGCCAACACCTACCCATGTCCCTTCCCCAACTTTCCACTCTCACCTTAAAAAAAAAGAAACAAATGGGCACCTGTCCCCATATCTTCCCATACATAGCTCTCCATTTCACACATGTCTACTAGACACCCCTAATTTGGCCCAATTGGCTTGACAACACAATTATGTTGGGGGTGAAAGTCCAAAGTCATCTACAAATTCTGTCAAAGTGCACAGTTGTTGCTGTACAAAAATGGATAGCTATGGTTCTTTCCTACACCCTTCCTGCACATACCTACCTGCCTTTCACTATGTTTTCTCCCCTGCTTGCACCCCATTTCACTACTTTCCTACCTCTCCATTTTTCTTTTCTTTACATATTTTAGTGCAATGCTGCACAAAGTGGTGTGTCATGCAGATTCGCTAAGCTCAGCTAAATGGAGCTATATTGATATATATGTTTTAAATGATAATAACACGTACAAAATAAACACATGTCCCCTATTTTGAATGCATGACCATCACACCTGTAGGCCACTGCATTAATCTGATATGCAACACAGCTGTTAATTAAAACAGGTGGTTTAAGCAAAACATAGTAATTGCAAGTTACGCTCATTAAAGATGTTTAAGCAGAGTTGTGCATTGTGCTATGTCATACAAACGTGCTTCTTAAAGAGTAGTGGAAAAATTGGGACTACACCTTGGAGTCTGGTGCAAGAGTACACCATTAGAAAGTCAAGCAAATAAGAGTGGATGTAAATGAGGTATCTAATAGCAGGTAAATGTCCCCTTTTATCAGCAACATTTAGAAATACACCTGCTAAGGCATTACTGCCAAAATACATGTTCAACTGGGACCCTGGTGTAAAAATACATCCATATAAAGCCATAGTCATAATGATGGCTGTACAAATAAATATGCCACAGCCTGTATGTGTGTACTTATATCTTGCAAATACAGCTGCTGCAGCAGTGACTCACTAGCTCAGTCTGTTAAATGTCTTGTAAATGGTGCATTTTGCCACACACAGTCCTGGGTTCAAATCCAGTGGTGTGTAGCATTTTAAATACATTATTGTGAAACCAGCAATTAATGACTGAGGCATGCACTTGTTATCCACACAATGCATTTCAAATTAAATTTCTGCTTTTCACTGATGGAAGTCACAGGTCTGCAGATAGGAACACACTTCACAAATCCTTATAGCAAAACTATAAGTGCATAAAGTGTCACATCTTGCATTAATATGCATTCACAGAGGATTTTAACTCATGTAATGCAAATGAGGCCCACTAATATCAGAATGCAGTACACAATTCTTTCAAACTCACAGTGCAGATCAGCACAACTGCAAAACTAACATACACATATGAAGACCCTGCTTGTACCAAGGACTGCCAGCATACACATTCCGAATGATTAACAGACTGTTACACGTGGCCTGACAGTTCCCCAGATGCTGGACATAATGTTATATTTATCCCCTATGTTGCTCAAGGACACAACAAACATGTTGCCTAGTAGTCTGTCAATGATACCATTGCCTAACATACTTACCTTAAACACATGACTTAATTGGAATGGGTAACTTCACTCTGGCTCTGCCTTTACAACAAGGCTGACATAGCTCCCACAGTTACTCCTACTGCTTGTTGTCCTCCAAAGTGTTCACACTCTCTCTCTATGCCTATTACCTGCAGCAGCATCTGCAGCCTGTAGCATACACATCTCTATGTAAAAGTAGCTGCTACAGATCTAACCCCTGCAATGATGTAGTCTCCTCACCCCAACAATGTCCAGCACACCATATCAGAAAGGGCTTTTAATCTACATGAAGGTCATATATCTTGTACAGTGGTTGCATGTCACTGGGTGATAGTGCAAATCAGCTGTGTTGGCTGCAATTAGCATTTCAGAACCACAGATTCGTTAACAAGCAATCACTTGCTAATGAGAAGCATGTTAAAAGGCAAACTTGCTAGCTATAGGGATCCATTCTGTATGAGACTTTATGCACACAGAGCATGCATTGCAAAAACTTAACTATCACCATATATTAACAGAGGAGTTTTGCACTCCAGCAGGTATGTAACCTTTTTGTTTACAACAGGATGCAGATGTGTGAATATACTTACGGGGAATAGGGATTACAGATTTAAGCCTTTCTTAAAACTGTGACAATGACATGTCATTGATCTCCAGATTTGTTACACCTACAGAGAATGTACAATACATCGTGTGGAATGCTTTTTGTCAATGTGGCACACTGGTCTTGTTGGACTGTCCCTGTATAGTTGTTGTAATAGCACACTGCTATTTGTTTGGCACTGTTGATTTGACTTATTATCAGGGGGTTTGTCCCTGGAGGAGACACTAGAATAGACTCCAGTGCTGGGTGTATGATCATATAGCAGTATCTATCATGGCCTACATGGGAATAGCTGACTATCACTAGTATCTTAGTTGTATCCACATGCTTATTATGTTTGCACATTGTGGAATATGACATGTGTGATCAAGCATTGGATACTGCCAGCCATTCTGTTCTTGCTGTATCTCTACGTAGTGTACATCAACATATGTGATCCAGACGTGTTCCCATTCTGTTGTCTTTCGGGAAACATGTACCCAAGATGCCATGCACCTTTCACAGAGGTGGAGAATGATATTATACTTGAAGGCCTCCAGTAACACCATGAACTCCTAATGTCCAGGGGGAAGCAAAACAGGGAACAGCAGGCAGTGCTGTGGGATGACCTTGTCTGTGACATGAATGCTACAGGTCATTGGAGCAGGACATATGAGCAGGTTTGACATCAGGCAACAGACATGATCAATGCTGCACACAGAAGAGCAGTAGATGTAGCCAGAGACTGTGGCATAACCGATGGAGGGCCTGCAGTGCAGTGGAACAGCCACTCTCAGCCACTGAGGATTTCCTGGTGAACCTAGGCACACATGACAGCTCCCAGGCATCCATCACACCATGCATCGTAAATGTGGGTGCCACAGTTTCCATGGCAGAAGAGCATGCAATTAAGCTTAGTTTGATCACCACTGCAATACTGTAGTATTCAGTGTGTCAGGGTGTACATACTCTTATGTGTGTAATGGGTCTGTGTTCATTGGGGGGGCATTACCTGCAGTTTGACTCTCATGCTCCGATGTTAACCAATATAACAATTAACACAGTAGCTACTGTAAATGTGAGATATATGGATGCATTACCTTGTTGTGGCGCAATATGTGGTGGTACTGACATTACCTCTCCCTCAACTTTTCAAAGATCCGTCAGATATTGGACAAGGCCATGGTCCTGCTCCTGGTAAGCATGGCACTGTTTTGTTATAGCTGTAGGTTTACAGCAATGTAATCCCTAAAGTGTTATCCCTGGCTTGCTGCCTGAATTGGTGTACTGACAGCATGATTGGCAACTGCACAGATATTGTAAATGTTAGTGTCATATGTATGCCTTGTAGGTGTGACCACACTGATAGATGTGACAGTATTGTCAGAACATTGCAGACTGTCATATGTGTCAACTGTGCAGAGTCTTCAGAAATGTCAACTGTGTATCTCGTTGTTGATGAGATTTCTGTGTAAAGAGCTTTTATCTACAACTATAGCTGTTTGTGGGAAAAGTAATGTCCTCTTATCCTACTATATGAGGTTGGGGTTTCAACAGGTCTGTAATAGTGCCAACAGTGTATAGAGCTGTACATATATTGCAAAATAGTACTGCAGAGCATAATAATGCAGGTATTAATGTACTGCTTTTTCCTTTCTTATCACAGGTGATGGGGGGGTTGGTCTCTGTCTCCTACACAACCTGATGTCAGTGTCTCTTCAGACTGTGATAATGATGGTGGCCACAGTTAGGCACAGGTGGGGGTTTCAAGGGCTGAATTTGTCCCAGAGGTTAACATCACACGTCTGCCCTCATTGTCACCTCACACATTCAGTATGCCTACATATGCCCAGTCCCCAGACACCACAGATATTGGACAGTCAGAGGGTGGGGACATTTAACAGGAAAGGGTGTCAACTATGGCTCCAGTGAGTGTAGATACTGGCCATAGCCAGAGAGCTGGCAAAGTTCCACACAGGTGGATTGATAGGGGTGCTCATAGGAAGCCTGCTGTCCTTCCACCACCTGTTGCTGGTGTCACATCACAGTTCACTCAGCATATGCTTTGGGCCATCATGGAAGCACAGGCACATTCTGAAAAGAACTCCAGTTGTATGCTCATGGTTATGGATGCAGCACAGTCTGACATCTGTGACTGCCTCCACTGCATTGGTGACACCCTGGATCTGTTCAATGATGCAGTTTAAAGAAGGTAGGCTAAGACAGCGTCTGTCTTGGAATGCACAGTGTCTGTGCTGGAATGTGTGGTTGGAGCTGAGCATCAGACTCATAGATGTAGGTCAGCATCCCCATCTGCTGATAGTCCACGTGGCCATGCACAATCATGCTCCTGTAGTGGCAATACAACCAGGGCTACAGAGGGGAGTGTCCTATTCACACCAAAACATAGTAGGCCATGGGGTCATGGTCTTGGCTATTCCTGTGGAGGGCACAGTCCCAGCAGACAGAAGTCATCATCATGTACTAACACCACTTCTGATCTTGGGCATGGAGGTGGCAGTGCAACACGGTGAACTGTCAGCTCTACCACGCATGGTTCAAAGCTGTCCAACATGCACACATGTAGGGCTAGCACTGAGCTTGACTGTGTACATGCACACACTCACACACCAGTATCAAATGCAGGTCACCTACAGACGTGCATGGCACACTTCCATGGTCCATCTTGCCTGTTTCCTTTCCTATCTCACACACATGCTGTCAACCTTTTGAGTCAGATAAGCCTCCTGCACCCCCACACAACACCCTGTGCAAGTGTTGTTACCTGTGCCACATCCCTGTCATCCTCATCAATTCAGGGAAATTAAGCTATGTGTCTGATGCACAGGGTGACTATATAAATTAATATGTACTTGTGTAATGCATTGTTTTACCATGCCACTTGTAGTGGTTACTGACAGATATTGTATGCTGACATTTGTAATGAGTAAGCCACATAATTTTGTGTACCTTATGTTGCATGATGTTAATTGCTGTATACTTACAAAATGAAAGGTGTGAGTGTCACTGACCTGTTTCTGTTTCAGGATTCTGTTGGGGACACCTATGGATACATAGCAGCAATAAAGCCATGGATATCACAGCACAGGATAGAATGTCAGCAGAGAGGAAATATGTCTTCATCAAGGTACAGCACTATAGGTGCATGGCTCCATAGGTCCATTTGTGTATAACAGACTAGCAAGGACAATGGTGTCATTCAGCTAACTCATGCATCCCTAATCTTTTAAAAATGTTTGCTACTCTTGATAAACATCATCAGGGTTTTGGGAGCTAACACATCTACGAGCTGTGGTGCTGGAGATGACCCATCTACAAATTTCCTGTGTCCATTCATCTGGCAACAGCTATGATTGTCTTGTTCTGCATCCCCTTGTGTAACCTGAACATGATGAGTGTCACAGCAGATGTGTGATTCACATGAATGGGGGGGGGGCATGTAAAATATAGGGTGTACTGTCTGTGTTACATACCTGTCTCTCAAGCATATGCTATTTATACCACAGTGATGTTGTAGGTGTGTACAACAGGTAAGACATGTGTTAGTCCTGTCATGGATATGCGGGAGGTACACAGTGGGATCTGACAACTCCATGTGTGGCAGCCATACTCATCCCCTCCAAAGCATATAGGAGACAGACTACACATGTACGGTCTTGACATGGACTCCAAAGGACATGTTACCTGCACTGTGTATTGATGTACCATGGAAACTGTGTGGCTACTACAGTTGTAAGATATGCCTGTATAGTGGTATAGCAAGGGTGCCATTGCACACAGTGATAGGGGTAATGAGTGCCACATTCAGTATATCAATGACAGTCTAGGATTTGCATCACATACCTTTCTGTTTAGGTTGTACAACACTGAATGCATCCTCACATCTTACCGACCAGTGAAAGTCAAAGGCTACATTACTCTCTGTGTCCATAAGTCCATGAGTAATGGCTCAAATGAGTGTGGTATTTGGAAACTACTATATTTTCCAGGGGTGGCTGACTTTCCAAAGGATAGTATTGTGCAGTCATTGGCATTTAGTATTTGTCAGTGGCTCAGACAACAACTGAATGTGTGTCTCAGGCCATCCTGGATAACTGTTGGTTCTATGGGGGATTCAGTGACAGCTCCTGTTATGCAGTCACCTGCTAATGTAGTCAGTCAGAGGGCACTGACAGTGGCTGTGACTGCAGAGAGGGAATGGCTAGAAGGGGCACACCATTTATGATGCCTGGGGAAATCCACTGGTGACTGGCATTATTGCAGCATAGGTCTCCCAATGCTATCTTCCCAGATTATGACTGTCAGACACTTGCCTATCCACTAACTGACATAAAACTCTGTAGATAACCTACACAGATTCCAGCAAGGCCTGCTGGCCTAATATTGTCAAACACCTTGTCAGGTCATGGTAGGTAGAGTGAGTAATACTCCCATCATCCACTGCATAGTGTAACACTTAACGGGATCCACCAGTTAGAGTTGGTAGGCATGATTTGGCCTTGAGCATAACAAACAGTGTTTGGTCCAGTGTCAGTAGGTGTATGACAGTGTTACTGCTTGTATCCATGCTAACTCCTTCCATGGCATTTCATGTCACATGACTCAGAGACCTGGGAATGCTTTTTGGCAGTACATGCTAGTTCTCCTTTGTGCAACTTAGTATTGCAGTTACTTCCAGCATGTTTCAAGAAGAGAGTCATCCAAAGGTGTCTGTACAGAGTGCAGACAAACAGATTAGGGAACTGCAATATGTATACCCTGTGAAGGTAAGGTGGGGATTTTACACAGGTATTCTGTAGTTGGACACTACCCAAAAGGTGTGTACAACTACTAGGGATGTATACATAGACTATTACATATTATATCACATGCACCACAGCTTCATTTAAATGCTATAGTGGCAGCTGGTAGTCTTAATGTAGATGACACAATTACCTTGTGAAGATTGTGCTAATCATGGGAGTTAACGGAATTTTTAATGCCTGGCAACTACTAATGCTGGTCTCACTGACACCACTCTCACATAGGATACCATGCTCCAATACATTTTCTCTCATCACACACAAAACATTACAATGAAGCCCATGATGATAAGCAGGACACAGCCTGTTTGTTTATCCACATAGCTGTCCCACATCATGAAAGGCTCTGTAGGCTTTGCATACCCTTTTCCAGGTAGATGCCTTGATTAGCAACCTGGGCACTCAGTTGGCTTTTGCATGTCTTATGTCTTCTGTTCCAGGGTTGGTGGTATGTCACTAGTGAACTGACAAGAGGGGGATTATTAGCACTGCTGTAGTGCCACAATAAAATGTACAATGTCCAGTGACATAGCTATCAAGTCTTGCTGAAACAATCAGCACACTGGTGGTGAGCCCTCATAAGTGACAATTTCACAGCTAGTCATGCATCCTACCCTTCAACACATTACTGGTGGATATCTGCATGGCATGGCTGTGAGATCTACTGCAGCAGACTGGCCACCTTTGGCCAATGTGTGTCCACCTGCCACATGTCCTAGACATGTCATACTGTACAGTTATGTACCCAAAACCCATGTCTGTGTTCCCACATCATGTCACACAGTGAGTGAGCTGTCTAGTTGCTTGACAGGATCATATGCTTGCGAGGACAATGTAATGTCAGCAAAGTTGAACAAGTCCTCTATGCATGCATGGGCATCCACATCTTCACTGTAAGGTGTGCCTACAAACAGTGTATATGAGGCTGTCAACTCCAAGGGTGTGGCAGCATGTCAATATCCTACAAGAGGGTATTGATGAACAACAGCTTGTTGACATAGTAATGGCCATAAACTCCATGCAAATATATATGTAGTATTATTTCCATCACTAACACCTATGTACCTGGTAAGTAGCACACCAGTCACAATATGTGATGTACATACTCAGGGGTGAAATAACTGGGCACACAGACCTGGCCACACAGATTTACATCTAATGTGCCTGAGATCACCATGTCTCCCCAGTGGTATGATGGGAATCATATGTCATAACTGAGGGCACACTCACCCATAATTGACATACTGATAACCTCCATGTACTCTTCCCTCAACATGCCTATATCTGAGTGCAATGGCCATTTGGTAATGGACATTTCTATGAAGTGCTGTCACTTGCACACAACAGTATGTCCCCTAACAAGGGAACTTCCCATCTTCAGCATGTGCTCAATGGGGATTATCTAAAATGAGTGTCATTGTAGCCTGTGGCATATAGACCACTCAGAGGTGATCTCTGCCTTGCATATGGGGCAATGTGTGATTGTGCTTGGTTGTAAATGCTGCATATCTGTAGGTGGCATAGTAGATGGATTAATCACTCTAAAGGCATTAACCTAGTATGTGACTTTAGTAATACTTGCTGGTGGGAAAGATTTGTCTAGCTAACTTTAACCCACCTTTGAAACAGAACCCTGGCTAATGGCAAGCAGAGCAACTCAGTGCACCACAGCACATAGCATCTGTATGATTGGCTAGGAAACTGTAATTTCTCCACAGGGCTGGGGCAATATGTGCTGATCATGTAAATAAGGGTATACAGTTGTCTATGATCGTGATGACCATATGGTCATTATGCTAGTGAAGCTCAAATGTCCTATGGTTCCATAAGCTGAGTTAAAATGCTCGAACAGTCACACACACAAACATAGCTAACTTGAGGATAGCACCACTTCTAATTACTGATTACAGGACATAGCATGGCACACACATAGTGCAAGTTGGCTGTATGTAGATTAGAGCACTTACCTGTGTAATAGTACACACTACAGATCATAGTACATGATGCACACAACACACCTCATGTCTGATAGTACTATTGGTTTAGGACATATTAAGCCTGATGACATTAGCAGGCTTAGTAGGGGTCAGGCATTTGGAAGGCCACATCACCTGCTACAAATAAAATTCTCCAAACCCCTACCTCTTTCTGAGTTACTGAGGTGATCATATTTATGCCATATGACATATACACACACATCAAGTGGTCTACAGTGAGATTACAACCTCTACTTAGCTAGTTGTATACACTATAGATTACAATATTTATCACATGCACCACGGCTTCATTTAAATGCTATAGTGGCAGCTGGTAGTCTTACGGTAGATGACATCATCAGGCCTTGTAGAAGAGGGCAGTTTGGAAGCCAGCAGCAACTTACAGGGCCATAAAGTGCATAACCATTGCATTTTGATAGCCAGTGAGGGATTCTCAGTTGTTTGGTAGGGGGATAAACACACACACATGCACACACACACACACACACACACACACACACACACACACACACACACACACACACACATATATATATATATATATATATATATATATATATATAGATAGATATAGACATAGATATACATATATATGGAGATAGATACACACACACACACACACACACACACACACACACACACACACACACACATAGCTATATATATATATATATATATATATATATATATATATATATATTGGCATATATCTGACAATATATACAGATAAATATACTATGTATGTGAGAGACAGATAGTGACAGACAGATATGTATAAATATATGTATGTATGTATAGACATATGTACACATAACAAGTAATTTCGATCAAGGGGCAACAGGATTGCACTCAGTTTAACTAAGTGTATGGGCATGCCCAGTGGGACTGTCAGTAGTTATAAAGTGACCCGAGGCCAGACCTACCTGCACTCCAGTCCAGGATTTTGTGTGTTACAGACACTGACATCTGTACCTGTTTCTGCAGTACTGCACTTCCATCAAAATGTCCATGGCATTCTCCAACTGTCTGATGTAATTAATATGTGACAGAGGTTCATAATGTTACACCACACACAGACTGACAGTCTGTGAAAACACCAACATAGTAATATCTTACATGCAAAAGATGTGGATAGCTCCAGATATGAACCAGCATCACCCATGCTAACTTGCCTAGTCTACTGAGCCACGCAAGCTCCAGCCAGAGAATAGTCATTCATCACACAAGCAACAGCATACATATGTACATTGTTATTCCTGCATTAAGTGAGACATACAATGTGTAATTGATTTCTATATTACTGCCCTGAGATTGCCTGGACTGCTGATATGCCATTGATAACCTATTGTTAAAGCAGTTATATGGGAAAACTGCTGTGTTGTGAGTGGGGAACAATAGCACATGTTCTGCTGGGATACACAGTACTCCAAATATCATGCAACCCCACTGTTTAACATCTTCCTTGATTGATGTAGTGCTTATTCCAACTATGAGCCCTAGTGAATATTACTAGTGGACTGGGTAACTATAGTCCAATGTGGATTTTATGTTTGTTGTTGTTTTTCTTTTGGCTTTTCCCAGTTAGGGGTCGCCACAGCGGAACTCCAGTCCGCTAATGATTGGCAGTCTATTTTTATGGTGCCAAGGTGTCAGCCCAACCTTCAATGAAGGCACACCCATTCACGCATGGCTTTTGAATGCCACTCGACCATGGGGAGGACATGCAGACTCCATACAGAAGGCGCTACATTAGAGAATCGAACGGGAGAACCTCTTGCTGTGAGGCAACAATGCTACCGCTGCACCACTGCGGCTTCTTCCATTGTGGATTTTATCTGTGTCCAAATAGCCCACTATCTTTCCTTGCATAAATGCAGCAGATCCATACATACAATACCATATTATAGTAATCCTTACAATTAGTGTGTAGATTATGGACTTACCTTGCGAATGCAGCAGTTGACAGAACTGTAGTTTAGGACTGACTCTGTCTGATGCAAGCAGTGCACAGCCAATACATGGATAGATACAGTTTGTGTGGGTTGGGTGGCATCAGTTTTAATATAGGTATGTGAGTAGGCGTAAGGTGTCAGTTCCTAGGGCCTAGGTTGTCAGTGAATGTGTTATGTATTGTCTCTTACCCAAAGCTAGGGCATACTGGGCATGCCTACGTCTGTCTACAGGGACATCATCAGGGGGTTCGTCCTACGAGTCTTTCTGTGACTGTGGCTGTGGTAAAATAGGCACTGGTGAGGGGCTGTGTATATTTTCCCTTTGCTGATCCTGCTGCTGCTCTTTCTACAGGATCATATTGTGTAGCATAGCACATACTGTGAACATATGTGCACATATGGCTGGATAGTACTGCAGGGTTCCACCAGATATATCAAGGCATCAGAACCATGACTTCAGAAGCCCAAACACATGCTCTATGATGTTCCTAGTTTGTGAATGTGCCTCATTATGCTGTTCTTCCATGGGTATGTGTGCATTTCTGATGGGTCTCATCATCCATGGTTCCAGGGCATAGCCAGCATCCCCCAGTAAATGGCTGTGTGGGATTCCCCCCCAACAAAAATCTGGTGCAGTTGTGATGCATGCCAGATATGGGAGTCGTGATAACTGCCAGGGCTGCCAGCACACACATTCATGATAATCCCCTAGGCATTGCACATAATTTGGCAGTTGATACAGTGGACCCCCTTGCAGTTGACATAGATTCTATCCTCCTAACCGGGTGGTGCCCTGATGTGGGCACGAGTTCAATTTATGACACCCAATAATTCAGTGTAGTGTGCTAAACAGTAGAAGTGTTGCATATTGCTCGCCCTTGCCTCAGCAATGAGGGGAAAAGAAATATGCTCACTGGCATGTGGTAGCATGCTATCCAGGAACTGGTGGAGTACACTGGATGCTGATGCCTGTGAGACCCCCATCATGTCCCAGTTGGTCTTTGGAATGTACCTGTAGCTAGTATCCTAAGGGCTACACATACCATTGTTTCCACTAGGATGGGTTCCCCTCTGTTGGCTGTAGGTCTGAGTTGAGGGTGGCAGAGCTCAGTGAGTTCTTCTAGTATGTCCTTATCTACCCTGTAGTGCTCTACAATCTCCAGCTCATGTAGCTCCTGAAGATCACCCTGGGCTTGAACACTCTTCTCCTTCTTTGTCTAAGCCTATTGTCAGCAGCAGCAGCAGTGTTGACCTCAGCATCTAGCACATACTAATGTAGCAGACCTTCAGCACCCCCTAACATTCTCTCAGTTAAAATTCTCAATTCTGTACTCCAATGTTCCAGAGTACTGGGGAAAAATCAGAATGTAGGGCATATGCATACTTTATAGAGCTCTGTTATAGGCACAGAATATGTGATAGGCTAAGTATGATGCATTCCACCTACCTACAATATAATTAACATCATTTAATGGCCCTATTTTAGCTTACACAATGGTCAAAACTAATTAAATACATTTTTTCAGACATACTCAGCACGGTGTCATGCCATGCAGACATGTGCATAGAAGGTAAACAAAGCTTAGAAGTTAGTAGACACACTCCTTTAGAAGGACAAGCTCAGCCAGGAGGCATGCCATACAAATATGTGCACCTAAGCTAAAATGAGCTTAGAAGTCAGTGGACACCCCCCCACTTGATGTCAGGTACATCCTGTGTGAACAGCAACATGGGTCTAAGCCTACACAAAGGGGATATGTGGACATGATTACTCCTTTCTGCTCTTCAGTAACTGCACCTCATTTGCATAGGTATCAGTGCTCACAGCCTGGAAACTACATGCTTCATAACCCAACTATGTTAGCAACAGTATCAATGCACCATTGTAGGGACTCCACACATAGTCCTGTAATACATTTCTGTCACATAATATTAATTTTTTTCCATTTTTTTTTTTATTTTTCTATTAGGCGTGTTTGTGCACTATAGCACACTGCTCAAACATGCCCAGATTATTTTAAAAAAATAATTTAACTGATTTCCTTTAATTTTTGTCCTCCATACAGGATAATAGTTTCACTCATATGTATATGTGGTATGACATTTATGTCCATATATCTCCATTTTTACAACCTCTTTTGCATGTCTACACTCCTATACATGGAATTTTTCCATGTACACTACAGACACTGACACAAGTTCTAAACAGATGAATGTCTGCTTGCTGGATCACTCTACCTGCCTCATTTGCATTAGATTCACCTGCTTATGAGGTGGAAGTTTCCATGTTGGCACATGTCTGTACGTCGCTCAGCAGCGCTTACTGAATTTAAAAATGTTTGTGCCCATGTAAGCAGTGCTGCAAGATGCCTACACAGAAAAAAATGTGTAGGCTTTATTACATTCTCCAATAATTTAATTCGCAATGGGTTAAGATGAGTTTAGCATAAACTGGAGTGCAGGCCAAGCCCATTGCCACACTTATGTGTTGTTTAAAAATTTCCCTTTCATAATAAACAAATTGTTATCTAAGATGAGTTCCATAAAATCCATTATAAGGTAAAAATCAATTTGTTGAAGGAAAGGACATTTTAAAAGGCTCTCTTGAAAAAATTGCAATCCTTTTTTTCCTATTTAAGGAATGCTACTAAAAAGATCTTTCACATCTATGGTTACTAAAATCAAATTTTCTTCCCAAAAATCATTCTTTAAAAGTCATATGGATCCTTTAAGAGGTGTGTAAATAATGCATGCATGGGTCTGAGCATACAGTCTACCAAAAGAGCCAAAAAAATATGTTTTTGAACCCTGTGCAGCAATTATAGGTCTAAGTGGGGGGGGGGTTAAAAACATCTTTGTGTATTTTGGGGGTGCAAATATTGTAGGAATTGTAGATGAAGAGTTGGTAAGGAAATGAAACAAATCATGTGTCAGTAAATCCTGCAGCATGTGATCTTCCAACTAGAGGTTTATTTTCCTATAAGCTATATTCACCTCATTTCTAAAACTAATAATGTAAGTGGCATCGCTGTGTAAAATCTCAAACATCTTACTACAATAGACTATGTTGTCAAATAAGACCACCTCTTCATCTTTCTTGGGTTTCATAACCCTTATAGATTTATTGTTACTTAAAGTATGTAGTAAAGACCTTGCTTCACAGGTCAGGTTAAACCACAGTCTCCCCTCATTTTGATTGGCAAATTTGTGAATATCAGATTCACATGCTTTCTCAAAGTACAACACCAAGGGGTGTAAGATGGGCTTGAAAAAACCTTTCTTTTCACACCTTTGCTTTTGGGCTACATGTTGTCGATCATCTAAGTTAAATAAGATGGCTAAATTCAGTTTTCTTATATACACTTTTAATTCAATAATAGCATCCAAAACATCAAACTTTTTAGTGGGAACAATTTTAAAGTGTTTCTGGAACAAAACAAAATGAGTTGGAGTAATATCCAGATGACTGTAATTAATGTTGAAACCCTTTTTGGTCAAAATAATTCCTCCTCCAGCAATACCAATCAATGTTTCTTCATTCTCTCCCATCCTTCATTGGTGGGCTTTTGGTGTCCCTTCACTTGATGGTCATAGTTCTAATACCATTGAGGTACCTTTTGCCCCTTCTTCTCTTCTAGTCTCTGTGACCATCTAAGTGGGGGAATCCTAAAGGGTCATTTAGACTAACTGGACCAATATTGTTCCTTTCTGTGTTGACCTCATAATCTTTCATCCTGTTAGTTTGGTGAACAGTTGTACATCCCCCTTTGTTGTTAAGTGTGATGGTGAAAATTATGTTTGATCTTGTTACCTTGAAGTGAATAAGCCATTGTTCCTATATCATAAAATATCCCTATTGATCTTCTTTATTTTCCTATCCCTAATGTGTAAACACCATTTATCCACTTTTTTAAAAACATCAAAATACAACTCTGTATAACTATCAAATAACAGATATTCAGTGTTTTTTTTTTAAATGTCAGTCTCGTTTGACAACTCTGAAATCAAATCTTTATTCCATAAAATTATTATTTCCATGAGTTGTAAGCCTTGCTTGTTAAAGAAATCACCAAGATGTTCAAAAAACTTACTGGTCTTGTCCAACCCATTAGGGAACTTGTTAAATCACAGTGCCTGTGGGACTATATTGCACTTAATACATTCTAGTAAGTAATTGTTCTGTAGTTGCAAACCTTTTAGTGTATTACTTTTTTTTTTCAAAAGAAAAATCATGTCAGCCAGCCCAGGATACACTGCACCTGAAGTTACTGGCACAGAACCCACAATCATATTTAGAGAGAATGAAAAGGCATTGGGCAACCAAACTGAAAAGTTCAAACCATTCTTCTTGTTAAACTTAAAGAAAAGCCCAGCCAAGCAAAATGTTCCACTCTGTGAGTCCTTAAAACCTCTTGTATTAGAGGTAACATGGGATATATGCAAATGACCGTTTCTAAACTTTACCCAAACAGTCCATTTATGCTGTGCTGATGAGGTCATAAGAAGGCTGAAACATGCATGTCCACAGCTAGTGGGGTTTGGCTTTATTGGCCTGAATTTGTCCATAACAGACTTAAAAAAAGTCATGGGGCTGGATTCACAATGGCTTGCATGGAGTCTAAGAGCAGAGTAAGACTCCATGCAGCCATCATGTCCGATGAGCGATCCAGGAACAGCCTGTAGGGGAGTGCAAGAGAGCTCCTAAAAACGACTCTTACACGGGCAAGGCCGGGACATGCAAATTACCTCAATTGCAGCTGAAAGGCATGCAAATGAGGTAGATTTGCGATTCAGGAAACCCGAACCTGTCCGAGTAAGAGTAGTGTTATCTGCAGAAATGTACTCAGTTGACATCTGAGTACCATTCTGCAAATAGCAAAACGGAGCCGTGACAGCTCCAAATAAAGGTTGCATCCAGTAGAGGAAGCATGCCAATGGCCAAATATATGGCCATTGGCAATGTTTCCCGATGCAAAATGACAAAAATGAATTTATTTTTTTTTCCCGATTTTCCATGTTTAAGCATAGCGCAGCATCGTGCAAACGAGCTGCGCTCTAAAAAAACAGAAAAATAAAAACTAAAACCCACAAATGTGGATTTTATGGGTATTTGTAATGTACAATGCAAGGCAATGGCAGGCTGAAGACAACATAGCTACCAAGTAGGGGTTGCTAAGGGGGGAACCCAGTCTAAGAGATGTAACCAAGCATTAGTAGGCAATCCTATGCAAATGAGGGTAAGGATAGTGAATCCCAAGTCTACATAGCAAATGAGCACAGTCAGTGGAGTGTAAGACTAGGACAATGGGAGTAACAGAGTAGGATATAGGTGACATCAGGAGGAGGTATGTATGAAAGAAGATAAGCTCATTGGAGCAGAGTGGCATGTATTAGCTGTCAGTTGCTCATCACTGGAAGAGGTGTGTCTTCAGGTATCCAAGCTAAAGTCAAGAAATAGAAGGTGCACACTGTGGGTATCACTAAAGTTTCTTGTAAAAATGCTTGCAATGTGTATGCGTGAGTGTGCGCGCCTATAAACCTGAGTAAGACAGTGTGCACGCGTGTAAGTGTGAGTGTGCGTGTTTAAGCCGGAGTAAGCATGTATAAGGCAGTTTACAGTATTGTGAGTGCGTTTGCGCTGGTGTGCACGTGTTTAAGCAGGAATTAGCTAGTGTAACTCCATCTAAGCCTGTGTGCGCGTGTGTTATCACGTGTACGTGCGTCTGTGCTAGTGTGCACTGCGCTGCCCCCCTGAGGAAATGGAAAGAGAAAAGGAAGTACAACAAACAGTACGAAGTTAACCAGGGAGAGTCAGCAGAGCTAGCAGGTGGAAATAATCAGAATCAGGCAATTACACAGGCAGTAAACCAGCCCAGCCCAGCACTTAAAACTCTGCAAACAACTTTTCACCATGTATTGCTCAGAGACACTGCAGCACTGCAGTAAGCTAAGAGAAGTGAATACTGAAAAGGCTTAACTGAGACAAAGAAATGTTAGAGGCTGCCATTGCTGTCATAAACTGACATATGCAACATGCTGAGGGTGGTGACAATGGGAATGCTGCCAACCAACCCCCAGTGAGGAGACAGAGAAGAGTGTACAGGCCCGGGGTAACCTACCAGGGGCTACATGAGCTGGAGATAGTGGAGCGCTATAGAGTGGACAGAGACCTCATGCAGCAAATTGTTGAGCTGTGCAGGCCACGCTTCACACACAGAACCAACAGAGGGGAACCCATTCCAGTGGAAATCAAGGTATGTGCTGGCCTACAAATACTAGCAACAGGTACCTTCCAGAGACCAACTGGTGATATGATGGAGATATCACAGGCATCAGCATCCAGGGTACTGCACCAGTTTCAGGATACCATGTCAGCACATGTCGGTAATCATGTATATTTCCCCAATTCCCGTGAGGTATTGACCAGCAATATGCGTCTCTTCCAGCAAATAGCGGAATACCCTGAGGTAGTGGGTGCAATAGACTGCATGCACATATGCATCAAAGCACCAGCTGTTGAGTGGGGTATGGTCTACTTCAACCGCAAGGGCTTCCCCTTCATCAAGTGCCAGGTTGTGTGTGATGCCCAGGGCATAATACTGAATGTGTGTGCTGGCTGCCCTGGAAGCTACCATGATTCCCATATCTGGCATCCGATGCAGCTGTACCAGACATTTGCCAATGGGGACATCCCACATGGTCACCTAGTGGGGGATGCTGGCTATGCACTGGAGCCGTGGCTGATGACACCCATCAGAAATGCACACACACCTGAACAGGAACACCATAATGAGGCACACGCACAAACACGAAATGTAATCGAGCGTGTGTTTGGGCTGCTCAAGTCATGGTTCCGGTGCCTGGACACATCTGGGGAAGCCTTGCATATACCCAAATTGTCATGGTATGTGCTATGCTACATAATATGATCCTGCGAAAACAGCTGCAGCAGGACCATCATAGGCCTGGCCCAAACAGCCCCCCACCATTGCCAAGGTCATCACAGGCAGAGTGTGACTCAGAGGAGGAACAACCTGAGCCTGCCCCAGTAGGCGGAAGGAGGCATGCCCAGTATGCTTTGACCTTGGCAAAGAGGCAACGCATAGCACATACACTGACTCAGTAGGAACCCTGGAAATTATACCTCTCTCTGACCCACACATATAGTAAAAGGGATGCCTCAGTTGACACTACCTGCTTCAAACATGTACAGGGAGTGTAGTATGTGCATCCAACATAGGCAGCCCTGCAGCACCACCTGAGGCATGATTGCCTTGTGTCAAGCAATTTAAGGTAGTGCTAAACAGCATTTACCACCATGTAGTATATGCAAACAGAATACACACACCAACTAGTACAACTGTGGTCAGTATTGAGTAATATTGGGCAATGTCCAGCAAAGTTGGTGAATATACAGCAATGTCTTACAAGCCTGGTCTAAGTAGGGCATAGCAGAGCAAAAGCCAACATGCTCATATTTGTTTAACTGGCCTTTAAGCAGTCTGGTCTGCTCAGTATGGAAATATCAAGCAGTGATGTGCCTCAAACCCAGGATACTGTGCACCATAGTTAAAGTACTGAACCACTAAACCATGACAGCATTGCACTGTTCAGCCAGTATGAAGGAATGTTGATAAGTCTATGCAAAGTATCTCATGGAAATCCTGCAGGCACAGCATAATCCCTGTTGAGTTATGACACAAAGGTGAGTCCTGCAGTAAGAACAGAACTTGACTTCCAACACACACAGTATAAATGTTAATATTGGTCATGTTCACACACATCCACAAATGTAGTGGACTTCAGATCGCAACATACTGAAAGGTCACACTGGGCATGCTCACACACTTGAATAAATGAGACATATGTCAGGCAACAAAACATGGAAAGCCTGAACTGGGCATGCTCACACACTTAGGCCATGTCTGACTACAGCAGTGGGCCACACATATCTGGCAGTTGCATGTGTTAACCCAGGAACCTCTCACTATCCAGCAATCCACCCTGTGCACACAGTTACATGACAACAGACACTTATATAATATAGTGGAACCCTGTCATGATCAAACAAGTTCCACAGATACCTAAGTTGTTCATAGAAACTGGGAAAGCAAAGACGATAAAGACCTGCAAACAGTATCAGCAATAAATATTGTGCATCCCGAGCAGAAGCATAGGTTCAGAGGTCGATACTAGGCTATCTGCCCTAGGGTATGTACAAGCCTAGCCAGAGTGTGTTTGGCTTTTGCAGCCCTGTCAGAGTACTACACTGTGCCACTGAATAGTAGGCCACACAAGATAGCCCATGCATGTTTAGGCTAGTGTGCCTCTGTCTAGGAGGGACACAGAAGATATCCCATGGGTAAACATACGATCATCCATACAGCTGTCAAGATGTCCCCTGTAGGTGGTTAGTGGGTGGCTCTGCCTATGTGAAACTGTGATCACAATCTGGAGTGAGTGGAGGTCCTGGGATAACAATCTGTCCCTCCAGCATGTCCTATTAACATCTGTGCTGAGGTATATGTCCCTGGAGTTTGTAGCTACAAGGGAGTTGGATATCCTGAGGTGAATGGAGCATGTCCATTAATTCTGGGTGGGGTATTACTGCAAACAACAGGCACACATCATATCTGAGTAGGTGATAAGCGACTGAGTAGAGCTGAAGTTACTGCATCTGAACTGTGCAAGTCATCTGTGTGAGTTCCTATATCTGCTTGGTGCGGAGCTTATAGGTTCATAGGTTCATAAGTAGATACTAGGCTATCTGCCCTAGTGCATTTATAATCTTAGCCAGAGTGTATTTGGCGTCCGTCTCCCTATTAGATTAGTCTACTGTGCCTCTGTAAATTAGGTCACAGAAGGTACCCTTTAAGATTAGTTTGCTGTGCCTCTGTCTAGCAGGGACACAAAAGAGATCCCAGGGGTGAATTTGCGATTTCCCATCCATGTGTCCAGATTTGGCTTGAAGAGGGTCAGCGAGGGGCTATGTCTAATATGAATTGGGATTCTATTCCAGAGTGAGGGGAGCCTCTGGGAAATTAATCTGTCCCTCCAGCATGTCCTTTTTATTCTTGTGCTGAGGTTTAAGTCCCTGGAGCATGTATCTCTCAGGGACTTGGATTTTTGAGGTGGAGCATGTCCATTAATTCTGGCTTTGACATGGCTTTGTATGTCAGGCATAGATTGCCTCTGAGTAGGCAGTAAGCAACTGAGTAGAGCTGGAGTTTCCTTAGTTGAGCTGCATATGACATCTGTTTGTAGCCCATGATCCTCTTGAAGAGGTACTTTTGGGGCTCTCCACGTGGTGCAGGAGTCGGGTAAGGTACCTCCCAAAAGGGCCATTGTATTCAAGTATGGGGCTGATGACTGACAAGTAGAGGGGCACAATGACCTCTCTTGATGTAGATGCGAACCCTTTCATGATAAGGTGGCATATATAGAAGGTCTTTGTAACCACTTTGGCAATGTGATTATCAAAGGAGAGATTACTATCTACATTGGTCCCAAATCTCAAATTACTACTTCTGTACTTAATGCATTACCACCTATGCAGTAATTTGTGTGCACCTTGTTTTCCACAAAGGGGATGACTATGCACTTTTTAGCATGTAGCTCGAGCTTGTGGCTCTGGCACCAAACATCCGTCTCTGTGAGACCATTCTGGAGGATGCTTGTGTCAGCTGGAGAGTCGATTATGGCTCCCAGTTTGCAGTAATCTGCGAACCTTGTCAGCCATAATCCCCCCGTGTTAGCCTGAACCTCAGAGAAGTATATACCGAACCAGAGAGGTCCCAGAACTGAGCTCTGTGGGATGCCACTTGTAACTGGTTTGTATTTGGACATGGCACCTGCGATTCTGACCATGTGGGTTCTATCCCTGAGCCAGTTTGCAACCCATCTTGTGATATAGGGGTTGATATTTAAGCTGTTAAGCTTATGTATGATTTCCGAGTGGGGTATTGTGTTGAACGTTTTTGCGAGGTCCAAGTAGGCTGTATGGACTACCTTGCCCTCATCCATAGCTTTGGTAACTGTTTCAAAGAAATCAACTAGGTTTAAGAGACAAGATCTGCCCTTAACAAAGCCGAATTGGGTAGGGTCCAGTGTCTGGAGGCTCCCAATCTCTTTGTTTATGAGTTCCATGATAATACGCTCCATAGCTGTACAGACCAGACTAGTCAGGCGTATGGGGTGATAGTTCCCAGGGTCTGTTGTGGCACCACCTTTGTGGAGTGGAACCATTGTAGCTGTATGCCATTATTCGGATACATATCATGTAGTAAGGCTAAGTTTGAACAGTGACTTAATGTGAGGGTTCAGTTCTTCTTGAAGCTTGTGTAAGACACAGCCTGGGACACCGTCCGGTCCCATAGCTGCTGTGTTTTTTGCTTTGGCGAGGGCAGCTTTCACCTGTGCATCTGTGATGTCAGGGAGGTTGCATTCCATTGGGATAGGCATTTGTTCCTTTGTGGGTGAAGGGGGGGAGAGGTTTGTGCTGAATCTGTCTGCCAGGATGGTGGCTGTCTGTAGTTTCAGTATATTTTGTACCATTATGCAACAGTTCAGAGCATATCTGGGAGTTTCCACCCATATTATGGACATAACTAAAGAAGGACTTGTGTTTATCTTTAGTGTCTAGGGCAATTTCCCTTTGGAAACTGGCCTTTGATGATTTTATGAGGTATCAACGTTTCTTGCTAATACTAATCAGAGATGCCTTCCATTTTTGGGATTTTGCTCTGTCATGTAGTAGCTTCCTCCTTCTGTTGTATAGCTTATTTATGGCCAGGGTCCACCAAACAGGTCTCCTGAATTTGGAGGAGTGAGTCTTCATTTTATTTGGGATAGCATGATTCACGCATTCCTGCAGGTGCTCATAGAATGCATTTGTAAAGGATTCTGCGGATTGGCCTGTATTATCCTTTGGCCCATGGGCTTTGAAGGATTCCACCTCAGTCTTGAGAAGTGCAAAGTTGGCATTTGAGAAATTCTATACAGTGATTTCCTTGGCTAGGGGTGGAGATGGGATATGGATGTCCATGGAAATTTGTTAATGGTCTGATCTTACCAATGAGGGGTTTACCTGTGGTGTGGAACATAGAGTCCCCATGTTGGTGATGACCTGGTCCAATATGTTGTTCCCTCTTGTGGGAGTGGTGACCAGTTGTTCCATCACATTACAGTTTATAACTTCAAGGAACCATGTTTGGGCATGAGTAGCTGTTGCAGTCAATGTTTGGGTAGTTGAAGTCACCCAATAACATAGTTTTAGGAGAGACCTTGATATTCTCCAGTGTTCTCAGGAATGCCAAGTGGGGTTCCTGTAATAGGGAGGGTGTTCTGTAGCAGGCTACAAACTGAAAGGCAGTTTGGCCCGCTGTTAGTTGCACATGGATGGTTTCTGATGCTTCATGCAGTGCCACTAACCTGGAGGTGTAGGTATCTTTGATGAATATAGATACTACCCCCTCCTTTTGTGCTTTGGTCCGAGTTTTGTGTGTGAAACGCATGGTATGAATTATAACCTGGTAGTGCTGGGGTGCTTTCAAGAGCCTTGAACCAGGTTTCTGTTACTGCACAGACATAGATATTCTCCATACTGAGGAGATCCTCAAGTGTGTGCATCTTGAGGTTTAAACGTCTGGCATTGAGTAGCATTACCTTTAGATTTTATATCCTTGGGTTGTCTATGGAGGTGTGTTTGTCCTTTGAACCTCGCCTAAAAAATGCACTATGGGGGTGGCAAGAGGCATGGCCAGTATACAAAAGCCTAAGGGTGACAGGTGCAAGCCGTCCCTAGTGAAGCAAAGTGGCTTGTCGGGCATTTCATCCCAGGTTGACAGACACTGGATCCCCACTGAATGACACCAATACTGTGACAATTGTTGAAACTGATCATTATGTCTTTATACTCTGGCTTTATTCTTGGTGAGGGCAAGATGCTACCCAAGGTCAGGGTCATACCAGCCTGGGCTACATGATCAGATAGATGCCCTATGTCCCATTTCTTGTTGTCCAGGGAGGTACGTCTCATGTCATTCACACCTGCATGGACAATGACGGAGTCATACTTGTACCTGCTTTGGAGTGATCTGAGTGCTTGCATTATGTGGTGGATCCTGCCACCTGACAGGCAGCTTACAGTGACTTCTCCTTGTTCAGTCAGTTGAGTGGGATGTCAGTGTGCCGGACAATAGAGTCCCCTATAACAAGTGTATTTGGTGTGTTGTTTGGCCTTAAGGGCTGTGACTGTGAGGCACACTGATTTTGTGAAATATGTGATTCGTGGGTATTGTTGAGGGGTGGCTGTTGCATGGGTATCTGTGGTCAGTACAGTTGCTGCAGGTGTTGGGTAAGGTACACCCCAAAGGTGGCATTGTAACCAAGCATGGTTGTTATTAGTATAGGGGCACAATGACATCACTCGATCTAGATGTGAAACTATATGGGATAAGGTTGCTTATATAGAAGGTCTGTCCAACCACTGTGGCAACGTGAATGTCAAAGGTGACAGTACGAACAAGTCATGTCCCCAATCACCTAACAACACCTACCATATGTAATGGAGTACTACCTATGTGTTAATGTGTGGGCATGTTGTTATTCCCAAAGGGGATGACTATGTAACTAATGGCATTTAGCTGTAGGCCATGGCTCAGGCATCAGTCATCCATCTCTGTGAGAACCCTGTTGGAGTATGCATGTAGTAGCTGGAGAGGTGATCATGGCACACAGTATGCAGTCAAGTGTGAACAAGGTCAGCCATATTCCCCCTGTGGTAGCTTGTACGTCAGACAAATATATACTGAACAAGAGAGGTCCCAGGACCTAGCCGTGTGGGATGCCACGTGTAACTGGTGTATAGTCAGACATGGCACCTGCAATTCTGACCATGTGGGTGCTATCCCTGATCCAGGTAGCAATCCATCATGTGAGATATGTGTCCATATCAATGCTGGTGAGCCTATGCATAATGGCCCAGTGGGTTATTGTGTGGAAGTATTTAGCAAGCTTCAGGTAGGCTGCGTGTACAACTGTCCCTATGTTGATGGACCTGTTTACTGTCAAAAGAATACAAACATGCTCAAGAGGCAAGATCTGCCCACAACAACGCTGAAATGTGTAGGATACAGTGTCTGTAGTTTCCTGATGTCTATTTGTAAGAGTCCCATGACAATGCACTCCATAGCTTTGCATAACAGGATAGTTAGGCTTATAGGACGATATTGTCTGTGGTCCATTCTGGCACCAACTATGTGGAGTGGGAACACTGTTGCTGTATGCCATTCCATGGGTACATATCCTGTAGTAACTCCAATATTGCACAGTGATGTAATGTGAGGGTTACGTCTGTCATGAAGCTCATGTAAGATGCAGGCCGGGACACCAACTGGTCACATTGATGCTGTAATGTATGCTTTGAGGAGGGCAGCACTCACCTGTTACTGTGTGGTGTCAGGGAGGTTACACTCTGTTGGGATGGATAGTTGCTCCCTAGTGGGGATGGGGGGAGACATCTGCACTGAACCTGTTTGCCAGGATATTGGCTATGCCAGTGGGTTCAGGGTAAGTGTAGTCAGTATGCAGTAACTAACAGCATATCAGCGAGTGTCCACCCAGGTTCCTGACCTAACTGATGAAGGCCTTGTGATAGTCTTACTTGTCTGGTGCAATTGTCTGTGAGAAAAAGACCTTAGATAAGTCCATGACTGATCATAGCTGTCTGCTAGTACAGATCACAGATGCTTTCCCCGTCTGGGATTGTGCTCTATCATGTAGTAGCTTCCTCCTGACATTGTACAGCTCATTAATGGCTGGTGTCTACCAGACAGGTCCCCTACCATTGGATGAGTGAGTCTTGTTGTTATTTGGGGTAGCACAATCCATGCAGTCCACTAGGAGTCCATAGAATGTGTATGTAAAGGACTCAGCAGTCGGAGCTGTATTTCACAATGTCTCAAGATCTCTGAAGGATACCACCTTGCTTTGGTGAAGTGAGACGTTGGCTCATCAGAAATTCACCAAGATTACCCAGGATGGGTGTGTGGAGTGTATATGTATGTCCAGTGAGATAGATGTATGTTCCGACCTTACCAATGAGGGGTATATTGCTGGTGTGTAACACAGAGTCCCCATGTTGGTGATGATCAGGTCCAATATGTATTCCCCCTTGTGGCTGTGGTGACTGGTTGTGCCATAGCATATGAATGTACAAATTGTAGTGACTGTAGGGCGAGGTTGTTGCAGCTTGAGTAGTATCCCCAGTCAATATTCATGTATCTAATGTCACCAAATATAATGGTGTTTGTGGAGACCATCATATTCCCCACTGTTCCCAGGCAAGTTGAGTGTGGTTCCTGAGTATGGGAGGGTGGTCTGTAGTAGGCAACAAACTGAAAGGTAGTTTCAAACAATGGTAGTTGTATATGTATGGTCTGTGATGCTTACTGCAGTGCCACTAACCCGGAGGTGTGTGTATTTGTGATGTATAGGGATACACCCCCTAGTTGTGTTGTCTGTTCCAAGTCCTGTGGTCAGAAAGCATGGTATGAAACATAACCTGGTAGTGCTGGTGTGCATATGTGACCCTAAACTAGGCATCTGTTAGTGCACATATATTGCTATCCCCCATACTGAGGGGAGTCCTGAATGGCCGCAATATGAGGGTAACACATCTGGTGTTGAGCAGCATTACCCTTAGTGTTATTTAACCTGTAATGTCTATGTAGGTGGGTTTGTCTTTTGAGCCCTGCTCAACAAATGCACTATGGTGGTAGCAAGAGCCTTAGCCAGCATTCAAAGGTCCAAGGGTGACAGGTGCAAGCTGTGCATAGTGAAGCTACGTGGCATGTTGAGCATGTCACCACAGGCTGACAGACACTGTATCCCCTATGAATGACACCAATCTGTTAGCCAAATGTTAAACGTGATATGTTTGTCTGTATACTGTGACATCATATTTGGTGGGTGTAAGATGCTAGACAAGGTCAGGGTAATACTGGCCTGGGCTACATGATGACACTGTTCCTCCATGTATCATGTCATGTGGTCCAGGGAGTAACATCTAAGGTTTTACACACCAGCATGAACAATGATGATGCCGGTCCTGTACTTGCTTTGTAGTGACCTGACTGCATGTGTTATGTGGCAGATCCTGGCACATGACAGACAGCACAAAGGGACTATTCCCTTGTATGGGCTGGTGAGTGGTACGTCAGTGTGTCTGACAATAAGTGTTGCCTATCACAAGTGTGCTATGTGTGTTGTGTAGCCCAAAGGCAAGCGACTGTGTGGCACACTGACATTGTGAACTATGTGAGATGTGGGAATTGTAGTGGGGTAGCAGTTGTGTGTGTGCCTGCTGTGGAGGTCTCTGCTGTTCATTTACAGCATCCGAGTATGTGTATGTGTGATAATGTGGTATGAGTGCTGTCGCCAGAGGATATGTGAGACTGATATGTGGTGTGTGTGGTTATCTTCACCACCTGATAGACTATGCCAGTCATGGGTCGAGAGAGTTCAGCACCCTGTATGTCTCTATAGGTGCATCTCACACATATATCTGGGTTTGTTGTGAGGAGGAGAGTCTTGTCAGTGTACATGAGGCAGATGTGACATTGTGTCTACATCACAATATTCACCAGGTGGACTGGAGAGTGCACACAAAGCCGACCTCTGGACATGCCTGGATATCATCATGACATACTCTGTAGCCAGATGACAAAAGATCAGTAGGGTGTGAAGTGTGTAAAGGAGTTTAACAGGGATTAGTGCTCAGGTTTGTTGCTGTTCTGTAAAGAGTAGCCGAGAAGGAGTCCAGACTGAATCATGACACCTCCGACAGCTATGTCATGTATAGCAATGTACACACATATATGTCATAAGTCAGGGCCAACTGTACCTGACTGACAATGCCGACATACTGACAGACAGGCCCATATATAGATACCCACCTCCCACCGACAATAGTCCATATCATCATACCAGGAGATATCACATGTAGAATGAATGAACAGCTACCCCCAATGCTAAAAGCATGGCATCAAGAGGACTACATTGATTCCCAATATGTGTCATGCATAAACTACAGAACAAACAGATCCTGCACCAGAACAATCAGCTGAACCCCCCCCCCTACACAGGCTGTGGAACCGTTGAATGTGTTACAGCAACATATGGCACTCCACACAAGTGTTGGTGCACAACACACCATGGGATGTACAGTCCAGTATGCCTATGAAGTATGATCTACAAGCCATGGAGTCCATCATGGTTGAAGTCATAAACTGAGCTATTGGAAGCTGACGTAAACACAACCCTACTAACAGTGGTATGTTCATGTGCGGATCACGGTTCCCAGACATGCTAGACTGTTTGCAAGGCAGACACACAGGACATACATCACTGAACACAGCTATACATGTCTCACACACACTTTGAATAGCCCTTTATCAACATCCCAGACACATGTAGTACCCACAAAACCAACAAGCTGTGCATAAATTTGTGTTGACATATGAAGGAATGTCGATGTGTCCACAGATAGATCACACAAGGTAAGAATTATGAGTTCCTGTTAAAGCTGTTGACACCTGATGACCCACATGGACCATTTCTAGAATGGCATAAAACAAAGTGTACACACATTGCCATGTCCAGTCTGATGATGTCACCACCCTAGAAATATAGACATAGAAGGGAAAGCACCCAGTAAAGCAAATAGCTCAATGTGGTAATGCATCTCTCTCTCTAGTAGCATAACCTAGGAAGGAGTTTGAATCCTGCAAATGCTGACTGTCTGGGTGGGGTGTGTGTGTGCACTTCTCTTTGAAAGGAGTGGCCTTTTTTGAAGACTGGGAAAACACACCACAGTGTGTGTATGTGTGTGTGCAGTTCTCTTTGAAAGGAGTGGCCTTTTTGAAGACTGGGAAAACACACCACACATGTACATTCCTCTTTGGAAAGACTGATGATGTCACCACCCTAGAAATATAGACGGAGAAGGGAAGCCACTCACTAAAGCAAACAGCATGCTGCACTAATGCGTATTTCTCTAATAGCATCATCTAGTTAGTAGGGGTTTGAATCCTACAACAGCTGATTGTGAAATGTGTGTGCAATTCTCTTTGAAAGAAATGGCCTTTTTGAAGACTGGGAAAACACACCACAGATGTAAATTCCTCTTTGGAAAGACTGATGATGTCACCACCCTAGAAATACAGACGGAGAAGAAAGACCACAAAGTAAAGCAAATAGCAAACCATGCTAATGTGTTTCTTTCTAGTAACATGCCCTACTTAAGTAGGGGTTTGAATCCTGCAAATGCTGTTTGTGTGGTGGGGGGTGTATGTGTGTGCAGTTCTCTTTGAAAGGAGTGGCCTTTTAGAAGACTGGGAAAACACACCACAGTGTGTGTATGTGTGTGCCGTTCTCTTTGAAAGGAGTGGCCTTTTTGAAGACTGGGAAAACACACCACAGATGTACATTCCTCTTTGGAAAGACTGATGATGTCACCGCCCTAGAAATCCACCCAGTAAAGCAAATAGCGTGCTGTGCTACTGCGTTGCTCTTTCTATCTAGTAACATAACCTAGTTAGGTAGGGGTCTGAATCCTCCAAACGCTGACTGTTTGTGTAGGGGTGTGTGTGCATGTATGTGCAATTCTCTTTGAAAGGAGTGACCTTTTTGAAGACTGGGAAAACACACCACAGTGTGTGTATGTGTGTGCAGTTCTCTTTGAAAGGAGTGGCCTTTTTGAAGATTGGGAAAACACACCACAGATGTACATTCCTCTTTGGAAAGACTGATGATGTCACCACTCTAGAAATACAGACAGAGAAGGAAAACCACAAAGTAAAGCAAATAGCACTCTGTGCTAGTGTGTCTCTTTCTAGTAACATGACCTAATGAAGTAAGGGTTTAAATGCTGTTTGTGTAGGGGGGGAGTGTGTATGTGTGTGCAATTCTCTTTGAAAGGAGTGGCCTTTTTGAAGACTGGGAAAACACACCACAGATGTACATTCCTCTTTGGAAAGACTGATGATGTCACCACCATAGAAATGCAGATGGAGAAGGAACCTCACCTAATAAAGCAACTAGCGTGCTGTGCTAGTGCATCTCTTTCTAGTATCATAATCTAGTTAGGTAGGGGTTTGAGTCCTGCAAACACTGACTGTGTATGCAATTCTCTTTGAAAGGCGTGGCCTTTTTGAAGACTGGGAAAACACACCACAGATGTACATTCCTCTTTGGAAAGACTGATGATGTCACCACCCTAGAAATAAGACGGAGAAGAAAAAGTATCATAATCTAGTTAGGTAGGGGGTTGAATCCTGCAAACACTGACTGTGTGTGCAATTCTCTTTGAAAGGCGTGGCATTTTTGAAGACTGGGAAAACACACCACAGATGTACATTCCTCTTTGGAAAGACTGATGATGTCACCACCCTAGAAATAAGACGGAGAAGAAAAACCACTCAGTAAAGCAAATAGCATGCTGTGCTAATGTGTGTCTCTCAAATAACATAACCTAGTTAGTAGGGGTTAGAATCCTGCAACTGCTGATTATGAGGGTGTGTGGGCAGTTCTCTTTGAAAGGAATGGCCTTTTTGAAGACTGGGAAAACACACCACAGATGTACATTCCTCTTTGGAAAGACTGATGATGTCACCACCCTAGAAATACAGACGGAGAAACAAAACCACCCACTAAAGTAAATAGCATGCTGCGCTAATGCGTCTCTCTTTTTCTCTAGTAACATAACCTAGTTAGGTAGGGGTCTGAATCCTGCAAACGCTGACTGTTTGTGTGGGGGGGGGTATGTGCAATTCTCTTTGAAAGGAGTGACCTTTTTGAAGACTGGGAAAACACACCACAGTGTGTGTATGTGTGTGCAGTTGTCTTTGAAAGGAGTGGCCTTTTTGAATACTGGGAAAACACACCACAGATGTACATTCCTCTTTGGAAAGACTGATGATGTCACCACCCTAGAAATACAGACGGAGAAGACCAACCACACACTAAAGCAAATAGCGCACTGTGCTATTGTGTCTCTTTCTAGTAACATGACCTAATTAAGCAGGGGTTTGAATCTTGCAAATGATGTTTCTTGGGGGGGGGTATGTGTGTGCAGTTCTCTTTGAAAGGAGTGGCCTTCTTGAAGACTGGGAAAACACACCACAGATGTACATTCCTCTTTGGAAAGACTGATGATGTCACCACCCTAGAAATACAGATGTAGAAGGGACACCACCCAGTAAAGCAAATAGCGTACTGTGCTAATGCATCTCTTTCTAGTATCGTAACCTAGTTAGATAGGGGTTTGAATCCTGCAATCACTGACTGTGTATGTGTGTGCAATTTTTTTTGAAAGGCGTGGCCTTTTTGAAGACTGGGAAAACACACCACAGATGTACATTCCTCTTTGGAAAGACTGATGATGTCACCACCCTAGAAATACAGACAGAGAAGGGCGCCCACTCAGTAAAGCAAATAACGTGCTGTGCTAATGCATTTTTCTCTAATAACATAACCTAGTTAGTAGAGGTTTGAATCCTACAACCGCTGATTGTGGGAGGTGTGTATGTGTGTGCACTTTTCTTTGAAAGGAATGGCCTATTTTTGAAGACTGGGAAAACACACCACAGATGTACATTCCTCTTTGGAAAGACTGATGATGTCACCGCCCTAGAAATACAGACGGAGAAGGTAAACCGCACACTAAAGCAAATAGCGCACTGTGCTATTGTGTCTCTTTCTAGTAACATGACCTCATTAAGTAGGGGTTTGAATCTTGCAAATGCTGTTTCTTTGGGGGGGGGTTATGTGCGTGCAGTTCTCTTTGAAAGGAGTGGCTTTTTTGAAGACTGGGAAAACACACCACAGATGTACATTCCTCTTTGGAAAGACTGATGATGTCACCACCCTAGAAATACAGACGGAGAAGGGAAACCATTTAGTAAAGCAAATAGCGTGCTGCACTAAAATGTATCACTCTAATAACATAACCTAGTTTGTAGGGGGTTGAATCTTGCAACTGCTGATTGCGGGGATGTGTGTGAAATTCTCTTTGAAAGGAATGGCGTTTTTGAAGACTGGGAAAACACACCACAGATGTACATTCCTCTTTGGAAAGACTGATGATGTCACCACCCTAAAAATACAGACGGAGAAAAAAAAACATCTTGTAAAGCAAATAGCAGACTGCACTAATGCGGGTCTCTTTCTAGTATCAAAACATAGTTAGCTAGGGGTTTAAATCCTGCAGGTGCTGACTGTGTACGTGTCACTCTTGGTCAATGTGGTGTGGGTCTTGCTTTTACTATTTTATGGCATATTATGATTACAGCAGTAAGTGCATAGCACACATCAGGTATATGCATTGCAAATATATATGTGTACATGTTCCCTTAATCAGTACATATGTGTGAAGCTTGCATACTACATGAATACATTTGTTGCCATTGACAGGTTGTGCCGCAGCTTCTCAGATCATAGGTCACATATGTATGTATGTGACAGGCCCATCCACTGTCGTGATCTGTGGCCAAGGTCATCTGTGCCACACACACCCATGACAGTTGCTTTACAGTAGTGTGAGTGAGTGTATATGCCTGAGGTATATGTCAGGCATGTTCATACACAACCACGACTGCCTATAATGGACAGTCTTTATAGGTGTACAACCGCCTTGTGTATATGCATCCAGGCCTCCAATGTCTCATGTGACACACCTTGGGACTCCACAATACCTATGGATATGTGGATACCAAGGGACACATGACATAACATGAGGCTGTATGTACACATTGGTACCCAACATACATGTTGAGGGCTACCACCTATGTGGTACTGATGGGATAGTGAGTATAGTACATGTGGATGACTATGCCATAGTCGGCTTACTGTTATACATCATGTATCACATGACAGGCATCTGTCTGTATGATACCCTTGTGTAGGATATGTGTCCCATCCAGGGAATGGATTGTAGGCCACTGCATGCATTACCAGATGTGGATGGACACATCCCTATTGTGTTTGCATGTACCTAAGGGGGCTATATGCCAAACAGGTATGGACACAGGAATGGGTGGCGGTAATTATCACTGGTTAGTGTTATAGTGTAGCACTGGAAGGATACAACTGTTACTGAGTTCCCTACGACTGTGTGTCATTTCTCAGGACAACATCCAATGATTGCTTATAGTCATACTGTTGAGGTTATGTATACTACCAGACCACAAATCATTGACAGATACTAACAGTATCACCCACAGCATGGTGTCTACCCATGTCATACACACATGTCTACCCATGTTAGTACATAACTGTAGTAGAATGCATACTGGCCATTGAAAGATACTGTGACATGTTCACTATGTGTACAACAGGGTATGCCACATGTCCCATGTGTCCACTATGCACGTACATACAGACAGTGCGCACCCACCATGTTCACAGATGTACACTTGCTAATCTGTACTGCACACATCACACATATACTGTCCACTCACTAACACATGCTGGCAACACATTAGACGTCAGCCAAGTGGCATATGGGTTGACAATACATAGTCAGACCTAACAGTGGTGTAAACAATGCTACATTGACAATCAGAGCTTTGATGAATACTGTCTGCTGAGATAGACCTACAAGGATGTCATTACACATTCTTGTTGACAACTTGCTAATATTGCTACACTGCTATAGTTTTACCCTGTGCATCAGTACCATGTTAGCCTGTTCCTCCATCAATGTTACAGATGACAGGAGGTGACACAGGTATCACCATATGCACAGGGCATTTTGTTGTTTGCCAGAGCCTGACATTGACCCATCCAATCAACATGTCTGTGTGTGTGAGGGACAACAGTACAGCATGGGCCAATGTTGATGTGATGTGTGTGTATGTGTGAGCCCTAGTTGTTTGGTTAATGTGTGTGTGTCTGCATGCACACAGCTCCACCATGTGGCTGCCATATACAGTAGTTTGTGGGACAGCCACAGACTGTACCTGCTAGGCCGTACAGATTACTGTCTCTGGTCACAGACACAGTATCTGTGCCTGGCAGGGGTGCTACAGACAGTATCGGGTACCAACCCTGACTGGGTACTGTCCTCAGAGGCAGAGGTGGGATGACTGGACCCATGTCCCTGCTGGGAATGGCCAGAGCCACATGCACGTGGTCTACTGGGACGGTCAATGGACAGGCCAGCCCCAGCATTGCTGGGGCTGGTACTGCCACTACGGGAGCGGCTGTGACCCGGGGGTCATCTGTGACCACTGCCAGCTGTTGCTGTTGCTGGCATGCGTCCGCATCGATGTCGCAACCGTCCTGCACAGTCCTGGCTCATGGATGACATATTGTGGAGGGCATCTAATGTCTCCCCCCAACGTCTATCAATGACCTCGGTGTATGTCTGGATGGCACCGGCAAGGTCACGGATGCTGTAATTGATAGCGGTGTAATGTGCCCTCTGTGCCCTAAGTCCCTGCCTGGTGTACCATTCCATACGTGCCTGAGCCTGCATTACAGCCCAGAACATACTGGACATCATAGGACCAGTGAGGGCATGCCTGCCAGGGGCAATACGACCAGCGGTGCTCCCCCGAGAACCCCTGGACCTCTGCCTATGTGGTACCCTTCCAGGAATATGGCTATGGCTGCTGTGAGGGGATGCAAGTGCCATGGGTACCACACTCTCCTGGTCAGTGCCAACTGTATGCTGTCCCTCACCTATGACCATTGGTGGTGAGGGATGTATTGGCAGTATGAGTGTGTGCATAGATGGGGTTGAACGCTGTGTACTGTCGATTGGTGGACCAACGACAGACCCTGTCAAACCTCCCTGTGTCAAAATACATTTTTCATCATCAGCACTATTCTTGGCAGTGGCTTCAGGTTTACTGCTGCATTCGGCAAGCCCTAACTCAGCATCTGTGAGAAGAAGACAGGAAACACACTTTAAGGTCTACACTTGCACACATGCACACATGCACACATGTGCACGTGCGCACATGCACACATGAACAGTAATACACTCATCACCACAGCACATACACACACACACACACCGGCAATCCAACACATACTCTATAGTGGGTGAAGGTGGGTGTCAGTATCACAAGGTAAACAGTCACCACACACATGTCATCATGCAGAATATGTGTTGCACATGACCATACAGTGGAAGTGTAGATGCCTCAATGTAATGGTAGTATACATGGCTTTGTTGCAACTGTGTCTTTGTTCAGTGATTGGCTACACCCTGGAACACAATTTGTACATGGACACAACATTGCTGTGCAGGTATTATCAGCTCTGCCATGCCCTGTGCACCATCACTCACATTTATACATGCATGGCTGCATGTGTTATCTGTGTGTCACATAGATATAAATGTCTGAGTACAGTGTCTGTGTCCAAAGCAGATAATAGTGGGCACAGGTGTAGCACATGCATGCTATGTACACACACGGGACGATTGCTGCATGTTGACATGAAGGAATCCCAATGCTCTAAATGGCCAGTGTGCAGTGGTTATGGTGAGTGTGGGACATATTGCAGATATGTCAGTGCCACACATGGCATGTCATGCTACAAAACTGCAAAATTAAACACCACACATACCCAATGTGTGTCAAGTGACCTATACACCCACTAGCATTCCAGGACATATATGTGACACTTTGTTTGGATGGCGACTGCTGTGCATATTGTGTATACTGGCATATGTAAGCACACACATAACATGCTATGCATATTGTGTATAGGTGCATATGTTTGCACATGCACAACATTGAGGTGCAAAGCAATGACTGCTATGAGTAGTACTGTGATCACTGTAACTGGATGGGATGTAGTACCCTGTGCCATCATCAACATGCATCCTGTGGTCACTCACAGCTACTAATGTGTGCTAGACCACTGCCTAGCATGCCGTACCTGAACTGCAGTGCCATGGCTATGTTCACAATTACACAGACACCTTGTAAATGGATGTGTGAGGTGACCAATAGGGAGCATTGCCTAACTTTACTGTGTTATGTGTTTCAGAGTGTTGCACACACCCATGATAGGACTCTACCCCTGAAGTACAGCATGTGTGTGTGCAAGACATGTGGGATACTGATGTGTGACCTTACAGTGGGTGTGATGGGAAATGTAGCATGTTTTTGTGTACTGCATATGATAAATGTGTTCTGTTGTGTACAGCTGTGGCAACTATGCATATCTAAGGTGCAGTACAGTGTTGTCACACTTGTGTCTGCTGCACTGTGCAGTGTATGTGCTTGAGGCAGCTACTGACTTTAATGAGATGATTAATATCTCACAGCAAACATGGACAGCATGCATTATGCGTAGGTGTGTTACATGTACATGGCCTACACCTCACCTATGACATGCACATTTAATTACCAATATTAAAGTGTTAACACACTCACTAGCATGTACCGTCTGCCCTGCTGTCACACCAGAGGGAACTACAAGAATATGACACAGTTTATCAGTGGCCACAACTGTGGTATTGCTGCCGTGAGTGAGTGCACTAATCTACAGTGGAACAACAGTCAACAGTCACAGGTGTGGAGATACTATTCCAAATATCAGTATTGCACATGAGAGGCAGCACAACTGCTAAACACACACTACACATCTCATGTAAGCATATTCTAACAATACAGGTAACAGTAGTCTACAGCTAGGGCATATTACCTGCACGCTCCATGTTGTCCTGCTGGGTAGCTCCGGCCTCCATGATGACACATGCATGATGTTGCTGCTGCTGTAGGCCAGGAGCCACCACGCTTAGGAGCAGCTCCTCCACTCTGGTGAGGGGGGGGATGTATGGGTGCCCCACCACCTGTGGCAAGCTGTTGCCTATGGATATCAGACGCATGCTGCCAGACATACCTGATTAAATCACTGCAGTGATGGTGTACCTGCTCATATGTCCAGTTATGCATGCCTATGTCATTTACCTGGCGAACAATATCTTGCCACAGTGCAGTGTGCTCATGCTGGTGCTGGCTGGCCCTGGAAAAAAGCCGTGCATAGTTCTGATACAGGCTGGCCTGCATGACCTCCTCCTCTGCAGCTGTATACACAGGATTGCAGCGATGAGCTATAACTCTGGAAGACAATTAAACAATATGTGTGAGCAAGTCATGTGGCACACTTAACATTATGAAGTACAGATATCACTTAACTGCCAGATATAGCATCTGTCTGTCTATCAGAGGATACACACATTCAATACCACATATCAGTGCTCAACCCACAACTGCCTGACAGTGGCTGCCGCACTCCATACAACAAACCAGTATGCACCAGTACTCAACACACTGTATTGGATACAATGCACAACCTCACACTGGGGGTATATATCAAGCTAATGCATGACGAATATTGTCATCCAATGCAAAGAATGTAATGTACAGTTACAGTATCAACAGTAAACCACCCTAGTCTTTGATGCCATACCCCTACCTAACATATGTGCATGGTTGTTAATATAGCTGGCATACTGCTGTAACAGAGTATACATGTTGCTAGGCACACACACATACCCTGTAACACACATGTGATTGCGGCCATGGTACAGGCATCATTACACACACATTAGACATGCATACAACACACAAATGTATGCCAACACAGATGAGCATTACCTGTGTACCTTATAGTACTGTGTACCCCTACTTACAGATACCTATGCCTGAGGAATGTGATCTGTGCAGACTACAGGAAACACACAAGACAGTGATACCAGGGAATGTGAACATACACCATACTGTGGTGTTTAGGCCTACAGCTTCAGGTAGTACAACAGTTCACATGTGACCTGGATTCACCAGCAGTACCACTTACTGAGCATACATGTATTGCTACAGCCTACAATGGGACACCACAGTCGTACACAAGGTACTACGTCACAACATATGCCATCCTACTATGTCTGCATCCCAATAACGGAGACATCTTTCTCTGCCCTCAAATCTAGGACACAAACTACCATGACAGACACAACCTCACGCTAAGCTATCACACCTTTACAGACCTTGCACACAGTCAGTATCACACTCATTCCACCTCACATAGCTGGTATTGCACTGAGTACATGTGTGTGCACATTGTGTCATAGGTAGCTACTACACTATTGGCCCGGGGCCTACAGCAGCCTAGCCATATGCTACCCTGCCATTTGACACACATGTAATGTAATTACACCTGCTCCTGTCAAACGGATACATAGAGGTGACTCCCAGGGCATATTACCTGTCTCCATAACATTCATCAGGGGTATGTATGACATCTACTAATGAGGAGCCATGTTTATTAATGCTGGGTAGTTTAGTCCAGAGTATGGCATATTTGTGTATAGGAACCTGAAGCCTCCAGAATGTGCTGTTTAGTGCTATGACAAGGATTAGGGCCCTAGGTCATGTAGCCTGGAGTGATTGTGAGGTGTTGTCATGGTGCTTGACCGACTGCTATGGGTGTGATATACCTCTGTATGTCTAGCAGTGGTGACCTCTGTGTATGACATATGCAATGCACTCTAGCTGTGGTTTTGTGAGTCAGTCTGCATAGGGCATGTGTTTGGGGCAGTGTCTCTCTTTGTTAGGTATGTCTGTGGCCTTTCAACTTGCTGTGGTTGCCATGTGAGGTACATACCACATGGGGCATTGTGAGGAGTAGGGGGTACACTGACCTATATTTCCCTAGATGGCACACCTTTTGTGATGATGTGTACCACGTAGAGGGATTACAAGACTAGTGTGGAACTGTGATTATCAGAGGGGAGGCTACTGTACACCGTGTCCCATGTTCCCTTCTGACACCTTCAGTGTTGGGCAGGCAACCACCTATCTGGTAGTTAGTGTGTAAAGTGTTTTGGAATGGGGTATGGTACTGCAGTATCAACAGTGGTGTTCAGTCAATGCATTGGTCACCAGGCACCTGTTGCAGTACGTCTGACCCCATGTCTCCCTCTCTCACTATATATATATATATATATATATATATATATATATATATATATATATATATATCTCTCTCTCTCTCTCTCTATATATATATATATATATATATATATATATATATATACATATATATATATATATATATATACATATATATATATATATATATATATATATATATATATATATATACATATATATATATATATATATATATATATATATATATATATATATATATATATATATATATATAAATATATACATATATACAGGTATATATACACATACTTGTAAACATCCATTGCTGTACATATACATGCACATATAGGCACATATATTGGCCACCTTTCATGTTGGGAATATCAATCATTAAACAGTTGTGAGACATAGAATTTTGTAACAATATTGCACAGTGTCCTCAGGCCGTATAGCTGTAGTAGGCCTCACTGTCTCAGTCCCACAGCATTTAACCACCACATGACATATACCTGCACTGCTTGCTGTTTTCAATGCCACACACTACAATCTACATAGATATGTGCACATAGCAACCTTCAACTACATATATATGTCTAGCCTTCACTAACAGTTGCAGTATGTCCCTTGCCCTATGCACATCTGCATTTACATATAGATATGGACTGCGCACATATATGGAGGATTCACTGTATGTACAGTACCCTTCAGACACATCATTTGCATCCCACCAAATACATATCTGTTACATACCTTACCTTTGTATGTCTTACCTCTGTCTGTTGTACCTGTTGATGTTTATTATTCTTTTTAAATATTTTTTTTTTATTTTGGTGTCTCCAAACACCTCTGCTTGTTCGTTCGTTTGTTTGTTTATGTTTGTTTGTTTGTCTGTCTCTCTCTCTCTCTCTCTTGCTCACTCTCTCTCTCCATATGCTGCAATGATATTATTGCATGTGTGGACAGCAAGTACAGGCTGCTTTTGTAGGTATCTGCACATGTGCATGTGATGGCATCTGCACCAATTGGTGCCCACCATTTAGTAATTGTATGCAGCCTGCTGTGTGGTAATTGTAGTTCTCACTGTGATTTCAGGACACTGCTATAAAATGATAGGTTAGGTAGGTGTAGGCATTTCAGTTTTGCAAGGTGGGGACCATGCTTGTTTGCTGTGGACACTGTTGTGTGAGTCAGAAGGTTGGTATATGTCTCATATCTGCAGCTGGGCTGTAGCCGGTGAAATGCATGCTGTACTGAAACCTGACTGTTGCTTCTTCCGGTACATTCTTCTCAGTGTGTCAATTTACTCACACCTCCTAATGCTAATACTGGATACATGGGAGTATGTACTTTCTTTTGGAATTAGGAAATTAACTAGCATACTACAGTGGTTATTCCAATGTATTGCTCTGGCTTTCCTATTTTCCCTTTACATTCACTCCTTTTAATGCATGTTACATTTCTTTCTTGCAATGTAATGCACTGGCTTTCGTATTTCCCCTTTACATTCACTCCTTTTAATGCATGTTATATTTCTGTCTGTTTTGAAATGTATTGCTCTGGCTTTCCTATTTTCCCTTTACATTCACTCCTTTTAATGCATGTTACATTTCTTTCATGCAATGTAATGCTCTGGCTTTTGTATCTCCCCTTTACATTCACTCCTTTTAATGCATGTTATACTTCTGTCTGTCTTGAAATGTATTGCTTTGGCTTTCCTAGTTTCCCTTTACATTCACTCCTTTTAATGCATGTTACATTTCTTTCTTGCAATGTAATGCTCTGGCTTTTGTATTTCCCCTTTACATTCACTCCTTTTAATGCATGTTATATTTCTGTCTGTCTTGAAATGTATTGCTCTGGCTTTCCTGTTTTCCCTTTACATTCCCTCATAGTAATGCATGATATATTTATTACAGCACCAAGCTATTGTATATCTGCTGTGGCTCAGTGGTAATTCATGCAGTCTAGTGTGTCCGGGGTTCGGGGCTGACAGGAGTATTTTATTTTGCTGATGAGCAGACTGCAGGCTTGTCATACAGAGTGACTAAGGCACTTTTAAGCAGTTGTAAGCGGGTTTGCGTGAGTTTGCATGATGCTTAGCTATGCTTATCTACACTTAGCTAAGCGCACACAAGCGCACACCCTCTGACTACTGCTTAAAAGCGCTTACTCCGGCTAACACCCGCGCTAATTTCTTTTAAAGAAAAGAAAATGGGGAAATAGGAAAGTGGTGAAAAAGGGGACACAAAGCGGGTAGGACAGTAGGAAAACAAGCTCGGGATGTGCAGGAAGGATGTAGGGAAGGCCCACAGCTGCCCAATTCTTTACCAGCAACAGCTGTGCATATGTTTGAAATTTAGAGTGAGATTTGAAACCTTCCACCCCTGCGAGAGGGGTGAGGACAAAATAGTATGTTGTACAGCCAATTGTAATTATCAGTTTACATGTCCAGCAGACATGTGTGAGAAATGGGCAGATATGTCTGGGGCGTAATTTTTTTGCGGGTACAGATCGCCCTTTTTTTTTTTCAGGTAAGAGTGGAATGTGAGATGAAGGAAGTAGGAATATTGGGGGAGGTGGGTTGGGGGAGGTTAACAGACAAGACAAACAAGACGCATACAGGGGTGGAGTATGACACATGTGGTGGGTAAACACAACTGACAGGGACAGATGTTTGGATATCGCAAGCCCATGAGCCCACAGATGGCAACAGTGGAACTGAGATCCCCACCCATGGGCAGTTACCACTGCACCTTCACAGCCCACGCTGAGGCTGTGCTGGGGGCTGGATAGGAGGGGCAGGCACACCCATGAGCTGCACCACTCTATCCTCAAGCTGGCATAGGGGATCAGTCACAGAACACCTGATCTCACTACGCACCACAACCCAGACCCTTTGGAGGGTGAGTGGAAGCTCTCCTCCAGCCACACTTGCAGAGGGGGGGCTAGTCCCATCCCCTGCAGCACTTCCACCCGAAGGTGGCACAGGGCCACCGGAGGAGGAGGTCCCGGGCTGGGCACTGGTGCCAGGTGCAATTGCCAGATGAGGTGGGAGAGGTGGGTCCGCTGGGACCCACCTTCCCAGTTGTCCTATGTTTAGCAGTATTTAATGGCATTTTGGGTTAGTAACAAACAACACCATTCCAAATTAGTTGTAACAGCATGCATTAGTATTTCCATTAACCAAACACACATGAATTCCAAACGTTGAACAGCAAGCATAACACATGCATATTTAGAACAACAGTGGACATTCCAATAGCATGCAGGGTTGATTGGTGGCAACAGGCCATCAGGTTTGGATATGTGAACAGGGCAGATGCATCAACGTACATGTAGATATGTATAAACCAGCAGTACAAATGTCCATAGGAATTAATTGTGAATACACATACCCAGTTTGGTGTGAAATGGCATCATTTGTGAACATAACGTAGGGTGGTAAAATATTACATTAACAACTTAAAATACATATACGTATACTGTACATTCCTACTAGATGCAGATATATATCCCCCACATGTATTAGTACAGTTCCCTGTACATAACCTTAGAAATGTTGGTGATGGAGATGTTACTGCTACATTAATATACATTCCATTTGTATTCATATATGTTCATATCTGGCTGTGTTCAGGTAAAGTATCCTGCTACATTTGAACAGTTACATACAGTTCTAGTAACACACTGACATTTGTGGGATCACAAGCACAAGCTGCTCATGTACCAGATTAACATGTACATACTATACATGAAACAGTTGAGGACTATAAATATTCTTCTGAGATACTGGCATTCCCATCAGCCAGTTTATATGGCCCTAGACAACTGTGGATGTTCAGCATTTCATACAACTATACTATCTCCATAATGCAAGGGTACAACAACATATCCAAAATGTGGGATGGACACAGTCCAGGTATTGTACTTTATTAAAAACATTTCACTCTTTGGTTGTGGCTGTCTCATTCATTTCATTATGTAGTGCATGCAGTATACCTTTATTCCAGACTTCTTACACCTTTATTGGTAGCTTCAAACTCTTTTTCACACTCTCTCACTTATTTTATATTTACATCTCAGGATGGTACTTAATTCCAGGCTTTATTAACATTTATTACTGGGTTACAACAATCCTTTCCAGCTGACTCACTTATTTCATATGTCAGTATATACAAGGATGTATTCATGACTTGTCTGTCCTTTATTGATGGATTAGAAAACTCCTTGTCAGGCTGAAGCAGTTATCTGATATTACAATACAGGTGGAAACTCTATTTGAGACTTGTTTACTCTTTATTAATGGATTACAATACTTTTTTTTCAGGCTGCATCACTTATCTGATCTTAGAATACTAGCATAAGCTTTATTCTAGGCTTATTTGACCTTTATTACTGGGTTACAACACTGAACTCTTTTACAGGCTGTCTCACTTATATTCTATAATAAAACCAGCTGAATAATTACTAACATGCCTGGTGGTGCAGCCTTACCAGCCTATCAGCATAGGCTTGCTGATTCGCAGACCTGCAGCTGTAATATAAATGAAGGGATATTGGAACATACCTATCCATACTATAGGCTAGGATAGCATTTCTTACATACTTAATTACATGGATACTTACTCAGTAGTGGGGCATTGGGCATCTGACGGGCCTCCTGGATCCATCGGTTCAGTTGGTCCTCCTTTTGCCGCTTCAGGTCCGCATGGTGGTGATGGACCTGCTCACCAGTCCTAGGAATGCCTGTGGCACTCATAAGATCATGTGCCAACTGGTTCCACGCCTCTGCCTTGTACGGTCCCCATTGAACCTGGCCCTGCATAAGTCGGCCTTCATGTTGGTGGACTAGGAGCCAAACCATATATTTGGACTCCTCAATGCCCCACCTTTGCGCTCTAAAGCGATTGCCCTCTCCGACACCTGCCATCTTGACTGCAAATGGGTACCACAATCAGTTATGGCGCGTATTCCCACTGATGGGGCTTAAATATGCATCATTTCCCGCACTTTTTTGTGATTGGCCATTTTTGAGAATTCTAAGCTGACTGCAGACCTGCTTAGTAATGGTTAATCTACCATTTCTAAGTATATGTATGCTAATAGTGGCAGTTTCTCCTAATCTGTCATGGCTTAGTTGTTCTGTGGTTTGACTCTCCTCTATCATCACCTCACCTTACTACTAATACCACTCAATCCTACTGTTACTTAACACATCCCACTAGTAACATGACTTTAAACCTGAATATTATCCTTTCATTTCTTCTCCTTAACATCCTTCTCTATTACCACACTCTTACCTCCTATGAATATCTCACACTCAGTCAACGTCCTGTATTAGCCAAACACACCACTTCTACACCTCCCCTACTTAAACTATCTCATATTAACATACTATCTACCTCCCCCTACTTTCCCCCTCTCTACCACAGAATTCACCACTTCAGACTCCTAACCTCTAGACGTTTCTACCTTGTACCCTTCAAAAACCTAAATGTATCTCTACTCCCACAAACACTATTACTGATACACGGTGACATCCACCCCAACCCTGGCCCCAATACTCTCATCAACCACACCCACTCCAATCTAACTACTAACTGTTCTACTTCACCTTTCTCCCCTGACTCACTCTGTATTGCTCACCTAAATATTCGTAGCATCAATAATAAAATCACACAACTCCATGCCTTAATTGATTTCTATGCCTTTGACATTCTCTGTCTCACTGAAACATGGCTCAAACCTAGTACCAAAGACAATGAATTTACTCCCCCAGGCTATAACACCTTAAGAAAAGATCGTCTCAATAAAAAGGGCGGAGGAGTGGCCCTTCTATACAAATCCCACCTGCAGGTTACCTCAGTAGACACCTTGCCCCCCTCCATAACTAATGCTGAAATGCTCTGTACCAAGCTCCAAGTTAATAAAACTAAGGCTATTTATATCATATGTTCTTACATCCCTCCAGGCAACAACATCAAAACACTAGAAAATATTCTAAGCTGGGTCTCCAGCAACTTTCCACAAGAAACCATAATCCTAGGGGACTTTAATATTGACTGGAACTCCTGCATATCTCCCAAACCCTCCAGTCACATTAATCTCTTCAACTTTCATCAAACCATTAACTCCCCGACTAGATTACACAAATCAACCCACAAACAAACCATTCTAGACTGGATACTAATTAACAACAACCCCCTCTCCTATAAAACAGGAATACTCCCTGACAATATTAGTGACCATCTCCTGACCTTCATCTGTAAACAAAATTTTACATTACCAAGCAAGCTACCTACCTTACCATACACAACAAAACAAATTTCAACCTAGCATCCTTTCAAAGTGAACTCAATGAGTATAACTGGTCAACTCTAAAATACCTCCCTATAGATGAAGCAGTATCCTACTTTAACAATACCTTTCTACAAATTCTACACCATCATGCCCCACCACGATTAATTAGATTAAGCTCCAAGGCTGCCCCATGGCTCTCAAAAACTACTAAACAAAATATGCGAGCTAGAAATAAATTATGGACTAAATGGAGATCCACAAAAAACCCTACTGATCACCAGAATTTTAAGCAACTAAGAAACTCAACTAAAAAACTTATCTATCTGGATAATAAGAACTATCACTTTAAATACCAACAAAACCATAACCAAAACCCCAAACAATTTTGGTCATGTATGAACAAACTACTCCATCCAGGGAATACCAAAACCCCTACCCCAGCTAGCCTAGCTCAAAGCCAACCCAACATAATAGCCAACACTTTCAATGACTTCTTCTCTCAAACAGTCACCTCTCTAGCTAACACCATGACACCCCCCATATCCCTCCCAAAACCCACTACCCCTAACAGCACCCCATACTAAAATTCCATACTGTCTCCACTACCTATATCATAAATTATTATCTAAACTTAAACCTTGCACCCCTTCAGCCGACAAACTACCAGAATATCTTCAACTAGCTGCAACTGAACTTGCATATCCAATCTCCATCTTAATAAATAGAACAATAACTGAATCCAAACTCCCCTCCTGTTGGAAAATCTCCCACATCATTCCCCTTCACAAAGGAGGTAATTCTAACGAACTCTCAAACTTTCGGCCTATTGCCCTTCTATCCCCTCTATCCAAAATAATGGAACGCTGCATACACCAGCAACTCTTACAACATCTCTTGAGTAACAACTTACTTGTAGACTCACAACATGGGTTTAGGCCCTACCACAGTACATCTACTGCCCTTCTCTCCTTCACTGACACTATAAACAAACATCGAAACAACAACCTGTTCTGCTCCGCACTTTTCTTAGACCTATCGAAGGCATTTGATATGGTTAACCATCAACTTCTACTCCACACTCTAGAATCCCTGTCACTTGACCCACTAGCACTACAATGGTTTGATTCTTACTTGACAAATCGAAAACAAGCAGTCCTATGGGACAGCCATCTATCTTCTCTACTCCCAGTTACAATAGGCGTCCCTCAAGGGTCCATCTTAGGTCCCCTACTTTTCTCTATATTTATTAACAACCTACCCACCTCCCTCCTAAATCCACCTGTATACAATATGCTGATGATTCCACTCTCATCTGCTCTGCTTCATCCCCTGCTGAACTTCACTCCTCTACCCAATTGGTATTCACAGCAGCAGAAAAATGGTTTCAACATATCTGTCTCCTCCTTAATCCCAAGAAAACCAAACTTCTACTCTTCACCCCAACCCTTAAATCTATCCCAATCACCTTTTCCATTGTGTCCAGCAATGGCACTATCATCAAACCCGACTATAGCACAAAGCTGCTAGGTGTCACCATAGACAATCAGCTTAACTTTGACTATCACATTGATTTAACTATCAAGACAGTAAATAAAAAGATAGGAGCCCTTTACCGACTTAAGCCCTTTCTTACCGCCACATCCCGAGTAACTCTTGCCCAAACTCACCTCATCTCCACACTACTGTATGCCTCCTCCTCCTTTATTAACATTTCTAAAGCTAACCTTCAGAAACTTAACTTAGCTTACCATAGCATTGCCAGATTTGCTACCAGCTCTCCATTCCGTACTCATCACTGTCATAACTTAAAGAAACTCAACTGGCTAGAACTTCCACATCTTATACTCCTGCAACAATTAGTCCTCACTTTTAAAATTCTACATTACCCCTCCAACATACCTATACTTAACAATCTTATCACACCTTATACAAATCTCACTTCACTTCGTTCAGCCAACAAACTCCTAGTAGCTACTATAAAATCCCACAATAAAGCAGGAGACTCCTTATTTGCTAACACTATCGGATCACAATGGAATAAACTTCCCACTGGACTGACCTCACTAACCTCCTGTTACCTATTCAAAAAACAGATTAGAAATCACTTACAAAATCACTGGCTATGCCCTTGCACTAATCCTGACTGATAACTTATACACTACTTGCTCTAACTAACTTGTATACTTAATTCTATCTTGCATTTACCCAAGCTTTGTTTCTCTCCCTTTCTAGTGTGCCCATTAAATAGTAAACTCTCTTGTATGATAAATGAGCTTTCCTCCTCACCCTCTGTAGAATACACACTTCTATTAGTCCACTCAAGCCTAGCAATACTGTACAATCTATTTTACCTTACTTTTCTTTTTGTTAGGACTTTGCTTGTGTTACTGTTTGATTGATTGTTATTGCTATTTTTTTTTTTCATTTAATATTTTTACGAACTTTATCTTTCTTAAACTGTAAAATTATAGTATTTTAGTGGAGCTTTTCTCCTCGGGCCTCTGCTGAAAATGGACATGTATCCAGCCAGACTAGCCCGGTTAACAAATGTAAAATAAAATAAAATAAATTATAATGCACAGGGTCCTGGGTTAGATCCTTGTCACTGTTTTATTTTAATACTGTCTAGACAGGCTAGGGGGTGTGGCTGTGTTTAAGCAACCTAGCTCTACGTTGCTCCCTGGTGCCCTACCGTGCCCTGGTTGGCACGACGCGCACGTCCGCACAAACACATTGCGCTGGGTAAAGCACTTTTAAACTTTGGGCACCTTTGTTTAGCTGGCTAAAGCGCTATTTACCTATGGGCACCTCTGCTTAGCTGGGTAAAGCGTTGCTTAACAGCAGGCTATTCTATATCTGAGTCCTTTAAAAATATATAATTTTGTTCACTGATACATTGGCCATGTCACTGCTTTTAATAAAATTTTAATCACATGTCTGGTATTATTTCTAATATTGATTTAAACATAAATAAGAAGAGGAGTGGTGAGACTCAAACCATGAATGCCTCTTCTTTATCCATATGCTCTACCATTATGCCATCGCAGTTTGGTGTAATTTGCATAAACATTCTTTCTTATGCTCTTCCATGTCGGAATTGCTGACTATAGCTAAGCAATGGGCACACCCGTGCACATACACGCAAATACAAGCAATTATATCATGGATTTTAAAAAAAATGACATATTTTACTTTTTATAACTGTGATGGGGGTTTACAGTGTCAAGGAGTGTGGTGTTGGGTGCAAGTACATTTGAGCAAACTCGCTCTTGTGTGTTGACATTTTGCTTTTACACTTGCAGGGGCATGGACATTTAGACTGCTCGGCAGTCGGACACGCCCCCTGCATTCATACTCGATCCGTGTAGGAGTTACAGTTGAGTCAGTGTGCCCTCATGAATATTCATGGCACGCTGATGTCATACCGTTCAACTGCAGCCTCCGAGTAAGACTTATTAAGTCTTACACGGAGGATTCGTGAATCCGGGGGATGGGCTTTCAGAACTGCCATACAGCTGAAACAGCTGATGTCTTTAAGTGGTCTTATGCATATATCCCATGTTACCTCTAATCATACAGTGGAAAATCTAGCTTGGCTTCGTTTTTCTTTTAGTTTTTACTGACTGTTTTTTCTGTGTGACCTTGTCACTCATTGTTTTAGCCTCTTGTTAAACTTAGAATGAGTATCAGCATCACTGGATCTCACTACTTCATCTGAATGCACACAAAATTTCTTCCACTGATGTTCATAAAATCCTCTGTTCCTTGGCACCACAAATATAATTGTGCACAAATTAAACTGGGTAAGGTTTCAGGCATCATGTAGATTGTAACAGTTCCCAGCTGTAGGACCCATCATGGTGTTACCAATTGCTTGAACCAATAAGGCTTCCTTCAGATTTGTAACCACCTCTAGCTCTGAGTTGTGTTCAAGACCTTCACCTGAACATACAATGATTCCACTATATTGCTATTGAAGGGAGCTGCCGATGGTTCTAAACTTCTCAGGCTAGTAAAATTACTGAGTCAAGGGTAAACCTCACAAGGTCTACCCAAATTTACACTGTATATGTCTAGTATATTATTTCCATTCACCTGAGTAGTGGCATGTAGAGTGAATAACCCAACTAACTTTGGAATCTCCCCTTTGATATTGGTAATTTCCATAGCTAAACTCTCCAAAGAAGGCATCTGGTGGTTACTAAACAATTCTTATGACTCATTTTAGGTCATAACCTTTTTCATATGGCAAGCTCTGGCTTTGCCTCTCTAAGGATGATACCTCTGTCTGTCTGTTCTTGGTTCACCTCTGAGCCCAATTCTCCATTTCCACTCAGGTACAGTTCACTTTCTGTTCTCTTATAATGACTGTGACAAAGAAAGAATTCAGTACCACATCTTACTTTCTGTCTGTCTGTCATTTCAGTCCCCTTAACTGTCTGGCTTTCTTAACTCCCTTTGTTTTTTGTGTTATAGACTAAAAGAAATCTTGTATCACCTTTCTTACCATACCGTTAATTCATTTTCCACTGTGGCATTAACTTCCTTGATGTTTCACAATTTTCTTGTCTCCATGGAATACATTCATAGGATTGAAGCTACAAATATGAAGCATGAAACATTAAAGAAAAAAAAAAGAAAAAACATGGAAGTTTGAAGCTGTTTGCTAAAAGCTTTTTAAGAAGCACTAAAAAAGTCTTAGAACACCTTACAAGATGGTCTAACACAGACAAACGACTGTACCAAAGTAAGAGATTAAAACTCAGTGCTAAGAAATGCATTATAGAGACTTTTGGGAAATGGTCACACAAGCTAGTTACTCCATTGATAAGACACCCCTAAGAGCTGATCTGGTAGTCAGGAATCTGTAAACATATGTAGACAGCAATCTGGAGTTTGATCAACATGTGTCCAAGGTAGTAAGAAAATCATTTTATATTGCCTGATTTATAAGTAATGGCATGGAATCCAGGTCCAAGGAAGTCATAGTGCCACTATATTCAGCTCTTTTCATATTCATCATTGAGCATAATGCCCCTTTGGCATGTACCTGACCAGACATATGCAACACTTGGAATGCCCACAAAGGTTCCTTACCAGGAAAATCCAGGGTATAAACAAATGGCCCTACATGGATAATTTTAAAGCCCCATCTCTATACTCAGTCAACTGCAGGTTACTGAGAGGCAATCTATGCCTGGCATACAAGGCATCCTTAAATCCAGCTCTGACGCATCTTTTGCACATCCACAAAATGAACAGCATCAAAATAACTAGATCCAAAGTTTTACATTTTCCTTGCAACATAAATAGGACATGTTGGTGAGTCAGGTATGTGTCTCAGAGGATCCCCATCCTTTGGAACTATCCCCCCATCCATGTGAAGCAGAATCCATCTTAATCTTATTTAAGTGTAATCTTGACCAATGGATGGGAAATCGGAAATTCACCCCATGTCTGGCACCAATGTCTCCCATAGACAGAGGCAGACAGTAACTATGCCCAAATTAACATACCTCCCCAATAACCATTAGACACTTCCTAACATATCCCCTCCTAATAAATGTGCCTGATACACAAGGACACAGTTAAGTTGGGTTGTTTGCCTAGGCTTATAAAAGCCCTAGTGGCCATTAGCCTATTATATTGTGGTACGATGGGATCTGGACTTTTGCCCTTTACCCACTGTAGTGTGATCTTGGAGTTGGTATAGATAATTAACAGGGATGTGGGAGGCTGTGCCGCCAAGATGGGGATGTGGGGGGGTGCTTGATTCCCTGAATAAAAGCTGCTTGTTGTGTATTTGATCCTCTGTGTTTTTGATCTATTTTCTTTGATGTTTCATGCTTCAATATTTATAGTTTCAATATCATGTATGTATTCCATTTCTGTATACTGCTTTTTCTTTCTGCTTTGCTTTCATCACCTATGCAACTTTTGTTTTGCTATTGTAGTCCCAACTCATCTCCTTAAACACACACATTTCCTCATTTTCTTCTGTCTACTTTTCCTTTCTCCCTTTTCATTGCTCCTTTTACACTGATCCTATTGGAACTACCCAGATAGTTCCAATAGTAGTAGGAGCAATGGGTCTTATAAAAAAGAATCTATAATCATACTTAGATGTGTTACCAATACATGTAACCCTGCACGAATTGCAGTAGGAATCATTACTAGGCACATTGCAGGTGCTGCAAAGAGTACTTATGTCTGACATCAAAGTCTGAAACAATACTAATTTCATGAACTATAATCATACTTTAACTTAGGAATGGAGTCCATTCCTGTCATGGTATTAGAGACCCAAAAGATTTGGAGAAATTAAAAAAGCAGAAATCCTAATCCTATCTCAGGACTTGTCAGCCCCATTGTACCTTACTAGCTCAACATCAGTTTGGTTTCCGCCCTCTTCTTGCACTCCACTTCTCTGTAATCCCATAGCTGTATTCTTTTGAAGGTCCTTTTGTCCCCTCTCCATAGCAGACTGCACACATCTCTGGTCTGTCTTGGTAACATCCTTACTTTTATCTAATGCTTATACCCTCCACTTTGCTTAATGTTCTATCAACACCCTACCTCTCTTACAGCCAATGTGAAAATTTTTCTTGGTCCATGCTGTTGTTCAATGTAGTTTCCCTTTTAACCAGGATCCTGGGAATCACTCACCTGACAGATTTAAGCTCACTTGGATTACTACATTTGTCCTCACCTTCCATCCGTTACTTTGTCTCTTAACAGTTGAAGGAATCATATGTGACAGCAGAAAATGCATAATAAATTCATGGCCCATTTAGCCCTCCGGGGATAACTATATTGAGAGAGGGATTGTGAAGGTACCTCAACAAACTGGTATCTTTAAAGTCAGAAAAGGTGGAGACAGCAATGAAAGAAGTGAGTGGGGGTGGATATGGACAGATGAACAGAGGAGTAAAAGGAGGAAACCAGCCATGAAGAACAAGGATGATGTTTAGTAACACCAAGGGCTGGCGAATAAAAAGATTATGGATAGCTAAATCAATGAAAGAAGTAAACAGAGTAAGTGATTCAGATATCATAGCAAATGTAAAAATAGACTGTAACAATGTTGTACAGGCTTGTGGAATCATCAGAAAGAAAACAAAAGGCTGAAGAAAGCAGCTGTCCAAATAAGGGAAGGGGTCAGTTGCTACATTACAGAATAAGTGAAGGAAGAAACAGAAGGAAAGCAAGGAGAAAGAGAGAAGAATAAGTATCAGTGCCCAATAACTCATGCAATTATAGTAGGAAAAGGGGTACATTTAAGGTGTTAGGAAGACACTTTTTAAAAACTGAAGGATCCATTAACTATGGAAAGAATAAGGAACAGGAGAGGCAGGAAAAGTGGTAGTAATGGAAACTTTAATTTGTTTTGAAATGGACTGATGCATTCCAATATCGTGTCAGAAGATAAATGAGCTAAAAGAAGTAATCAGCAAAGAGCACTCAGTACTATGTCCAAGAGGCTGGCAGAGGGATGGGGCAGGGGGGATATGAGATGTGTGAGTCAGACCAGATCAAGCAGAGAGAGAGAGAGAGAAAGAAATTGGGTAAATGTGAAGGAGACACTATCTTACAAGGAGGTTATCATGCTACAGCATGGTTTACTGTTAAGTCCAATGTAATGTAATGTAAATAAAAAGTAAAATAATGCTATGGGACTATAAGGGAGCAGATTATTGACAATTTTCAGGGCTTGTAAGATACATCACGTAAGGCTGTGGAAGACAAAGAGAATGAACCATAAAGGGATCAGTATTGAATATAATAGAGGAACGGTTGGTAAATAAAGGAAATGTTAAAAGAATGAGCCAGCCTGTGATGCTGAATGATGGCAACTGAGGAGTTTTGAGGGCCTAAACAGAATGGAAGTGGAAACCAGTCCAACACAGGGGAAAAGGAGTATTAAGATTGAAATAAATTGTTGTTTAGATGCTTGAAGTAATGGAAATAAATAAGTGAAGGAAATATACTTTCATCAGTATTTGTAAGGATGAAGGATTCTAACATGAGACAAGAAAGCAGTTTAATAGATCAAGGAAGGATACTGTATTAAAGACCCCCTGCTTGTAAATGTTTAATCTCTCAAGCCTCTGCTTACACTTATCAAGAGTACCAGAACTTGTCAAAGATTTGGGATGCATGGCTAGGCTTAAAAAAAGCCCTTGTGGTCATTATCTTAGTAAACACCTATGAACTTATGAACTTAAGAACAAGACACAGGACTAGGGGTCATTCAAAGGGGGTCTAATATACAACAGCCTAGGAGGAGATGGTAGACAGCCCTAACTGCTTTGCCAGAAATGTCCTACATTGATCTCCCCAATATTTCTGTACATCGACTGAAACTTTGTCAATCCCCATAGTAACCTTTTGGCAAATTTAATCCTTAAAAGCTTCCAACATAACAAAGCAGAAACTGGACAACATGAAGGCATTGCTGCTCAATGCTAGGAGCCTTAACAAAAAAGATATATCCACTCCCCAGAAACACTCCTTACCCAAAAAAAACATCCATACATACATCATTACAGAAATCTGGTTCAAGAACATTGACAGCACCCACTCATTGCAAGGATTCAATGCCTACCACACATTCAGGCACTCACACTAGAAGAAGGCACTAACTATGTTAACGTCTCTATACTTGTAAAAAAACACTTCACCTCCAAACTAGTAAGACAAGATAACAATATGAAACTCCTCTGCATCTAACTTACCATTAACAAGACCCCTTATCACATCATGACTAGCTACAGGACCCCCTCTATGTTGCCATCAGCCCATAATTTCTTCCTATTATGGAATCCTTATGCATTAATTCAAACACCATTCTCCTAGAGAACTTTAGCTTTCCCCTCCATTAACTGTGAGATCGGGTTTATATCATTTCATTGAAAACTCATTTCATCGAAGCTTAATTCATAGACACATATTCACTGAAAGCTCACTTCACTGAAAACCCAGTTCACTGAGAGCTCACTTCACTGAAAACCCATTTCACTGAAACTCATTTTGTTGAAATCTATATATGGCCTATTCCCCACTGTTGTGCGATCCTGGAGTCAGTATATAAAGTAAGGGTGGGAATGGGGGGCACAGCCCCCACCCCCCACATTCGAGGATATATGTTCTGTATATGTTCTGTTCTGGAAGAATTTATTCATTACACTTGCAAGTATCCATCTATATGCTTTAAAATATTTACAATATCTGGGGGGTGCTATGCCCCCCACCCCCCTTACTTAATATACTAACTCCAGGATCACACAACAGTGGGGTAAAGGCCATATATACCTTTCAACAAAATGAGTTTTAGTGAAATGGGTTTTCAGTGAAGTGAGCTTTCAGTGAATTGGGTTTTCAGTGATGTGAGCTTTCAGTGGATATGTGTCTATGAATTAAGCTTCTATGAAATGAGTTTTCAGTGAAATGATATAGACCAGATGTGTTCATCCTCTAACATACATGCTCAGAGACTTCTGGATTTCATCAGTGCAAACTCTTTGGGACAGTTAGTCCCCACCCCAACCAGGATAGAAAAGATCCAGGACTTGGTTGTCACCAATATGGTTCAGCTTTGTTCCCTAACAATTGTAACTACCTCCCTGGTCTAATCATACCACAAATCAGTCACATTCAACTTAAGACTGAAGTCAGAATCATTCTCCAATACCTTGATATCCAGAGATCAGGCCTAGGCTACTCTTCTGAAACTGAATGAAGGCTTCACTACATTCAACATCTCCTTCCAACTTTATGACCCCACTGCTCACATGGATTCCTTTACTGTCAAATTATATGAAGATATGAATAGCTGCATATATGTTTCTTTTCTCCTCTGATGTAAATACAATGCCAAATTAAAAAATGAACCCCTATAGTATAGCCCAAAAATAAATAGGCTCTGTAATGAATGAAAAAAAAATTGTACATAAAAACAAACATGACTCTCGAGATGCAAAAAAACAAAAACCTCTTGATAAAATTAACAGGGACCTCTGGACCCATCAAATCAAAGCCAGATATGAGCTACAAACTGCCACCCAGGCAAAGGACAAACACAAAACCTTCTTTAACTATATCTGAAACCTTAGAAACAATGCCCAGCACTGTGCAGACCTAATAATAAATGATATCACATGCTTAGACCCAGAGGGCATGGCCAACATACTAGCAGATAAATTTAGCTCTAACTTAATTCCATCTACAGTTTCAGATCCCATACCAGCATCTGCATCCATCCCTCAAATCTCCCATGAACAAGTCCAAAAGGCACTAGACAAGGTCAGGAACATGAATTCTATGTGGCCAGATAACATACCAGGCTACTTACTGGCCAGCCTGAAACAAGAACTTTAGATTCCCTACAGAGACTGTTCAGTATCAGCCTCCAATCAGGCTTTGTGCTAGACAAATGAACTATAGAAATTGTCATCCCCTTGCACAAAGGTGGGACATCTATGGACCCAGGAAATTATAGACCCATAAGTTTGACCAACCTTGTGTGTAAGGCTATGGAACTTAATAAATAAGAGCATAGATAACCTACAAACTCTAGATCCAAGCCAGTTTGGATTTTTAAGGGCAGATCCTGTATAGGTAATCTGGCTGACCTCTTCAAGAAGGTTACTAAAGCAAAGGATGAGGGCAAATCAGTAGACACTCATATCTAGACCTCACAAAGATGTATTACACCATCCCACACTTAGGTATACTAGATAAGCTATCCCAGGTAAATCTTAATCCCTATGTAACTCATTGGATAGCACATTGACTCACAAATAGATCCCAGAAAATTAGGGTGAGCTTCCTATCTCTTACAAAAGTCCTGCCACTGAAAGTGTACCCCAGGGTTCAGTCATTGGGCCACTCCTTGTTGGCATTTATTTCTCAGAGGTCAAAACTACTGTTGAGGGTTTATGGCTGACCAAGACTGCAGATTACTGTAAACTTCATGCCATCACAGACACCCCAGAGACATCAAGATTCTCCCAGAGGATGTTTCTCAAACCAATAGCTGGTATCAAAACCATACACATAAACTGAATGCCAAGAAATGTATAATAGTATCCTTTTACAAGCAAGAAGTACAATATAACTATTACATTGACAACCCACCCCTTAAAAGGGAACTGGGAACCTGAGTAAAAAGTGAACTATTCTTCTATCACCACATGTCTACTACTGAATGAACATTTTTCATAGCACAGCTTATTGCTCGGTGTATGATGTCAACATCTATGGATGTGCTCATCCTACCATATTCCACACTCATCAGGCTTATCACATTTGACACAACTCAAACACCCACAACAATTTCTTACTAAGAAAATGAAGGGATTAAATCATAAAGACTATGCAAACCATCTCAAAATATTGTCTCTATTCTCTGTGTAGTACAGACTACAGAGAGGCAATCTCTGGCTCATGTACAGTGCCTCAACGGAGTCTATCCTGTCAGATCTCCTGCATATTCACAAGTCCAATAGGGGAGTAAACATGCTCAATACATCTTAATCTTTTTTTGCAACATAAATAGAACATGTTGGAAGGATAGAAATGCATTACATCTTTCAAATCATCTTCCTCTCCACATAATCTAAAGTACGTCTCTTACACTATTCATACATGATCTGGATGAATGGATGGGTAACTGCAACTTCATCTATGCTTTAGTACATTTGTTCCTCATGGATAAGGGCAACATGCAAATGTTTTGCTCATCTCTGGGTAATTTGCACTTAAAATATAAGGGTTAAAATCTTCACAGGAATGTATGGCTAGGCTTCTAAAGATCCTCATAGATCAATAGCCTAGTATATGAATCTATGAAACAGAAGGAATACTGAATGGATGCAAATAAAGTCACTTCCATCTAGTTTTAAAGGGAATAACTAGTATGAGTGTAAGAAGGTAAAATGAATCCACTATAAGCAAAATATGATTCTCAAAATCTCATTTAAGTGACTACAGATGGACAAGTGCTGTTCACAGTGTTAAATGCTGGAGTTTAATTTCAATGTTAGTATTGCTCTATCGTACAGAGATTTAATGTGAAATATTTTATGTTTGGTTTTGCAAGTTTTATAGTAGAAATATTAATTTTTATTTTTTCAAATAAAAATTCACAAATCTCTAGAAAAAGAAAACTTCCATTTTTATAATGAAATACTTCAAGTTAGTGCTTTCATCTTATAAAGCCAAAAGACTTATTTGGATGTACATTCATGAAATCTGTTCATTATTTATTTATTTATTTACATGTGTTGACCGGGAGTGTCCGACTGGACCTAGGGCCATTTTCAGCGGAGGCCCGGAGAGAAAAGCTTCACAGTTAAAATATACAGACAGTAGTTACATTGAATTCACATAGCAATTAACAATTTGATCAACATAGCAATTAACAATTACAAACATAGTTACAGATGAAGAACATAGTACATCAGTAGACAACTAGAATCTTTATCAGCTGCGAAGTACATAACAGACATTAACAATTGTTACAATAAGAGGTTCCTGCTGTATAATAAGTAGTTAGGCTTATGAGCATCTGAGCTTGCTATAATCAAGGTAGTTAGTGGAGTGGAAAGAAAGGTAGTGGGTGGATGGGGTGGGTGATATTAGAGGGGGAGTTGCAAGGGCATAGCCAGCATGTTTTTAGGTGTGTGTTTAGTAAAGTTTTGAAGTGTTGAACATTAAATAGTTACAAAGCATTGTTAGACAATAAATGTGGACACACACACACACACACACACACACACACACACACACACACACACACACACACACACACACACACACACACACACATATACACTTTTAGTGTTGCAGTGGCATAGCTGTCAGGTACATTTAAAATGAACAGCATTATAAATTCATAGTGGAAAACATGCATTTAACAGTATCTACAATCATAACTCCCTTAAATACAACACATTCCCCAGGATTCACTAATCCTCCATGTAAGACTAGATTAGTCTTACACAGAAGAGCCAGTCTAAGAGTAAGATGGCAGCGTGTCATGCATATTAATGAGAGCATGCTGCCTCAACTCTAAGGCTAACACAGAGTATGCACGAGTAAAAGGGGCATGTCGGACTGCAGAGCAGTCCAAAAATCCACACCCCTGCAAGTCTGACACTCAGGAAATGTCTACTTACATGAGCGAGTCCGGTCAAATGTGCACATACCCAACACTACACTCCCCCACATTCTAAACCCCTGTACAATTAAAAATGTAAAAATTATTTTTTTTTTCTGATATAGCTACCCGTATTTGTGCATGTTTGCCCATTGCTTGGCTAGTTAGCAGTTTAGACACCGAAGGGGATAATAAGAAACTTATATGCAAATTAAGCAAAATCATGATAGCATAGTGGTAGAGCCTTCACACAAAGAGGAGGCATTCCCGGTTCGAGTCCCACCAATCCCCCCTCTATTTTCTGTTGGAAATCTGTATATAAAAATAATTCCTGACATTTATTATTTAAACTTTTGTAAAAAGCATTGAAATGGCCTATGTAGTAGTGAACGAATTATCTTAAGCAATGTGAAGCACTGCTAAGCAAAGTTTACCAGTATTAAGCATATTTAAATGTAATTGCTCGTAGCTGAGCACTGAGTTAACTAGCGCGATAGCTTTGCACAGAGCTGCGCATCCCGCAAACTAGCACAAACAGAATATGTTTGTGAGAATCTGCGCACCACGCTAACCAGCGCAACGTCGGGCAAGGTTGAGCAACGTAAAGCAACGTTGAGCAATGTAGAGCACTGTAGAGCAACGTAGAGCAACGTCGGTCAAAGTTGAGCAAAGTTGGGAAAACACAGCCACACCTCCTAGCTGGTCTGGCTAGTAGTAAAATAAAAAGCAATGACAGGGCTCGAACCCGGGATACTGTGCACCATAATCACAGTACTGAACCACTAAGCCATGACAGCATTTCACAACCATGCACTTTCAACACACACATACATATCAATGGAAGTTTACCCATTGCTAAGCAGGTGTGCCTTCAGCTGACTTTTGTCAAAACTGGCCAATCACAAATAAGGGTGGGAAATGAGGCATATTTAAACTCCATAGGTGGGAATACTTGCCATAACTGGTTGTAGCTCCCATCTGCAGGCAGCATGGCCGGTGCTGGAGAGGACTCTTGATTTCGAGCGCAACGTCGGGGCAATGAGGAGTCAAAAGTAATGGTTTGGCTCCTTGTCCATAATCATGAGGATAGACTCCTGTGGGGCCAGTACCAGGGCACCCCAATACAAAGTGGAAGCCTGGAACCTTCTAGCTCATGAACTCACCAGTGCCACAGGTGTCCCTCGGACTGGTGAGCAGGTCAGACACCACCACACAGACCTGAAGAGAACCAAGGAGGATCAACTGGACCAGTGGATCCAGGAGACCCATGGGATGGAAAATGCCCCACTACTGAGTAAGTAGCCATGGAATTAATTATGTAAGAATTGCTATTCTAGTCTATACTATGGATAGGTATGTCTCAATATCACTTAATTTACTTCAGAGCTGCAGGTGTCTGTGCTGCAAACCAGCAAGCCTATGCAGATAGACTGTACCACCAGGCAGGTTAGTAATTATTCTGCATGTACTGTTATATAAAATAAATGAGAGAGCCTCCAGAAAAGTGTTTTAAGTCTTTAATAAAGGTATAATTCCTGGAGTCTGTCTGTGTCATTTTCTTTGATATGTTGTTGTACTCTTGCATTGTAGAAATAGTACTGTTGTATTAAGCGCTGTTAACCCACACTTGGGTAGGCCCCTATAAAGTGGATGAAGGGAGTGCCAGTAGCTTTTAAGCATGTTTGCAGTCCTTAACTGTTGGTTCATGCCCAACATGTACAGGTTAATCTGGCACATGAGTAGCTTGGTATTGTGTTCCCCAGAAATGTCAGTGTGCTGCCAGAAATGTAGGGAGCTGTTAACATATAACTGATAATTTCACCTGAACATATCTAGATAATTATAGGAAAGTAGAGCTGTCAGTGTACCATCTCAGCAGTAGTGTGTCTGAGCAACTCATAAAATATGTAGCAGTAACATCTGCATCCCAGACAGTTTGTATGTCAGATACAGCTCATGTATATAAAGATCTAGCAAAACCCATTTCACAATTTAAGGACAATTGGGTTGTGTAATAATACATGTAGGGGACATATAACTGCAGTTAATAGGAATGTAGTGTAAACTAGAAGGCTATATAAGTTGTTAATGGAGCTATCTTTTTCCACCCTACTGTAAGTGCATAAAAATGCAATTCCACACCTCAGTGGGTATGTCTAATCTCAAAACATTTGTTGGGACATATGTCCTATTGGTTTATAAATATCTGCATTTATTTTTATGCATGTGCCCTGTTCAAATACCACAATATTGGTGGGCTGTTGCCATCAATTAAGCCTGCATGCTGTTGTAATGTCCACTGTTGTTCTATATATGCATGTGTTATGCTTGCTGTTCAACTGTTGGAACTCTGGTGTGTTGGGTTAATGGGAATACTTCTGCATGCTGTTATAACTAATTGGGAATGGTGTTGACTGTTACAAACCCATATTTTCATTAAATCCTCCAAAACATAGAACATATGGGAAGGCCGGTCCCAGCAGACCCACCTGTCCCACCTCAGCTGGCGATGGCACATGGCACCAGCAGGTCTAGTGCCCGGCCTGGGACCTCCTCCTCCATTGGCCCTGTGCCAACTTTGGGTGGAAGCACTGAAGGAGTTGGGGCTTGCCCCCCCCTATGCAAGCATGGATGGAGGAGGGCCACCTATCACCCTCCGAATGGTCCAGGCTGTGGTGCATAGAGAGATCGAGGGTTCTGTCGCTGAGCCTCTAAGCCAGCTTGAGGCATGAGTGGTGCAACTCACAGGTGAGCCTGCCCCTCCTACACAGCCCCCAGCACAGCCACCCTCTGGGCTGTGAAGTTGCAGTGGTGACTGCCCGTGGGTGGGGATCTCCGTTCCACTGTTGCCATCTATGGGCTCATGGGCTTGCGATTTCCAAACATCCTTCCCCGTCAATGGTGTTCACCTACCACATGTGTCATATTCTTCCCCTGTATGTGTCTTGTTTGTCTTGTCTGTTTACCTCCCCAACCTACCTCCCCAAATATAGCTACTTCCCCTACCCCACATTCCACTCTCACCTGAAAAACAAAAAGGGCAATCTGCTCCCAAACAAAATATGCCCCATACATAGCTGCTCATTTTGCACACATGTCTGTTGGACACATAAAATGTTATTTAATTGGCAGTACAACATACTTTGTTGTCCCCACCCCACTCTCAGGGTGGAAGGTTTCATATTTCCCTCCAAATTTATTGCATATGCACAGCTGTTGCTGTTAAAGAAATAGGCAGCTATGGACCTTCCCTACACCAGTCCTGCACATCCCAAGCTGTTTTCCCTACTGTCTTTCCCTCTTTGTGCCCCTTTTTCACCACTTTCCTATCTCCCCATTTTCTTTTCTTTCAAAGAAATGAGTGTAGGGGCTAGCGGGAGTAAGCACTATTAAGCAGTAGTTAGCGGGTTTGCACGAGTGTGCGCCTGTGTGCGCTTAGCTAAGCATTGCTAAGCATCGTGCAAACCCACGCAAACCCACTTACAACTGCTTAAAAGTGCCTTAGTCACTCTGTATGTGAGGGTCCTTGTTCTGCTCAGCAGCAAAATAAAACACCTCTTTCAGTCTCGTACCCGGGACCGTGTACACACTACACCGCATGAAGTACCACTAAGACACAGTACATATACAGCAAGTTGGTGCTGAAATAAATATATCATGCATCAGAGTGAGTGAATGTAAAGGAAAAATAGGAATGCCATAACACACAACTTGTTCTGTGGATCTTTACCAGCAGTTGTTGTGGAATTGCATTACATGACTGTGATAAGAGAAGCAGCCATTCTAGCAGGAAATAATGTTACAGCAGCACTTTACAACCCCCACACAGTATCATAGCAGGACACACACTGGCATATCTGATTAGGTCAGAGGCCATACCTCCCAACTGTGCCTAATTTTCAGGGATGTTCCTGATTTTGAAACAAATTTTAGCTGTGTCCCTCTGAAACTCTCTGAAAAGTACTGATGTTGGCCAGAAAGGTGGTGAATTACACTTAATGAATAATGACAATAAGTAAGAGTTAGACACTGCTTGTACTTCAGAAAAGGTATATTAATCCATATGCTCTGGTTCTCTCAAAGTCTCAACTTAATGGCACTAATATTTTAAAGGTGTACCTCACTTTTGCCTACTTTTCCCTGAGTCTGTTCAAATATGTACTTGAGTGTTTGAGAGGCCTGGCAGAGGCAGAAACACACAGGCATATCAGCTTTTCTGTTGTTACACACTGTGCAAATAGCATTGGAAGGAGTTCCAGAAGCATATCCTTATCTAGGAGTACAATACTGAAATACAAAAGGATGTAGCCATGCACTGGCAGCAAGCAATTGTAACAATGCCATTGTTCCAGTGCTGAAAAGACCGGTGTGGTGCACAGACAAAGAATAACAGGCTAACCTCTGGCTACCATGTGGATAGGTCCACAGTTGAGAGATACGCAGACAAATCAAAAAACTGCTCAAGGCTTGGAAAATATGAAACCACGGACTAGCGTAATTTCCACTTTATTCAACACTTTCGTAAAAAACTTCTTCAGAACCAAAAGGAATGTTACATCAAGCATTCATTTAAATGCTGCACACAATTAAAATCAATTAATCAATTACATAGTGTAAAAACATAATTAAAGAGCCCTTTACAAAAAGCAAACTCTTCAGTCATCATTATGCACTATAGAATAGGCATAATTGAGTACATTACAATAACAAACATTATAAAACAGATATGCAGACAGACTACTTGCCTTGATTAACTAACAGGTACACAGCAACCCGTTAAGTCCAGCAAGATAAAATCCACACAGTAATACATAATGCTCTCTGTACTTCTCCACCCCTACCCAAATGTAGAATATACCAGTGTGTTCTGGGTCTACCAAGGATGTAGGTAGGCATACTCAGTACTGAAATGTGTCCAGTTGTCTTGAGCAGCCTGTGCTAATGTCAACACTAAAAAAGCACAAACTGTTCAGAAGTGAGTAAATTAATATTCACAGTATATCAGTTCACAAACAATTCATGTGCCAAAGGAATACATCTCAATAACTAGTTTTGTGTGGCAGTTAATTGTACAATTAGAAAAGAAAGTACATACTCCCATGTATCTTGGGTTAGCATTTTGAGGGATGAGTACAATTCTACACTGACAAGTGTGTACTGGAAGCAGTAACATTCAGGTCTGAGTCCAACATTTAAATCACTGGCTACACCCCTGGCTTCGGATATAAGAACTATACCAACCTTCTGCCTTAAACAACGATGTCCACAGCAAACAAGCATGATCCCCATCTTAGAAAGCTGAAAGGGCCACGCCTACCTGAGTTAGCAATTTATAGCATCAGGTTGCTATGACAGTGATTACTGCAATTACCACACAGCAGGCTGCATGCAATTAGCAAATGGTGGCCACCAATTGGTGCAGAGGCCATCACATGCACATGTGCAAATACCTATAAAAGCAGGCTGTAATTGTTGCCAACAAACTCAGTCACTCTATTGCAGAGACTGACAGAGAGACAGAGAGAGAGAGAGACAGCGAAAAGCAAAAGGAAAAAGAAAAAGAAGTAAAACCAACTCATACAAAGGAAAGGTATGCAACAGATATGTATTTACTGGCATGTAGTAGATGTTTTTGAAGAGTACTCTACATAATGTGAACCATTCATATGTGGCAGCAGTATGTATCTATGCACACATGTCCTGCTTAACTACTGCCATGGACAATTCAGTGTGTACCTGTGGGCAGTTGGGCATAACTGTGAAATGTGTAGCTCAGCATTAAATGTCAAACATCTGATCCATGTTATCTGTATTCTGTACAGTAGTGTGTCCAATGGCAGTTTGGGGGATTAGCACAAACATTTATATAAAAATGGGTGTGGCAAAGTAAGACATGCATGATAGTCATATTAAAGTGTAGCTTAGCATTGGCAACTGCTGTACCAGGCTAGTATGCTAATCTAACATTTGGAGCTATATATATATATATATATATATATATATATATATATATATATATATATATATACCCCTCTAATGTTACTGTGTGTTCACATGTGACACCTGTTCATGTTGCAGCAAGGCCCAACAGTTCAGCTGTGAGGTCCAGGGACTTACAACAGTGTGGACCTTGTGTGTGTATGGCACACACATATGGAGAGATATATATGTGTCATATATATTAACATCTGTATATGTGCATAGAGCAAGGGACATATTGCCATTGTTTGTAAAGGGTGGACATATATATGTTAGTGAAGGTTGTTATGTGCATATTTGTATGTAGGTTTTAGTGTGTGACAAACAAGACAGCATACAGTGCTGGTATATGACATGTGGTGGTTAAACACTGTGGGTGTTTTGTTCAGTTTGCAATGTTGCAGCCAGTGAGGCCTGCTAAAGCTAGCTGGGCTATGAACACTTTCAATGCATTTCTCAGAAGACTGTGCGATATTATTACATTACTGTATACCTCACATCCTTTGTATAATTGATATTCCCACCATGAAAGGTGGACTGTAAATGTGCCTATATGTATATGTATATGTATATGTACACCAATGGATGTGTATATGTGTATATATATATATATATATATATATATATATATATATATATACAGAGAGAGAGAGAGAGAGAGAGAGAGTCATGTATACTCATACACACCCACGTCTACTTGTTGCAATAGATTCTATGTAAAGTTGACTGAGTGTGATGGTCAATGTGTTGGTGAATATGTCAAAGATGTGTATTTGTGGGATAGCTTAGTGGGAAACTGTTTCTATCATGGTATTATGGGTCCTTGCTTTGATCCCAGCAAAAGCTGTGTATGCTGTTGCTAGGCAGATAAAGCACTATGGCATACAGTCTGATGTAGCCCCTTGGTGTTAACTGGGGTGTGTCATTGGAGGCTAAAGCACTATATGTATGCTTATTGATTGGTACTGATGTTGAATCCAAATCCTGTATGTACTGTAGTACTACTTGAAGCTCTGGGCCTAAACAGCAAAGAGTGATGTATGTCCACATTGCTTGGAACCACTGTTTTGCGTGGTCCCTGTAGTCATCACAGATTGCATTCTTCAAGCTTAAGGTTTTGTAAGTACTGACACACAGTACTGTATGGTAAACACGTAAAGCTTATCTGGGTTGCCATACCTTTCACAATTGTGCACATATTTTGGCCACGGGTTTGCCATCAACAAGTTGTGTGGTATAATGGTAATACTGTAACTGGACCTTACAAACATTGTGATGGATGACATATTTCTTTATGCATTGGCTTGATCTATATCTGCTGTGGCTAGGTGGTGCATTGTGCTGCATACAGTGTGCCAGGTACTCTTGTATAGTCTTATATAGTGATTTTATTTTTGTTGCTGTGCAGAACATGGTTTATTATATAGACCATGCCAGGCACTTTCAAGCAGTTGTGGGGTGAGCACTGATAACTGGTAGTGAAAGTGTTTAATCTCAGTCAGCTAATAGGTTGCTATATATGGCAGTACAGTGATATCTGTACTGTATAATGTTAAAAGTGCCATATGACTTGCTCATACATATCTTTTCATTATGTCTTCCAGGGATCATGGCACACAGTAGAAATCCTAGTTACAGTAGTGCTGAAGATGAGATTCATACCAGCTGTGTGATTCAGCACTACAGCCTACTATTCTCCAGAACCAGCCAAGACCAGCAGGAGCGTATTGCAATGTGGCAAGATGTTGTCCGGAGGCTAAACGAGGTAGGCCTGCATAACCAGACATATGAGCAGATACACCACCATTGCAGTAATCTACTTAGACATGTCCATCAGCGTGCGTCTGATGTATGGAGACAACAGCTTGCAACAGTTGGTGGGATTAACATCCACCCCCCCTCACCAGAGTGGAGGAGCTGCTCCTGAGCCTGGTGGCACCTGCTCAACAACAACAGCAGCAGACATTTACCATGATTGAGGTTGGAGCCACCCAGCAAGAACACATGGATCATGCAGGTAACATGGCATATCTGTAGACTACTGTTACCTCTATTGGTAGATCATGCATATGTGAGATGTGTACTGTGTAGTTAGAAGATGTGGAGCCTGTTGTTGTGCAATACTGATCATTTGGAACATAATCTGTAGGCCTGTGAATGTAAACTGTTCTACTGTAAGATTGCAAACCCACAGTAGCAATGTCACAGTTGTCGCCACTGACAAACTGTCTCATATCTATGTAGGTCCCTCTGGTGTGACAGCAAGGCAGTGGACAGATGCTCTTGAGTGTGTTCTACATTTATTATTGCAAATAAAAAGTGCATGTCATAGTTAAAGTGTAGGCCATGTACACATGTAACACACCTACCCATAATGCATGCTGTGCATGTTTGCTGTGAGACCATGCACATCTCACTAATGTGATTAGCTGCCTCAAACACATGTAATACACAGACCATCTCAAACAAATGTGGCTACACTGTAGTGACCATTGGATAGGCAGAGTCGATACACAACATGCACATAACATACACAACTATGTCATACACAGTTCATGTTAACATGCTACACATGAAGGATTCACAAACCCTCTGTAAAGTCACACTCCAGTATCCCAAATGTCATCCACATAGCACACATAATATACCTGAGGGGTAGAGGCCTATCATGGGGCAGTGAAACACTCTGCAACAAACAACACATTCATGTTAGGGAATGCTCCTTATTGGCTTCCTTACAAACCCATGTAACAACTGGTTGTGAAATGGTGAATGTAGCCATGGTAGTGCAGTTCCAGTAAAGCATGATAGGTGCTGGTTTGGGACACATTTGTAGCCTTGAGTGACCACATGATGCTTCATGATGATGGCTTAGGGTACTACACCCCATCCAGTTATTGTAACCACAGTACTACACATAGCTTTCATTGCTATACACCTCAATGTTGTGTGTGTGAAAACATATGCACCTGTAAACAATATGCATACCAATCACCATTTGTACAACTGACACATATATGTCTTGTGATGCTATTGAGTGGCTAGGTCATATGACACACATTGGGTGTGTGTGATGTTTAAATTTGCAGTTGTGTTGTGGCATGCCATGTCATGTATGGCACTGGCATGTCCATAATATGATCTACACTCACCATAACTACTGTACATTGGGTATGTGGACCAATGGTATTCCATCAGTTATACATGCACCACTGATCTTGTGTGTATACACATCATGCATGAGCTAAAACTGTGTCCACAATTATTTGCTAAAGACACAGAGGCTCTAATCAGAATTGGATATCTATGTGACACACAGATACACATCCAGCCATGGTATGTAGACCTGTGAGTGATGGTGCACAGTACATTACAGAGTTTTGAATACTTGCACAGCAATGTTGTGTCCATGTATTCATTGTGTTCCAGGGGGAGGCCAATCACCGAACAACAAAACACATGCATCAACGCCATGTATACTGTTAGTAACAAGGACTGTCTACACTTGCACTGCATGCTGTTGAGCAACACATGTCCTGCCTGCTAACATGTGTGATATGACTGTTTTGCTTGTGATACTGTACCCCACCATCAACTGCTATTGAGTATGTTCTGAGATTGCTGGTGGTGTGTGTGTGTGTGTGTGTGTGTGTGTGTGTGTGTGTGTGTGTGTGTGTGTGTGTCTGTGTGTCTGTGTGTGTCTGTCTGCTTTAGTGAGGAGTGTATTTGTGTGTGTGCATGTGTGTGTGCATGTGCATGTGTGTGTGTGTGCATGTGCATGTGCATGTGTAGGTGTGCATGTGTGCATGTGCATGTGGTCTGACATCATGTACAGGTCTTAAAGTGTGTTTCCTGCTTTCCTCTCACAGCTGCTGAGGTGGGGCTGGTTCAGTACAGCAGGGAACCTGATGTCACTGACACAGATTGTGATAATGAGGATAGGTGTGTTGAGGCACAGGCAGGTTTGTCAGGGTCTGTTGTTGGGCCACCAATTGACAGTACACAAGCCTCCACCCCATCGATGCACACAGTCATACTGCCTGTACATCCATCATCACCAATGCCCTTAGCAGAGGGACAGTGTACAGTCGGCACTGGCCAGGACAGTGTGGTATCTATGGCATATGCATCAGGACACAGCAGCCATAGCCAGATGTCTGGAATGGTACCACATAGGCAGATGTCCAGGGGTTCTCGTCAGAGTTCTGCTGGTTATCATGCCCCTGACAGAAGTGCCACAACTTTTACACCCACTCGCATGTTCACGGCTGTCATGTAGGCACAGGCACGTATGGAGCGGTACACCAGACTGGGACTAAGGGCACAGAGGGCTCATAACAGTTTTGTAAATGACAGTATTCATGACCTAGCAGGTGCCATACATAATTACACTGAAGTCATTGATAGACGTTGGGCTGAGACATTAGATGTCCTCCACAATGTCATGTCCATGTGTCAGAACAGTGCGGGACGGTTGAGACGTCGACGTGGACTTATGCCAGCAACATCATCAGCTGGCAGTCGCCATGGATGTCCATCAAGTCATAGCCGCTCCCGTAGTGCCAGTACCAGACCCAGCAATGTTGGGGGGCTGTCCATAGACTGTCCTAGAAGACCACGTGCACGTGGCTCTGGCCAGTCCCAGCAGGGACCTAGACCCAGTGAACATATGTCAACCTCTGAGGATAGTACCCAGTCTGGATTAGTACCTGATACTGTCTGTAGCACCCCTGCCAGGCACAGGTCCCGTATCCCTGGCCAGAGACGGTGATCTGTAAAGCCTGCCAGGTACAGTCTGTAGCTGTCCCACAAATCCCTGTATATGGCAGCCACATGATGGAACTCTGTGCATGCAGACACACACACATAAACCAGACACCTAGGGCAAACACATACCCGCACACATTACATCCACATTGGCCCATAACAGTACTCTTGGCCCTCACACACACACTCACACACATATGTCAGTTGTATGGCTCAGTGTAGGCCTCTAACAAACCAACAACATACCCTGTGCATATGATGAAACCTGTGCCACCTCCTGTCATCTGTAACATTGATGCAGGAACAGGCTAACATGGTGCTGATGCACAGGGTGACTTTATTACAGTATAGCAATGTTTTAATGTGTAGCATATTGTCAGCAGTAAAGTGTAATGATATCCTTGAAGGTGTAGCTGAGCAGGCATGATGCAGTAAAGCTATAATTATCAATGTAGTATTTTTTACACCAGTGTTTATTCCAATTGTGTATTGTCTGCCAATGTGCCACTTAGCTGATGTGTGTAGTTTTGTCAGCGTGTGTTATAGAGTGGACAGTAAGTGTGGGATGTGTGCAGCACAGATTTGCAGGTGTACATTTGTTAACATGGTTGAGGTGCACTGTCTGCATGTACGTGCATATTGGACACATAGGCAGGGTGACATGCCCTGTATTAGACAGTGTTAACACTCCATAGTTTCTATTGGTGGCCAGTATGCATTGTACTACACACATTTTGGAATATGAGCACATGTGTTGACACTGTGCTGTGGGTGATACTGTTGTTACTATCTGTCATTGGTTTACATTCTGGTAGTATACATAAACTCAACAGCCTGCCCATAAACAATTGTTAGATGATGGCTTGACAACTGACACACAGATGTAGGACACACAGTAACATTTGCAGCCTTCAAGTACTATTCTATGCCAGTAACAAGTGGTATTTACCTGCACTCAGTCCTGGGAACACTCCTGTTTAGCATATAGCTTTCTTAGGTACAAGCAAACACAGTAGGGATATGTCTGGCCACGTTTGGCAATGCATACTGTGGGCTATAATACATTCTCCAGATGACGCACACATCCTCCAAAAGGGTATCATACAGACAGATACCTGGTGCCCATGCTGTAAAGCTATAAGCCAAATAAAGCATAGTCATCCACTTTTACAAAACAACAGTATCCCCAGAGTACCACATAGGTAGTAGCCACCAAAATGTGGAACAGGTACCGATGTATACATAGAGCCATGTGTTAAGTCATATCTCCTTTGATAATCACATTTCCAAAAGGTTTTGGAAATCCCTCTGTGGATCACATGAGCAATAAGGGGTCTGCATCCATATCCACAAAGGTTGTTGCACACCTATAATAACTAGCCATCTTTGACAGACTTTGCTGCTTTTGAACTGGTTTCAAATATACCTCAGGCATAAACCCTCACTCACACTATTCAATAGAAACCGTAATGAGTGTATGTGAAACGGATGACATAGGCCAGGGATCACTGCAGTGGCTAGGCTTGTCACAAGCATACAGATGTGACCTAAGGTCTGGAAAGTGGCAGCACACTCTGGCAAAGATAACAGATGAGTTCATGGAGAAAGCAGGGTTCCCACCTATGAAATAATTGAGGTCACATGTATGTATATGTATTTGCCACACAGCTACCTGACATGTGTAATGCACATACTGTTGTCATTGTGATATGTCATACCAGGGGCGGCTCGTGGCATAGGGCTGCCGGACTGCAGCCCCCTCAAAAATAAAAAAAGAAAGAAAAAAAATGAAAAATAAAAAAAAATATTTTTTTTAGATTCGCGGACTTCGCGCATGGACCGAGTCCCGACTTATCGGTCTATGCGCATGCTCAAGGCCCGGCCGCCGTCCCCATAGGGGGACACAAGGAGACATCTGTGCACTTTTACAGTGCACAGACCCGCCAGGATTATGGGACGCATCCGGACTGCAAGAGGAGCAGCAGGGACTCGGGACAGAGCCTTAGGGATCTCGTCGGCGTCGGGAAAGAGCATTGGGATCTCGCGGGTCTTCAGTATTGCGCGGGAAGGATGTATGTACGGACGTTAACTCTGGATGTATTCATTCAGGTAAGGTGCCTTTTAATTTACAATGTTTATTTTTATTGAGTTTGTGCTTTTTAATTTACAATGTTTATTTTTATTGAGTTTGTGCTTTTTAATTTACAATGTTTATTTGTGTGTGTATGGTGCTTGTGCTTTACTGGAGTTTGTGTATGGTGCTTGTGCTTTACTAGTGTGTGTGTGTGTGTGTGTGTGTGTGTAAATGCCCCAGGTGCTTATGGTGGTGTGGTAGGGAATGCCTCAGGCTTGAACCCTGTACCCTGTATGCAGGTGTTAAAGACTTGAGTTCCCTACCCACCACCATTTGTAAAAAATTTCAGATTTTACCTCATATTCGATCTGATCTGTTCCTCATAATATCTGTGGTTTGTAAATGTTGCAATGCTTGATATTTGATGGTGTAGTAGTAGCATTGTTGCCTCACTGCTGCAGGTTCTTGGGTTTGATTCTTGGCTGGGGTTCCTTCTTTGTGGGGTCTGTATCTTCTCCCTGTGTTTGTGTGGGTTTGCTTTTGTGCCCTCCCATGTTACAAAGACATGTCTGCATTATTTCTTCCTGGGCCTCTGCTGAAAATTGTTTATTTGTTCCAAGTCAGACTGTCCTGATTAAAAAATGTTAAATAAAATTGACAGGCATTTGAATTTCAGACTTAAGGGTTTCTGAATGTTTAATTCCGTGCGTATTTGATGGTGCAGTGGTAGTAATGTTGCTTCACAGCTATAGGTTTTCTGGTTTGATTCTTGGTTGGGGTGGCTTCTGTGTGGAGTCTGCATCTCCTCCATGTGTTTGTGTGGATTTGCTCTGGTGCCCTGCCATTTTACAAAGACGTGTCTGCAGTTTTAATCCCTGCTGAAAATTGGTTTTGTTCTGTCCGCAGTAAAATTGACAGGCATTTGAATTTCAGACTTCAGGTTTCTGAATGTTTAATTCCTTGCATAATTGATGGTGCGGTGGTAGTATTGTTGCCTCACAGCTATAGGTTTTCTGGTTTGATTCTTGGTTGGGGTGGCTTCTGTTTGGAGTCTGCATCTCCTGCCTGTGTTTGTGTGGATTTGCTCTGGTGCCCTGCCATTTTACAAAGATGTGTCTGCAGTTTTAATCCCTGCGCCTCTGCTGAAAATTGTTTTGTTCTGTCCATGATAAAATTGACAGGCATTTGAATTTCAGACTTCAGGTTTCTGAATGTTTAATTCCTTGTATAATTGATGGAGCAGTGATAGTATTGTTACCTCACAACTATAGGTTTTCTGGTTTGATTCTTGGTTGGGGTGGCTTCTGTCTGCATCTCCTCCCTGTATTTGTGTGGATTTGCTCTGGTGCCCTGCCATTTTACAAAGACGTGTCTGCAGTATTAATCCCTGCATCTCTGCTGAAAATTGTTTTGTTCTGTCCAGTAAAATTGACAGGCATTTGAATTTCAGACTTCAGGTTTCTGAATGTTTAATTCCTTGCAGATTTGATGGTGCAGTGGTAGTATTGTTGCCTCACAGCTATAGGTTTTCTGGTTTGATTCTTGGTTGGGGTGGCTTCTGTGTGGAGTCTGCATCTCCTCTCTGTGTTTGTGTGGATTTGCTCTGATGCCCTGCCATTTTACAAAGACGTGTCTGCAGTATTAATCCCTCGTCTCTGCTGAAAATTGTTTTTGTTCTGTCCGCAGTAAAATTGACCGCATTTGAATTTCAAACTTCATGTTCTTCAGAATACATAGTAGCACAACCTTTTTCTAGCAATTTTCTAAGTTTATAAGATGAATATTTTAAATTTGTCCCTATTTTGGGACTGTATTCCCCATTATTGGCTTCGTCCAGGTTTTTGTGCTAAGGTTGACAGCTATGGCAAGAACTGAATTCACTGAATATGGACTGTAGAATTGTGCATATTTACTGATAAAGGTGCACTGTAGAATTGTGCATATTTACTGATAATGGTGGACTGTAGAATTGTGCATATTTACTAATAATGGTGGACTGTGGAATTGTGCATATTTACTAATAATGGTGGACTGTAGAATTGTGTATATTTACTAATAATGGTGGACTGTGGAAGTCTGAGTAGACTTTTTATGATAAATGTTCTCAACTGGGCAGTTTGCCATTATGGGTGCATATGTTTTGTTTCATTGCTTACTGGAAAAATGTTCAAAGCAAATTTAAACAAACCTCTAACAAGTGTACTGTATTGTACAAGGAATATAATATTTAGTACAATAAGGAAGGTGTATCAAAGAGCACATGTATGTTTCATATGCAAGGGCCTATGATGAAAACAGCCCAAAATTAATCTTTATCTGCCACTGGCAAAATGTATTTTCTTTGAATGTGGGTTTCAATGCTGTTTCAATGAATGTGAGTTTCAAGGGCAGAGAAGTTTTAATGCTAAGTTTTCATTGTGAGACTGCATTGCTTTGTTTAACAGATGACTTAATGTTTGTGCTGTAAAATACAAAATAAAACTTTCAAATGAAGTCCAATCATTGAAGTAAAGCAGTATGCACATTAGTGTTTATGGTAAATGGAGTGAAATAGCCAAGTAATGGTTAATTGGAATGGCTGCAGAGGCTCCAGTTCAACCATTATTTTGTCAGGGGAAGGGCAGCAAACTCAGACAGGCCCAGCTGAACTATACCTCCCAACTGTCCAGATTTTCAAAGAATGAATAGATTTTGCTTCTTATTTTGGTTTGTTGTTCATAAAATTTGTAGTTTTAATTCCTAAATGATTTGCCAGAAGTCACTAAATAATAAGTTTCAGACTTCATAACCTTCATAAAAATGCATGTTAAAGTAAGAGCCGTTCTATCAACTGTCTCAATTTATACAAGAGCAATTTTAGTACTGTTTATATGTGTCCCCAATATATTTGGCCTTGTTCAGATTTACTGCATTAACAGGTTGAGAGGTACATGCAAATAAATTGCTTTATAGAATTAGGCATAGCCAACCTCTCAACTGTCCCCAATTTTTGGCTCAAAATGTTGCTCTTCCCTAATAATCCCTCCGCAAAAAAATAGCAATTTTGGAAGAAAACATGGAGGGTTTACAATTAAGAAATAACTATAATAATCAAAGTTATAGATTACTTGAAATGCATGTAGATTCTTTTATTTTGTCAGCTGCTCAAGGTAGCAGTACTAATATTAAAGTGTCCCTTCTTTGACAGGTAGAAGCTGTATTGTGTGTCTATTTTATATTTTTGCATCACATTTTTGGTCCATTTTTCATAAAATTGTGCGTTTTGGCAAATTAGTGACAAATCACTAAAGACTGAAGTTAGAAAATGACAGACATTTGAGTTTCAGATTTTATACCCTTCAGAAAATTCATACTAATGCAAGACGTATTCTATTATCTTTCTAAGTTTATTAGAGCAATATTTAAAAATTGTCCTTATTGTTGTGCCTTTGTCCCACTTCTGTGTATGGCTTTGTCCAGATTTCTTGCTCTTGAAGTTGAGAGGTATGACAAATGTGTCAGGGCCATCACAGTCAGCCAGAGAGATTTCAAATTGTGACATGCTTGTTGCACCCCACTCCCCCATGTAGTGACTCTGGATGTGTCCAAGCAAGGCAAGGAGTAGTTGTATCTACCTTGGATGGGCAGGACACACTGCATAAGTACTACAGTGGCTTTTCATCTATCCTTGATTTTGCAGAATGGTCTGGTTTCTGTCATATTTTTGTACTGTTGATTTATGCTTATTACTCAAAGTGCCTGTTGCTCTGTGTTTAAGTAGCAATGCTTTAATGACCATAAGGTAAGTTTGTCTGACATCGTAAGATGCAAGTAAGCTTTAATAAGCATACTGTTAAAGAATTGCCAACATTGAAAGCCTTTCTGTTGTTGCCATGCAGAGAATACTTGACTAGATAATGTATAAGCCTTGGGTATTAAAGGACAGGATTCCATTATTTTAAAAAGCTCATTACACTTGTTGGAGACTTCCAGTCATCTCTACAGGCTTTACCCGTAAACTAAACAGAATGCCAATCATGTGTGGTCCATAACCTGTACAGTAATCCTTTAAGCAATGTATCTTGAGCTTGTTTCTTGTTTGATTTTCATTTTTGACTTTTATCATGTTTTCCCCATCAAACAAGTTGTCAGGTAGCAGGTCTTTTTGCGATAAGATACATTTTTACAAGTGGGGGCATCACATAGATTTCTACTTTCAGCATGTTGCTTGGTACTTTAATAAAGCTGAATATATTATAATTAGAACTGCAGTGCAAGGAGAAGTGGTTTGAGTTGAGTGCTTCTGGTTTTTCTTATACTTGATTTTGACTGGCATTCCAGTAATGTATTTAAAAAGTAATTTATTTTTTCATGCCTCACAACCTTTTGTTTCCATCTAGATATTAAGTAAGCTGTCATGCAGCCAATGCATTGAAATATTTTTATTCTTCTACACTTATTTTTGTCTTGATTGGACTTTCATAATGATGGTTTGCCACCCAGGGCAGCGTATTTAATTAAAGTTAGTTTTTTTGTGGTTTTGTGCATAGCTCCTCCCCTTTATGGTTGACCACACCCCTTCCCTTTGACCCCGCCCATTCAGCGTCTCCTGCAGCCCCCCTGTGATTTGAAGTCACCAGCCGCCACTGTGTCATACAGTAGTAAAAGCAAAACCCATGAGACATTGACCAACAGTGTCATACACACAGTCACCAAGTGCAGGATTCAAACCCCTACTTAACTACTTTTTGACATTACAGCGGAACAAATTTACACAACACACTATACATATTTCTAAAAGCTCTTTTTTACACAGGTATATTTGTAGGATGGTGATATCATCAGTATATTTGTAGGATGGTGACATCATCAGACTTGACAAAGATGAGTATACCACTTTTAAGGTGTTTCAGTTGTCTCCAAAGTGATTGCTTCTCTCCAATGAAACACACACACAGTTGGCAAGTGCAAGATTCTAACCCCTATCTAATTACTTTATTACAGCAGTATGCATTTACATGACACACTATACACATTACTGGGAATTCTTGTTTCCACAGGTATATTTGTAGGATGGTGATATCATCAGACTTGACAAAGATGAGCATACCACTTTTAAGGTGTTTTACTAGTCTCCAGAAGGATTGCTTTTCTTCAAGGAGACACACACTCTTACACAGTTGACAAGTACAGGATTCAAACCTCTATCTAGCTACTTTCTGATACTAGAGTAGTATGCACTTACACAACGTGCTATACACACTATTAGAAGTTCTTCTTTCCACAGGTATATTTGTAGGATGGTGACATCATCAGACTTGACAAAGATGAGCATACCACTTTTAAGGTGTTTCAGTAGTCTTTAAAAAGCTTGCCCCTCTCTAAGGGGACACACACACTCATACAGTTGGCAAGTACAGGATTCAAACCCCTACCTAACTACTTTATGTTACTAGAGCAGCATACATTCACACAATGAGCTATACATGTTACTGGAAGCTCTTTTTTCCACAGATATATTTGTAGGATGGTGACATAATCAGACTTGACAAAGTTGGTTACATTAGGTGGGTTACATAGAAGGCATTTCTAAACACTTTGGCAATGTGATCATAAAAAGGGGAGTTTACTATCTACCTGGGTCCCCAGGTCCAAAATTACATTCTCCATACATACTGGATTACCACCTAAGTGGTAATTTGTGGGCACTTTGTTTTATCCAAAGGGGATGACTATGCATTTTTTGGCATTCTGCTTGAGGGCATTGTTTTGACACCAGGTATCTGCCTCTGTAAGACCCTTCTGGAGGATGTCTGCGTCAGCCGTAGAGGCGATTATGGACCACAGTTAGCGGTCATCTGCAAACTTGGTCAGCCATACTCCTCCCATGCTTGCCTGTACCTCTGGGCAGTATCTACTGAACAGGTGGGAACCCAGGACCAAGACATGTGGGATGCCACTTGTGACTGGTTTAGAGTCGGACATGGCACCCACAACTCTGACTATGTGTGTTTGATCTGTGAGCCAGTTGGCCACCCATCCTGTGACATAGGGGTTAATGTTCAAGCTGGTAATATTGTCAATGATGCCAGAGTGGAGAATGGTGTCAAAGGCCTTAGTGAGGTCCAGTTGGGCTGTGTGGACTACTTTCACCTCCATCTATGTGCTTGGTAACTGTTTCAAAGATGTCACCTAGGTTTAGGAGGCAGGATCTTCCTCTAACAAAGCCAAATTGGGTAGAGTCCAGTGTCTGGAGGTTCACAATGTCTCTGTTTATGGGTTCCATGATAATTTGCTCCATAGCTTTGCAGACCAGGCTGAGTAGGCCTATAGGGCAATAGTTTCCAGGTTCTGTTGTGGCACCACCTTTGTGGAGCTGGATGACTGTTGCTGTATGCCATTCTTTTGGGTACATAGCCTGTGGTAAGGTTGAGTCTGGACAGTGAATGTAGGTGAGGGTGTAGTTCCTTTTGGGGCTGGTGAAAGACGCAGCCTGGGACACCATCCAGTCCCATTGATGCTGTGTTCTTAGCTTTGGAGAGGGCTGTTTTTACCTGCATGTCCATGAAGTCTGGGGCTCTGCATTCTTCTGGGATGGACATAGGCCCTTTTGGGGGTGAGGGGGGGGGGTGAAGTTTGCACTGAACTTGTCTGCCAGTATGTGGGAAATGTCAGTTGGTTCAGTTTATTTTTTGCCATTTTGCAGTAGCTGACAGCATATTTGAGAGTTGCCGCCTAAATGTTTGGTATAGCTAACGAAGGCTTTGTGGTTGTTATTCTTAGATTCCTTGGCAATTTGTCTTTAGAAACTGGCCTTGGATTATTTTATGAGCCATCATTGTTTCTTCCTAATAATGATCGGTGATGCCTTTTCTTTTGTGAAGCTTGCTCTATCATCTGTTAGTTTCCTCCTTCTGTTGTATAGCTTATTTATGGGCAATGACCACCAGATTGGTTTCTTCTTTTTGGAGGAGTGCGTCTTGGTTTTATTTGGGATGTCTCGATCCATGCATCCCTGTAGATGCTCATAAAATGCACTTGTAAATGATTCTGCAGATTGTATAGCATTATCCTATAGCAAGGGGGTATTGGAACTTTCCACTTTGGTCTTGAGAAGTGTGCAGTTTGCTTTTGAAAATTCCTTCACAGTGGTTTCCTTGACTGGGGGGGGGGGGGTGGCGGGATGTGGATGTCCAGTCTGATTACTTTATGGTCTGATATTACCAGTGAGGGGTTTATCTCTGGTGTGGAACACTGGTACCCCATGTTGTTGATGATCAGGTCCAGTATGTTGTCACCTCTAGTGGGCATGGTGACCAGCTGTTCCAGAGCATTTGAGTTTTTAAACTCTAGGAAGCATTGGGCAAAGGACGCTGTACACAAGTAATTCTCCCAGTCAATGTTTGGGTAGTTGTAATCTCCTCATGTAGTGATGTTTTGTAGGACCTTTATATTTTCCAGTGTTCCCAGAAATACTGAGTGAGGTTCCTGAGACAAGGTAGGTGATCTGTAGCAGACTGCAATCTGATAAGCAGCTTTGCCCAATGATAGTTGTACTTGCATGGGCTCCAAGGCCTCATGCTGTGCCACTAACCTGAAGGTGTGGGTATCCATAAGGTAAATGGATACACCCCTTCCTTTTGTATTTCACTCTTGGTTTTGGGGCTGAAGATCAGAGGGATTGTGAGTGTTTTACGTGGAGCATGTCCAACAGCTCTGTGTTTGACATAGCTTTGTATGTTCGGCAGAGATCACCTCTGAGTAGGCGATATGCGAGAGAGTACAGCTGGAGCATTTTGAGACGGTCTGTGTATGGCATGAATTTTAGGCTGGTAATCCTCTTTGTGAGGTATTTCTACAGGCTTTCCAGTTGTTGTAGATGTCTTGTGAGGTACATAACAAAAGGGACGTTGTACTCTATTATGGATCTAGTGAATGATGAGTAGAGAGGAACAATGTCCTCTTCTATTCTGCATGAAACACCTTTTGTGATGAGGTCTGCCACATAGAAGGATTTCCTGACTACTGTGGGAATGTGACTAGCACAGGTGTGTCCACTGTCCACCTGTGACCCAAGGTCTCTTATCACACTTTCAAGTGTTAAGTATACTACCACCTATGTTGTAGTTCATGGCGATTTATACCTAGTTTAGTGGGTTTATCTATAATTCCAGAGTGGGGGATGGTGTTGAAAGCCGTGGCAGGATCTACATAGGCTGTGTGAACCACCTTACTCTTGTCTATGGTTCTGGTGACTGCTTCAATGACATCTATCAGGTTTAGGAGACATGATCTGCCTTTTACAAACCTAACATGGATGTGGTCCAGAGTTTGGAGATTACCAATGTCTTTTTTTATAAGTTATATGATGATGCATTCCATGGCCTTGCAGTGCAGGCTCATCAGGCTAATGGGGCGCTAGTTCCTGTGGTCTGTGGTGGCTCCCCCTTGTGTAGTGGGATAACCATCGCTGTGTGCCATTCAGCAGGCACAAAGCCTGAGGTGAGGCTATGACTGAACATGGTAGGTAGGTGTGGTACCTGTTCGTTCTGTAGTTTGTGTAGAACACAGCCTGGGATGTTATCTGGTCCCATGGATGCTGTGTTCCTGGCTTTGGAGAGTGTTTTTTACCTGTGCAGCCGTGATGACAGCAACTTTGCAGTCTTCCGTTATAGAGATGTGCTCTTTCATGGGTGAAAGGGGGGTAAAGTTAGCACTGATCCTATCTGCCAGGATGTTGGCAATATCAGTTGGGTCTGCATATTTAGTGCCATTGTGCTGTAACTCAGAGCAGATCTGAGTGTTGCCATTGAGATTCTTGACATAGCTATAGAATGCTTTGTGGTTGTCTTTAGAATCAGTGTCGATTTTGTTTTCATAACTAACTTTGGAGGGATTTTATCAGGGATCACGGCTTCTTACTGATGTTGACCATGGAGCTCCTCCACTCATGGGATTTTACCCTCTTTTGCAACACTTTCGTCCTTCTGTTGTGCAGTTTGTTTATGGCAGGGGAACACCAGACTGGCTTCCTTTTCTTGGAGGATAGCATCTTGGTTCTGTTTGGGATAGCACAATGCATGCAGTCATTAAGTGCTTATAAAGTGCAATTGTGAAGGATTCAGTAGTCGTAACTGTACTGTCCATCTGCATGGGTGTCCTGCAGTTCAGCACTTCTTTCTTAAGAAGCATGAAGTTGGCTTTGGAGACATTTTTTAACATGGTTTCCTCAATGGGGGTGTGGGTCCAGAATTTGGATATGCATGGTAATTAGCTTATGGTCAGATGAGACCAATGAGGTGCTGACTTCAGGTGTGGAACACCGGCCACGCAGGACAAATCAAAACCCATAACCAACACAAATAACCACAAAGTGAGCTAAATGCTACTCATTTCCAGAAGTCTCAACCTCCAGATGCACACACTCGAGGCACTTCTCATTATGGAGAATATTGATATCTGTGCAGTAACAGAAACCTAGTTCAAGGCTCCAGACAGCACACAAGCACTACCAGGATACTACTCATTCCATACCTTCCAGCATCAGAACCTGAATCATAACACATAGGGTGAGGATGTATCCATATTCATCAAGGATATCTACACCTCTCTATACATGCTTTCTACAGAATATGTACCAATAGAATGTTGCACAGCAATGTTCTTCACACTCCACAGGGGTGGGGCCACAAAAAAACCCTTGGCATTCATGCTCTATGAGCCTGATGAGTGTGTTCTGAAAGGCAATGGAGCCAATCATAATGGAAGTCAACAATACAGTGACTGGGAACCTTCACACAGTTGAGCACACCCAGTTCGGCTTCGTCAAATGCAGACCACGCCTCCTGAACTGGGAGGATTTCTTTGACAGTTACCCAGGCTACAGATTGAAATGAGCTCAACACAGCCTACCTATACCTCGCTAAGGCCTTTGACACCATTCCCCAGTCAGATATCATAGATGAACTCACCAACCTGGCCATGAATCCATACATCATAAGATGGATTGCAAACTGGCTCACAGATAGATCCCACACATTAAGAGTTGCTGGCTACATGTCAGACTCTACACGGGTAATGACTGGTGTCCCCCAGGGTTCAGTTCTGGGGTCCCTCCTGTTTGGTATAGACTTCTCAAATGTACATGCCAACACAGGAGGTTTGTGGTTGACTAAGTTTGCTGGGAACTGTAACGTGTTATAATAGAGTCCCCGGAAGACAGACATATTCTCCAGAAGGGACTGTATGAGACAGATGTGTGGTGTCAGAATCATGGCCTCAAGCTCACTGTGGAGGAATGCATAGTGATCCTCTTTGTTCAAAACAGAATACCCACAAACTACCACATAGGTGTTATCCCCTTAAAAATGACAAGGTGATAAGGGATCTGGGGACACAAGTAGATAGTCATCTTTCCTTTGACAACCATGTTGCCAAAGTGATTGGGAGATCCTATGTGGCCCACCTAATCAACAAAGGGTTTGCATCAGGATCCAAAGAGGTAGTGTTGGCACTTTAGTCTTACATCATCAGACCCATCATTGAGTACAGTGCACCATTTTGGATGTACTCGACTTAGCATATCCAGCAGCTGTAGAGACCACATAGGTACCTCACCAAGAGGATTACTGGCCTCAAACAGTTGTGTTATGCAACACAACTGGTAAAATTAAATCTGTTCTTTGTTGCGTACCGCCTACTCAGAGGCACACTCTGCCTAACATACAGAGCCATGTGCAACACATAACTGTTGATCATGCTCCATCTACAGATAACAACATTGAGTTGCCCTACACATTTCAGGGATATGAACCTCATCACAACGATGAATACAACATGCTGGTGGGATAGATTGCCATCCCAGACACTTGCCTTACTGTGGAACAGAGTCCCAATGTACATCAGACAGAACCCCTCGCTGACACTCTTCAATTGGAACCTTGATGAGTGGATGGGAAACATACAATTCATACCAGGCATGACATCAGCAGCCCCACTAGAAAGGGGCTTAGGGTACTAGCTATTAGAACTACTCCTTGGGAGACTACCCAATGGTGTGGTGAAAGCTGCACAACTAGTGTAGGCTGATATATGCCTTTGTGGAGATAGTCTACTACATACCTATGAACCTATGGGACAGGTACATGTCTACAGATAGTAGATGTGTACTTCATTGTACAGTCATGTTGTACAGCAGGCACATAGACCACATACACTGTAATGCTTACAGATACTGGTGGCTGTTATTTATAGTGGGAGAAATGTGCACCTTGTGTCTATCATGCCATTATGATGTGTGCTGGGTGGGACAGTCCTGGATGGCTCCCTGTCATGGTCACCCTCTTACACACATCTCTGCCCATCCATCTTTGGCTTATTATACTGTGTTTCCCTATATATATATATATATATATATATATATATATATATATATATATATATATATATATATATATATATGTACATAGGTAGGTAATAGGCTACCTGCCTGAAGGCATATATTAGTATGGCCAGGGTGTGCAGCTATCACCACCCATGGAGTTAGTTCCCTAGGCCTCTGTGTAGTAGAGCTGATAAAGTGATCGATGGTGTGACAGTTCAGTTTCACATACACTCATCAAGGCTCCTTTGGAAGAGTGTCAGTGAAGGTCTCGGCTTAATGTCGGTTGGGAGCCTGTTCCAAAGCAAGAGAAGTCTGTGAGTTAGTAATGTATCCCTCCAACATGTTCTATTTAATGTTGTGATGATGATATCCCTAGAGCAGGTGGTACAGTGAGCTTGGGTTTACTTCAGATAGCGCATGTACATCAGTTCTGCATTGGACATGGACCTGTCTGTTGGGCAGAGATCACCTGAGTAGACAGTATGCAACAGAGTACAGATTGAGTTAAATTCAGTCTTGTTGCATGGGGCAACAGTTTGAGGCCAGTAATCCTCTTGTTGAGGTACTTCAGTAGTCTTTCCAGCTGCTGAAGGTGCCTAGTCAGCTTCATCACAAGTGTGTTGTGGTACTCTCTGATTGGTCTGATGACTGATGAGTAGAGGGAACCTCCTTTGACCTACATGCAAAGACCTTGGCAGTTTGTGGGAACACATAGCATGATTTTCTAATCACTTTGTGAATGTGTTTCTGGAAGTAGAGATGACTATCCACATGTGTCCATAGATCCCTTATTATCACCTCCATATTTAGGGTGTTGGCACTTATGTGGTATTTGTATGACTGCAGCTTGAGGCCATAATTTTGACACCACATCTGTCTGACTGAGACCGTTTTTAAGGATGTCTGTGTTGTCCTAAACATCGATTATGACAACTTTTTTGCAGTCTTCCACAAACTTTGCTAAACATAGCCCTTGTGTGTTTGACTGTATTTCTGAAAAGTGTACACCAGACAGGAGGGGTCCCAGCACTGAGCCATGGGGGACAGCAGTTGTTACCAGCTTGAACAGGAAACCACAATTCTTACCTTGTTGGATCTATCTGTACCCCAGTTGGCAATCCATCAGATGACATACATATTTATGCAAAGGTTGTTGATTTTGTGGATACGACATGTGTCTGGGATGTTGGAAAAGGGCTTTTCAAGGTCTATGTGGGACCTGTGTAGCTCATTTCATTGATGTATGTCCTGGGTGACTGCCTTGAAAACAGTCTAGCAGGTTTGGGAACCATGATCTGCTCCTGACCAAACCAAAATGGGTAGGGTTGGGTGTTTGTAGGCTCCCAATAGCTCTGTTTATGAGTTCCATCATGATGGACTCCATGGCCTTGCAGATCAAGCTTAATAGGCTTATAAGACAATAGTTCCCATGGTCTGTTGTGCACCAACACTTGTGGAGTGTGCCAAATGTTGCTGTAAACCATTCAACAGTTTCATATCCTGTACAGAGGGTGAGTCTCAATGGATTGTTCAGGTGCAGGGTCTGTTTGTTATGGAGTTCACATATGACACAGCTAGGGAAACCATGTCATCCCATAGACACTGTGTTTTTAGGTTTGGAAAGAGCTGTTTAACCATTGTATATGTGATTTCTGGGTTTTCACAATCTCCAGGTATGATAATGGGCCCTTTTGTCAGTGAAAGGGGGGTAAATATGTATGAACCTGTCTGACAAGATGTTGACAATGTCAGTCATGTACATGTATTCATTTACAGTTTGCATTGACTCAGAACATATATGAGTTTACATTGATATTTATGACATAGCGAAAGAAAGCTTCATGGTTCTCTATGGACTCTTTGACAATATTTTTGCCAGAACATGGATTGGATAACGTTAGGAGTGCTCATTGTTTATTGATGATACTGATCGGAGATTTATTGATCTTCTTTGAATTTTCACTTTCTTTGGACAACTTAAGTACTTGTAGTACATAGTTTGATTATGACAGGAGTCCCATATATTATATGGGACTGTTTTCATATAACTGTGTGTGCAAGGCAGGATTGGTGAATAGTGACAAGTTTCTGGAGTAAGAACTGCAACCGCCAGATATGTGTGGCCCACTACTGTACTCAGACATGGCCTAAGTGTGTGAGCATGCCCAGTATGGACATAAATACTATGTGTGTGTGAAAAATCAAGTTGTTTTTTAATTCAGGACTCACCTTTGTGTTCCACATTGACAGGAAGCACACTGTGCCTGCAGGGCTTCCATGAGTCACTTTGCATAGACTTATCAACATTTCTATATACAGGGGGGACAGCTATTAGTTGTACATTTCTACCCAGGGGGCACACCTGATTGTTACTGTGGGTGTACATAGGATGAGGGGCTCACCTGACACTTATACACATTTGCTAGGCCTGCACTGTTATGTCAGGTACTCCATTTCAGTCTGTGCTGTTGCCTATCATACTGGCTTGAGACATACTACTGTACTATATATCTTAGCTTCCAATTTCACATATATTAGTTTGTGACTTCATAGCCTACCCAACCCACATCACACTGCCTGGCCTGCTGTTATCTGTCTGTATAGGCCTGGGGGGAAGTTACTCATATGCCTCTTCAGAGGGCATGATACAGCATTTGTTTGTGTTTGCGTTAGTCTACAATTGTCCTGCTGTGTCTGTGCCAGTGAAATACTGTCATGGCTTAGTGGTTCATTACTGTGACTATAGTACACAGTATCCCGAGTTTGAACCCTATCACTGCTTTTTATTTTCCTGCTGGGCAGACCAGACTGCTTAAGGAACAGTAAAGCAGGTGTGAGTGTGTTTACTTGACTTTGCTCAACTTTGCCCAACCTTGCCCGACTTTGCCCAACATTGCCCAACATTGCTCAATGTTGCCCGATGTTGCGCTATATGCTAAATAGTGGTAAAATGTGCTTAACAGTGCTTTATATTGCTTAAAATAGGGCAATCATGCCTCAGGTGGTGCTGCAGGGCTGCCTATGTCAGATGCACATAGTACACTCCCTATGCATGTTTGAAAACAGGTAGTGTCAAGTTAGGCATCCATTTTATTGTATATGCGAGTCAGAGAGAGGTGTCATTTCTACGGTTCCTACTGAGTCAGTGTATGTGCTATGCGTTGCCTCTTTGCTAAGGCCAAGGCATACTGGGCACGCCTCCTTCTGCCTACTGGGGCAGGCTCAGGTTGTTCCTCCTCCAAGTCACGCTGTGCCTGTGCAGGCCTTGGCAATGGTGGGGGGCTGTTTGGTCCTGCCCCATGCTATTCCTGCTGCAGCTGTTTTCGCAGGAAAATATTGTGTAGCATGGCACATACCATGACAATTTGGGTACATGTAGTTGGTGAGTACTGCAAGGCTCCACCAGATGTGTCCAGGCACCGGAACCATGACTTGAGCATCCCAAACACACGCTCAATAATATTTCTTGTTTGTGCGTGTGCCTCATTATGGAGTTCTTGTTCGGGTGTGTGTGCATTTCTGATGGGTATCATCAGCCATGGCTCCAGTGCGTATCCAGCATCCCCCACTAGGTGACCGTCAGGGATGTCCCCATTGGAAAACCTCTGGTACAGCTGCATCAGATGCCAGATGTGGGAATCGTGATAGCTTTCGGGGCAGCCAGCACACACATTAATTATTATGCCCTGGGCATCCCACACGACCTGGCAGTTGATAAAGGGGAAGCCCTTGCAGTTGATGTAGACCCTACCCCGCTCACCGGGTGGTGCTTGATGTGTATGTGCGTGCAGTCTATTGCACCCACTACCTCAGGGTATTCTGCTATTTGGTGGAAAAGACACATATTGCTGGCCAATGCCTCATGGGAATTGGGGAAATATACGTGGTCACTGACATATGCTGACATGGCATCCAGGAACTGGTGCAGTACCCTGGATGCTGATGCCTGTGAAACCCCCATCATATCACCAGTTGGTCTCTGGAAGGTACCTGTAGCTAGTATTCATAGGCCAACACATACCTTGGTATCCACTGGGATGGGTTCCCCTCTGTTGGTTCTGTGTGTGAGGTGTGGCCGGCACAGCTCAACAATTTGCTGCAGGAGGTCTCTGTCCACTCTATAGCACTCCACTATCCCCAGCTCATGTAGCCCCTTGTAGGTTACCCTGGGTCTGTACACTCTTCTCCATCTCATCACTGTGGGTTTCTCAGCAGCATTCACAACATCACCACCCTCAGCATCTTGCACATGTTGGTTTATGATAGCAATAGCAGCCCCTAACATTTTGTCTGACTTAAGCTTTTTAAGTTTTCACTCTTTGTATACTGCAGTGTTGCAGAGTTCTTGGGAAAAAAAAACAGGGTAGACTGTTGTTTGCAGAGTTTAAAATGCTGGGCTGGGCTGGGCTAGTCTACTGCCTGTGTAATTGGCTGATTCTGATATATTTCACCTGGCAGCTCTGCTAGTTCTCCTTGGTTAACTTCCTACTACTTATTTTCCTTCCTTTTCCCTTTCTGTTTCCGCTCAGGGCAGCGCTGTGCAAACAAGCGCAAACACGTGCACACAGGCACACACAAGCACACACACTGTTTGCACGTTTACAAGAAATTTCAGATATAGCCATGGTGTACGCCTTTGGTTTCTTGTTTTCAACTAGGACAACTGTAGACATGCCTCTTGCAATCCTGAGCAACTCAGGGCAAACACAGGCCACTGTGCTACAGTAAACTTACAGTCTTTCAGACATACCCCCTCATGATGTCACCTATCTTCTACTCTACTACTCCCCTACTCCTACACTTACACTCTATGGACCTGGCTCACATGCCAGGGAAAATTGGGATTCACTATCCTTATCCTCATTTGCACAGGATTGCCTACTAATGCTTGGTTACATCTCTCACACTGAGCTTCCCCCCCTTAGCAACCACTACTCAGTGGCTATGTTGTTTTCAGCCTGCCATTCACCTGCATGGCAGAACAAGCTTTTTAGTGAAAATGCCCATTTTTGGCTATTTTTCAATTTTTTTTTCATTTTATTTAAAGCACCGCACGTTTGCGCAGTGCTGCACTACGCTTAAACATCGGAGATCAGGGAAAAAAATGGATTTTAAGGATTTACAACATTTGCAAATGCCAATGGCCTTATATTTGGCCATTGGCATGCTTCCTCAACTAGATGCATCCTTTATTTGAAAGAAGTTGCCAGCACATTAGTTATTAACATCCTTATGAGAGCAGTGAGAGCACAGTATTTTGGTTTATTTCGAGCAGTAAAAAGAGGAAGAATCTTAGTATGGCATGGATAGACTACAAAAAAGCAGTTGATAGCATTCCACATTCATGGATAAAAAAGTGTTTACAAATGTATAAGATACAACCTACATTGATCAGTTACATTACAGTGACCATGAAACAGTGGTAAAATATTTTGCAGCTAAGCAATGATAAAGGACAAATTATTATCTCAGGGATAAAAATTCAAAGGGGGATATTCCAGGGTGACTCTCACCGCTGTTCTTTTGTCTTGCCCTTAACCAATTAAACTGTCTTTTAACACATTGGGTCATGGCTATAATTTGGCTCATAGAAAACTAACAACAAAGAGTAAAGACTTCTCATTTTCTTTTTGTGGACGATGTAAAACTCTATAGTTCATCAGATGAGGAACTGCAAGCACAACTGCAAGTGGTCAAACCTTTCTTAGATGATATAAGAATGTCATTTGGTCTTGATGAATGTGCAAAAGCAACCTTTAAAACAGGAAACTACAGCATTAAAAAAATATCACTCTGGGACAGGAATGTGATATGAAAGAACATGAGCAGGTAGGAGTGTATAAATATTTGGGAATTGATGAAGGATCAACAATAAAGCATGAACAAATGCGAAGAAAACTTAATAAGGGACAAGAGGAAGACTAAAATTAATACTGAAATCAGCCCTGACATTTAAGAACAAAGTCCTAGCTATAAAGCAATGTGTTCTTCCTGTTACAATTTTGGTGTAACTGATTGGTCCCAAAAGGTATTGGATCATTTGGACAGGAGAACAAGAAAAATTATTCATGTTTATCAAATGATTTATACAAATCAGTGTATATTAAAAGTATATATTCCTCGTTCTGAAGGAGGTTTGGGCCTCCTAGAAACTGATTATATGTATAGATCTGTAATCGTAGGACTGCATACATATCTGCTGACCTCACAAGATCCAAACAGTGAAAGTTTTAAAACATGAGGAGAATAATCAGAATAAGTCTAAGATGATTTCCCTGCTAGTTTAGCAGTAGCATATCTGTGTCAAGTTGGAATGGAATTTAAACCAAAGGTAGATAAAAATCAGGCAGCAATTGAATGTGCCAAAAACAAAAGAAGGAATATACAGTGAAGGATCAGATGAGAAGGCATGAAATGTGGAAAATGCATAAATATAGCTGGCAACTTCTTTGCTTGTGGGCAGATGAGGTAACGATTAAAAAGTGAAGCTAAATATCCTATGGTTACCTGTAAGAGGCATGGGAGCCAGTCATATCTCAGATTGCAAGTATCACCACAGAACCTCTTTCTTTTGCTCAGTTCTAGTCACTGGTGCCATGTTAGATTCCATGGTGAAGCGAAGGTATTCTTCTTGTCTGGCTGCTAGGGAGCAAAGTTACTTGCTAGAGAATTTTCCAGCAGATAAGGTTTGGTCAATGAAAGAAAGAAACCTAGAGAAAATTCATTCTGGATCAGTCCTTTATTCAGTGCAGTTAGGCAGATGAAGTGCTTTCTGCGACAGTGTTCGACTGAACTGTAATTTATCATGAACAATGTAAGGCAGGTAGTAATCTTAATTATGCTCCCTGGGCGTGCCTCAATTATGGGAGGGGCCAAGGGGTGTACCCTTCAGGAATTTAAGACTGGCCTTCATCCTTTAACTTTAATGTGCTGGTATAATGCCCAAAATACTAAAATAACATAAAGAAAACCAAGTCTTGTTTTATTAAACATATCAAACCTAATAGAATAGCTTATTATAAGACTTAAGCAGTATAATATTGTAATCATCAGTTGTTTAGTCCACCTGGATACTTGGAAATTATATGCATATTAAAAAAAGCATATTTGTCAATATTTCATTTTCGATAAATCAGTAAGTTGTAAAAGCAACATGTTTTTTTTTTTAATGAGGCATACAGTAAACATCAAAAATCACTTTAACTACAGAGGTGCTTCTCCAGATCTGTCTATCTGGATAGGAGGGTGTATTCCAGGGAATGACAGTGAACCCATCATAATGTAAAATAAAAAATAAACATGAAAAGGCAAAAAAAAATGTCTTTATCAGTTTGCCCTAATTGTATTATTGTACAACTATGATCTTCAAAAAAAAAAAAAAGAGTTGTGGGGATAAAGCCTCCCATATAGGGGTGCAGGATGCCAAAATTATGTTTTTTATGTATTTCTTTATTTTTCAGACAGTCATACATTGATGTGTTTCAGTGATTTGGCTCAGTGGTAATACATTCATTTATTTATATAGTTAATTTGATTAACCAATGTCAATCCTCTATAACAGATCACTGAAGGATGAGGGAGTGTTTGATAAGTACATGAGCACCGTACTAATGACTACTTTGTAACAGTCGACCATAGACATCTCTGGGAACAGTAGGCCTATTAGACTGACCTCAGCTGTGGGAAAAAATCATCAAAAATATCTTGATGGAAAGGCTATCTCGCTTCCAGGAGTAACACAGCCTTCATCACAGCAGCCAGTATGGGTTCACAACTAGAATGTTCTGTCAGCCCAGCCTGATCAACTTCCATCACTGGATGCAAAGCAGGTGGATAGTGCTACACTAACTTGCACTAAATTGCACAGTTTGCCTGTACATCAGTAAGATCTAGGACTCAGGTCCACACCAGAGTATGCTAGAGAACCTGAAAGGTTTAGGAGTTGGAATGAAGCTGGTAAAAAGTGTAGAGAAACAACAGGAAGCAATGACATGCAGAGAGCTAATGGTGTGATGTTTGAGACATGACAGGAAACAATGACATGCAGAGAGCTAATGGCGTGATGTTTGAGACATGACAGGAAGCAATGACATGCAGAGAGCTAATGGCGTGATGTTTGAGACATGACAGGAAGCAATGACATGCAGAGAGCTAATGGTGTGATGTTTGAGACATGACAGGAAGCAATGACATGCAGAGAGCTAATGGCATGATGTTTGAGACATGACAGGAAGCAATGACATGCAGAGAGCTAATGGCATGATGTTTGAGACATGACAGGAAGCAATGACATGCAGAGAGCTAATGGCATGATGCTTGAGACATGACAGTAAGCAATGACATGCAGAGAGCTAATGGCATGATGCTTGAGACATGACAGTAAGCAATGACATGCAGAGAGCTAATGGCATGATGCTTGAGACATGACAGGAAGCAATGGCATGCAGAGAGCTAATGGCATGATGTTTGAGACATGACAGGAAGCAATGACATGCAGAGAGCTAATGGCATGATGCTTGAGACATGACAGGAAGCAATGACATGCAGAGAGCTAATGGCATGATGTTTGAGACATGACAGGAAGCAATGACATGCAGAGAGCTAATGGCATGATGTTTGAGACATGACAGGAAGCAATGACATGCAGAGAGCTAATGGCATGATGCTTGAGACATGACAGTAAGCAATGACATGCAGAGAGCTAATGGCATGATGTTTGAGACATGACAGGAAGCAATGACATGCAGAGAGCTAATGGCATGATGCTTGAGATATGACAGCAAGCAATGACATGCAGAGAGCTAATGGCATGATGTTTGAGACATGACAGAAAGCAATGACATGCAGAGAGCTAATGACATGATGTTTGAGACATGACAGGAAGCAATGACATGCAGAGAGTTAATGGCATAATGTTTGAGACATGACAGGAAGCAATGACATGTAGAGAGCTAATGATGTTTGAGACATGACAGGAAAGAATGACATGCAGAGAGCTAATGGCATGATGTTTGAGACATGACAGGAAGCAATGGCATGCAGAGAGCTAATGACATGATATTTGAGACATGACAGGAAGCAATGACATGCAGAGAGTTAATGGCATAATGTTTGAGACATGACAAGAAGCAATGACTTGCAGAGAGCTAACGGCACGATGTCTGAGACATGACAGGAAACATTGACATGCAGAGAGCTAATGGCATAATATTTGAGACATGACAGGAAGCAATGACATGCAAAGAGCTAATGGCATGATGTTTGGGACATGACAGGAAACAATGCCATGCAGAGAGCTAGTGGCATGATGTTTGAGACATGACAGGAAGCAATGACAAGGTTTTGCATCTGAGGAGAAAATAACTCAGAAGATGACTATAAACCAGGAAAAGTTTAGCTCCAGTGTACTGGTTAATAAAAGCACCTAGAGATAATTATCTATATGGCAGATACCCACTGGGATCAAAGTGAAAAGTCACACGACGTTGAGAAACATAATGGGAGAGACAGACTCTAGAGACAAACAGGTCGCTCTACTGCTATAGAAGATATTTATAAGATTGCAAGTTAAGTACCATCACCAGTGCGTGTGTGTGTGTGTGTGTGTGTGTGTGTGTGTGTGTGTGTGTGTGTGTGTGTGTGTGTGTGTGTGTGTGTGAACGTATGTGTATGTATAGCTAGGCTTCACAGGAACTGTCACACACTGTCCCTGATAAATATCTTACCTTGTATGTGGCAATCCTAATGAAGTTCTGGAACAACAGGCACGGAAATGCTTTGGTGTGCATTTTTTCAGTTTTTTAATGTTGTATGCTTTGAATAAATAGTTTTGATTTATCTTTGAGCTGGATTGGTTTACTCCATTAGTCTTATTCTTCTGCCTGTTGGAATCCAATTGGAATTCGGTTTATAGAGTGGAGTAGAACAGTTTGGATTTCCTTGGTCAGTGAATTAGATTTAGCACTGAGTGACCTGATGTGTTTTTTATACTGGATTCCTGTGTGAGTTCTAGTTTTTTATTCCTTGTTTTCATGTTATACTGTCACAAACTACCCCTGATAGATCTCCTACCTAGTGTAATGTGACAATATAACCTATATAACCATGCCATGAGACAGGTGACAATTACAGTTTGAACCCCTTGTTTACTCATCCACAAGGAAGTATGATGCTTCAGGTAGACGTGTTGTGCTTCCATTGATGGCTAACCTTTTAAGAAACTGGTCACATATCCAACTCCAGAACACAAATGGCAAAGAACAATGTCTTGGCCTCTGTACAAGCAGGGCAAATATAAATCAGCTAAAGTAAAAATTTATGTTGCAAAGGGCCACTACAAGTGTTGTTATGTTACTCGATTGAATTTGTTTTTCTTTTCATAACTTCTACTGTCTGAGCAAAGATAACAGTTTCTTAAAGAAACAGTTGGAATATTTCTAACTGTTGTCTATAGAAAACTTGCTGTTGCATGGCTCTGCATGCTCTTTGAGAAGGCCCTGCTGTAAAGCAATGAACACCTCTACATGAAAAGGTAATTGTGATATATATGCGGTTTTATGACCCTGATTATCCATGCACATTGTTGTTTGCTGTTAGTTTGTATCACATGCTTTTCTCTGTTAAGTGACTCCCCCGGATTCACGAAACCTCTGTGTACGACTAAATAAGTCTTACTTGGAGGCTGCAGTTGAACAGTATGACGTCAGCATGCCATGAATACTCATGAGGGCACGCTGACTCTACCCCAAGTCTAACACGGACCGTGCAGGCAAGCAGGGGGTGTGTCCAACTGCCGCGCAGTCTAAAGGTCCACGCCCCTGCAAGTGTGTGAAATGCAAAATGTCAACACACAAGAGCGAGTCTGCTCAAATGTTCATGTACCCAACACCACACTCCCTGACATTGTAAACCCCCAGCACAGTTATAAAAAGTAAAACATTAATTTTTTTTTCTAATTCCCAATATAGCTGCCTGTATCTGCACGTGTGTGCGCGGGTGTGCCCATTGCTTAGCTGCAGTTAGCAATCTCGACATGGAAGAGCATAATAAGGAATGTGTATGCACATTATACTAAATAGTAATAGTGTAGTGGTAGAGCATTCACACAAAAAAGAGGCATTCACGGTTCGAGTTCCACAAATCCCCTTACTATTTTATGTTAAAAATGAGTATATGAAATAATTCCTGACATATATTATAAGACTTTTACTAAAAAGCATTGAAATGGCCTATGTATCAGTGAACAAACTGTATATTTATAAAGGAACCTGACATATAATTGTCCTTGATTAAACGCTTTGCCAAGCAAGCGCAATATCATCAAGGTTGCCGTGGTTAACAGCCAGCTTTACCCAGTGCAATGTAGTTGCCCATAGCTAAATAGCACTTTGCCCAGTGCAATGTTGCCCATAGCTAAAGTGCGCTTTACCCTTTAGCACAATCGGTTTGTGCGGAGGTCGCGGCCGTGCCAACCAGTGCACCCGTCGTGGCAGCGTGGAGCAACATAGAACAAAGTTGCTTAAACACAGCCACACAACCTGTCTGGACAGTAGTAAAATAAAAAAGCGCTTAATGACAAAGTTTGAACCCAATGACACTGTGCACCATAATCAAAGTACTTTGAACCACTAAGCCACAGCAGCTTAAGATAAGCAGCCACTGTTAACATATATATACTTATAAATGGTAGATTAACCATTGCTAAGCAGGTCTGCAGTCAGCCGGTGAATTTTCAAAATGGCCAATCACAAAAAAAGTCTGCGGGGAAATCACGGCATATTTAAGCTCCATAGGTGGGAATACTCACCATAAGTGATTGTAGCTCCCCATCTGCAAAGTTAGAATGCCTGGTGCTGGAGAGGTTACTCACTTTAGAGCTATGGCAGCACTGGGACATCGAGGGAGTCAAAATACATGGTTTGGCTCCTAGTCCATCGTCATGAGACTGCCGACTCTGCAGGGGCCAGTTCCAAGGGATTGCGGAGTATAAGGGCATGAACTCCCC
>NC_056739.1:703205448-703243067 GCF_019279795.1 Protopterus annectens
CACATGTATTTTTGACCTGTTGGTAAAAGGTGATCCCATGTGATACACATTTAATCATTTTCTATAATGCATGTTTCCTAGGCTACCCAGCTACTTCAGTATTATAATGTTCGCATAATCCCCATTGCAGCAATCTTGCACATCATTATGCCTTTCAGTATACAGTCCTTCTGCCATTAGTATATCACAGCCAGCAACAACATGTGCAGGTGTTTCCAACTCTGTTTTGCAAAATCTGCATTTGCCTATTTCTCCAACATGTCCAATTGGCTTTGTAAACCAACATGTATATGGTCCACTAGCCTGGGCTGGCAATATTAACCTTTCATCTTTTGGTTTAAATTCACCTCTCCTTAGCCGTTCCTACATTAGATCCCAATTGCCATGAGGCTATTCCAGGAGTTTTCTGTACTTGTAGCTATATTTATGCATTTTCCACATTTCATGCCTTTTCATCTGATCCTTCACTGTACATTCCTTCTTTTGTTTTTGGCACATTCAATTGCTGCCTAATTTTTATCTACCTTTGGTTTAAATTCCATTCCAACTTGACACAGATATGCTACTGCTAAACTAGCAGGGAATTCATCTTAGACTTATTCGGATTATTCTCCTCATGTTTTAAAACTTTCACTGTTTGGATCTTGTGAGGTCAGCAGATATGTATGCAGTCCTACGATTGCAGATCTATACATATAATCAGTTTCTAGGAGGCCCAAACCTCCTTCAGAATGAGGAATATATACTTTTAATATACACTGATTTGTATAAATCATTTGATAAACATGAATCATTTTTCTTGTTCTCCTGTCCAAATGATCCAATACCTTTTGGGACCAGTCAGTTACACCAAAATTGTAACAGGAAGAACAAATTGCTTTATAGCTTGGACTTTGTTCTGAAATGTCAGGGCTGATTTCAGTATTCATTTTAGTCTTCCTCTTGTCCCTTGCTAAGTTTTCTTCGCATTTGTTCATGCTTTATTGTTGATCCTTCATCAATTCCCAAATATTTATACACTCCTACCTGCTCATGTTCTTTCATATCACATTCCTGTCCCAGAGTGATATTTTCTTAGTGCTGTAATTTCCTGTTTTAAAGGGTGCTTTTGCACATTCATCAAGACCAAATGACATTCTTATATCATCTAAGAAAGGTTTGACCACTTGCAGTTGTGCTTGCAGTTCCTCATCTGATGAACTATAGAGTTTTACATCGTCCACAAAAAGAAAATGAGAAGTCTTTACTCTTTGTTGTTAGTTTTCTGTGAGCCAAATTATAGCCATGACCCAATGTGTTAAAAGACAGTTTAATTGGTTAAGGGCAAGACACAAGAACAGTGGTGAGAGTCACCCTGGGATATCCACCTTTGAATTTTTATCCCTGAGATAATAATTTGTCCTTTATCATTGCTTAGCTGCAAAATGTTTTACCACTGTTTCATGGTCACTGTAATGTAACTGATCAATGTAGGTTGTATCTTATACATTTGTAAACACTTTTTTATCCATGAATGTGGAATGCTATCAACTGCTTTTTTGTAGTCTATCCATGCCATACTAAGATTCTTCCTCTTTTTACTGCTTGAAATAAACCAAAATACTGTGCTCTCACTGCTCTCATAAGGATGTTAATAACTAATGTGCTGGCAACTTCTTTGCTTGTGGGCAGATGAGGTAATGATTAAAAAGTAAAGCTAAAAATCCTATGGTTACCTGTAAGAGGCATGGGAGCCAGTCATATCTCAGATTGCAAGTATCACTGCAGAACCTTTCTTTTGCTTAGTTCTAGTCACTGGTGCCATGTTAGATTCCATGGTGAAGCGAAGGTATTCTTCTTGTCTGGCTGCTAGGGAGCAAAGTTACTTGCTAGAGAATTTTCCAGCAGATAAGGTTTGGTCAATGAAAGAAAGAAGCCTAGAGAAAATTCATTCTGGATCAGTCCTTTATTCAGTGCAGTTAGGCAGATGAAGTGCTTTCTGCGACAGTGTTCGACTGAACAGTAATTTATCATGAACAATGTAAGGCAGTCAGTAATCTTAATTATGCTCCCTGGGTGTGCCTCAATTTTGGGAGGGGCCAAGGGGTGTACCCTTCAGGAATTTAGGACTGGCCTTCATCCTTTAACTTTAATATGCTGGCATAATGCCCAAAATCCTAAAATAACATAAAGAAAACCAAGTCTTATTTTATTAAACATATCAAACCTAATAGAATAGCTTATTATAAGACTTAAGCAGTATAATATTGTAATCATCAGTTGTTTAGTCCACCTGGATACTTGGAAATTATATGCATATTAAAAAAAGCATATTTGTCAATATTTCATTTTCGATAAATCAGTAAGTTGTAAAAGCAACATGTTTTTTTTTTTTAATGAGGCATACAGTAAACATCAAAAATCACTTTAACTACAGAGGTGCTTCTCCAGATCTGTCTATCTGGATAGGAGGGTGTATTCCAGGGAATGACAGTGAACCCATCATAATGCAAAATAAAAAATAAACATGAAAAGGCAAAAAAAATGTCTTTATCAGTTTGCCCTAATTGTATTATTGTACAACTATGATCTTCAAAAAAAAAAAAAAAAAAAAGAGTTGTGGGGACAAAGCCTCCCATATAGGGGTGAAGGATGCAAAAATTATGTTTTTTATGTATTTTTTTATTTTTCAGACAGTCATACATTGATGTGTTTCAGTGATTTGGCTCAGTGGTAATACATTCATTTATTTATATAGTTAATTTGATTAACCAATGTCAATCCTCTATAACAGATCACTGAAGGATGAGGGAGTGTTTGATAAGTACATGAGCACCGTACTAATGACTACTTTGTAACAGTCGACCATAGACATCTCTGGGAACAGTAGGCCTATTAGACTGACCTCAGCTGTGGGAAAAATCATCAAAAATATCTTGATGGAAAGGCTATCTCGCTTCCAGGAGTAACACAGCCTTCATCACAGCAGCCAGTATGGGTTCACAACTAGAATGTTCTGTCAGCCCAGCCTGATCAACTTCCATCACTGGATGCAAAGCAGGTGGATAGTGCTACACTAACTTGCACTAAATTGCACAATTTGCCTGTACATCAGTACGATCTAGGACTCAGGTCCACACCAGAGTCTGCTAGAGAACCTGAAAGGTTTAGGAGTTGGAATGAAGCTGGTAAAAAGTGTAGAGAAACAACAGGAAGCAATGACATGCAGAGAGCTAATGGTGTGATGTTTGAGACATGACAGGAAGCAATGACATGCAGAGAGCTAATGGCATGATGTTTCAGACATGACAGGAAGCAATGACATGCAGAGAGCTAATGGTGTGATGTTTGAGACATGACAGGAAGCAATGACATGCAGAGAGCTAATGGCGTGATGCTTGAGACATGACAGGAAGCAATGACATGCAGAGAGCTAATGGCATGATGTTTGAGACATGACAGGAAGCAATGACATGCAGAGAGCTAATGGCATGATGTTTGAGACATGACAGGAAGCAATGACATGCAGAGAGCTAATGGCATGATGTTTGAGACATGACAGGAAGCAATGACATGCAGAGAGCTAATGGCATGATGCTTGAGACATGATAGTAAGCAATGACATGCAGAGAGCTAATGGCATGATGCTTGAGACATGACAGGAAGCAATGATATGCAGAGAGCTAATGGCATGATGTTTGAGACATGACAGGAAGCAATGACATGCAGAGAGCTAATGGCATAATGTTTGAGACATGACAGGAAGCAATGACATGCAGAGAGCTAATGGCATGATGTTTGAGACATGACAGGAAGCAATGACATGCAGAGAGCTAATGGCATGATGCTTGAGACATGACAGTAAGCAATGACATGCAGAGCGCTAATGGCATGATGTTTGAGACATGACAGGAGGCAATGATATGCAGATAGCTAATGGCATGATGTTTGAGACATGACAGGAAGCAATGACATGCAGAGAGCTAATGGCATGATGCTTGAGACATGACAGGAAGCAATGATATGCAGAGAGCTAATGGCATGATGTTTGAGACATGACAGGAAGCAATGACATGCAGAGAGCTACTGGCATGATGTTTAAGACATGACAGGAAGCAATGACATGCAGAGAGCTAATGGCATGATGCTTGAGACATGACAGTAAGCAATGACATGCAGAGAGCTAATGGCATGATGTTTGAGACATGACAGGAAGCAATGACATGCAGAGAGCTAATGGCATGATGCTTGAGACATGACAGTAAGCAATGACATGCAGAGAGCTAATGGCATGATGTTTGAGACATGGCAGAAAGCAATGATATGCAGAGAGCTAATGACATGATGTTTGAGACATGACAGGAAGCAATGACATGCAGAGAGTTAATGGCATAATGTTTGAGACATGACAGGAAGCAATGACATGTAGAGAGTTAATGATGTTTGAGACATGACAGGAAACATTGACATGCAGAGAGCTAATGGCATAATATTTGAGACATGACAGGAAGCAATGACATGCAAAGAGCTAATGGCATGATGTTTTGGACATGACAGGAAACAATGCCATGCAGAGAGCTAGTGGCATGATGTTTGAAAAATAACAGGAAGCAATGACATGTGAAGAGCTAATGGCATGATGTTTGAGACATGACAGGAAGCAATGACAAGGTTTTGCATCTGAGGAGAAAATAACTCAGAAGATGACTATAAACCAGGAAAAGTTTAGCTCCAGTGTACTGGTTAATAAAAGCACCTAGAGATAATTATCTATATGGCAGTTACCCACTGGGATCAAAGTGATAAGTCACACGACGTTGAGAAACATAATGGGAGAGACAGACTCTAGAGACAAACAGGTCGCTCTACTGCTATAGAAGATATTTATAAGATTACCATCACCAGTGCATGTGTGTGTGTGTGTGAACGTATGTGTATGTATAGCTAGGCTTCACAGGAACTTTCACACACTGTCCCTGATAAATATCTCACCTTGTATGTGGCAACCCTAATGAAGTTCTGGAACAACAGGCACGGAAATGCTTTGGTGTGCATTTTTTCAGTTTTTAAGTGTTGTATGCTTTGAATAAATAGTTTTGATTTATCTTTGAGCTGGATTGGTTTACTCCATTAGTCTTATTCTTCTGCCTGTTGGAATCCAATTGGAATTCGGTTTATAGAGTGGAGTAGAACAGTTTGGATTTCCTTGGTCAGTGAATTAGATTTAGCACTGAGAGTGACCTGATGTGTTTTGTATACTGGATTCCTGTGTGAGTTCTAGTTTTTTATTCCTTGTTTTCATGTTATACTGTCACAAACTACCCCTGATAAATCTCCTACCTAGTGTAATGTGACAATATAACCTATATAACCATGCCATGAGACAGGTGACAATTACAGTTTGAACCCCTTGTTTACTCATCCACAAGGAAGTATGATGCTTCAGGTAGACGTGTTGTGCTTCCATTGATGGCTAACCTTTTAAGAAGCTGGTCACATATCCAACTCCAGAACGCAAATGGCAAAGAACAATGTCTTGGCCTCTGTACAAGCAGGGCAAATATAAATCAGCTAAAGTAAAAATTTATGTTGCAAAGGGCCACTACAAGTGTTGTTATGTTACTTGATTGAATTTGTTTTTCTTTTCATAACTTCTACTGTCTGAGCAAAGATAACAGTTTCTTAAAGAAACAGTTGGAATATTTCTAACTGTTGTCTATAGAAAACTTGCTGTTGCATGGCTCTGCATGCTCTTTGAGAAGGCCCTGCTGTAAAGCAATGAACACGTCTACATGAAAAGGTAATTGTGATATATGTGCGGTTTTATGACCCTGATTATCCATGCACATTGTTGTTTGCTGTTAGTTTGTATCACATGCTTGTCTCTGTTAAGTGACTCCCCCGGATTCACGAAACCTCTGTGTACGACTAAATAAGTCTTACTTGGAGGCTGCAGTTGAACAGTATGACGTCAGCATGCCATGAATACTCATGAGGGCACGCTGACTCTACCCCAAGTCTAACATGGACCGTGCAGGCAAGCAGGGGGCGTGTCCGACTGCCGCGCTGTCTAAAGGTCCACGCCCCTGCAAGTGTGTGAAATGCAAAATGTCAACACACAAGGGCGAGTCTGCTCAAATTTTCATGTACACAACACCACACTCCCTGACATTGTAAACCCCCAGCACAGTTATAAAAAGTAAAACATTAATTTTTTTTTCTAATTCCCAATATAGCTGCCCGTATCTGCACGTGTGTGCGCGGGTGTGCCCATTGCTTAGCTGCAGTTAGCAATCTCGACATGGAAGAGCATAATAAGGAATGTGTATGCACATTACACTAAATAGTAATTGTGTAGTGGTAGAGCATTTACACAAAAAAGAGGCATTCACGGTTCGAGTCCCACAACTCCCCTTCCTATTTTATGTTAAAAATGAGTATATGAAATAATTCCTGACATATATTATAAAACTTTTACTAAAAAGCATTGAAATGGCCTATGTATCAGTGAGCAAAATGTATATTTATAAAGGAACCTGACATATAATTGTCCTCAGTTAAGCAACGCTTTGCCCAGCGCAATATAGTTGCCCGTAGTTAAGCAGTGCTTTACCCAGTGCAATGTAGTTGCCCATAGCTAAATAGCACTTTACCCAGCGCAATCGGTTTGTGCAGAGGTGCGAGCCGTGCCAACCAGTGCACCGTCGGGCAACGTGGAGCAACATAGAACAAAGTTGCTTAAACACAGCCACACCCCCTAACCTGTCTGGACAGTAGTAAAATAAAAAGCAATGACAAAGTTTGAACCCACGACACTGTGCACCATAATCAAAGTACTGAACCACTAAGCCATGGCAGCTTAGGATAAGCATCCACTGTTAACATATATATACTTATAAATGTTAGATTAACCATTGCTAAGCAGGTCTGCAGTCAGCCGAGAATTTTCAAAAATGGCCAATCACAAAAAAGTGTGGGAAATGCGGCATATTTAAGCTCCATAGGTGGGAATACTCACCATAAGTGATTGTAGCTCCCATCTGCAGTTAGAATGCCTGGTGCTGGAGAGGTTACTCACTTTAGAGCGCAACGCTGGGACATCGAGGAGTCAAAATACATGGTTTGGCTCCTAGTCCATCGTCATGAGACTCGACTCCTGCAGGGTCAGTTCCAAGGGACGGAGTATAAGGCAGAGGCTTGGAACCGGTTGGCTCATGAACTCACCAGTGCCACAGGCATCCCTCAGACTGGTGAGCAGGTCTGTCACCACCATGCAGACCTGAAGAGACAGAAGCAGGACCTTCTGAACCAATGGATCCAGGAAGCCAGTCATATGCATGATGCACCACTACTAAGTAGGTAGCCGTGGCATGCAGTATGTAAGACATGCTAATATAGTCTAAATAATGGATAGGTATGTCTCAATATCCCTTCATTTACTTCACAGCTGCAGGTGTCCGTGCTATGAATCAGCAAGCCTATGCAGATAGGCTGCTAAGGCTGTGCCACCAGGCAGGTTAGTAATTATTCTGCATGTATTGTTATATGATATATGTGAGGAAGCATGACAAAAGTGTTGTAGCCCAATAATACAGCAATAAAATGCCCTGAATAAATCCTCTGCATGTACTGTTATATAACATAAGTCAGAAAGCCCAAAATAGAGTGTACTAACCCAGCAATAAAGGTAAAATAAGTCTGGAATACTATCTCTGCATGTACTGAGATAACATATAAGTGAGCAGACCTGTAAAAGACTGTTGCAACCTATCAATAAACGTATAATATGTCTTGAATAGGTCTTCCGTATGCACTGTAATATCAAATAAAGGAGAGAGCCTGTAGAAAAGAATGTTCAATGTAATTAATAAAGGTATAATACTTGGAGTGTGTCTGTGTCACTTACTTTGAAATGTTGTTGTACCCTTGCAATAAATAAATAGTACTGTTGTATTAGGTGCTGTCAACCCACAGTTGTGCAGTCCCATAAGAAGTGGATGAAGGAAGTGGCAGTAGCTGTGAAGCATATAACATTTATTCCCTGAATAAATCCTCTGCATGTACTGTTATATATCATAAGTCAGATAGCCAGGAATAGAGTGTAGTAACCCATTAATAAAGGTAAAATATGTCTGGAATGCTATCTCTGCATGCACTGTCATATAAAATAAGTGAGCGAGCCTGAAAACGAGTGTTGTAACTTATCAATAAAGGTATAATATGTCCTGAATAGGTCTTCTGTATGCACTGCAATATCAAATAAAGGAGAGAGCCTGTAGAAAATAGTTTTAATGTGAATAAGAAAAGTATAATACTTGGAGTGTGTCTGTGTCATTTACTTAGAAATGTTGTTGTACGCTTGCATGAAATAAATAGTACTGTTGTATTAAGCGCTGTCAACCCACAGTTGTGCAGTCTCATATAAAGTGGATGAAGGAAGTGCCAGTAGCTGTGAAGCAAGTAACAGTCCTCAACAGTTGTTAAATGGCTGACATGCATAGGTAAATCTGGCACACAAGTAGCTTGTCAAGGTGTTCCCCAGAAATGTGAGTGTGCTACATGAAATGTAGGGTTCTGTAGAAAAGCAAGTGAAAATGTCACGTGAACACATCCAGATGTGCAGATACATAAATATAAAACTAAAATACAAGTATGTAGCAGTAATACCTGCATCTTGGACAGTTACTATGTCAGATATAGGTCATGTATATAACGAACTAGCCAAACCCATTACACAATCTAATGCATGTTGCCTAGTGTAATAATACATGTAGGGTCTGCAGTCAATAGGAATGTAGTGTAGAGTTAAAGTACTAATAAGATGTTAATGGAGATTTCTCTTTACACCCTACTCCATGTGCATAAACAATGCAATTCCACAACTCAATGGGTATGTCTAATCTCAAAACATTTGTTGGGACATATGTCCTATTGTTCTATAAAATCTGCATTTACTTTGATGCATGTCCCCTGTTAAAACACCACAATCTTGGTGGCCTGTTGCCACCAATCATCCCTGCATGCTGTTGTAATGTCCACTGTCGTTCAATATATGCATGTGTTATGCTTGCTGTTCAACTGTTGTAACCCTGGTGTGTTGGGTTAATGGGAATATTACTGCATGCTGTTACAACTAATTTGGAATGCTGTTGTCTATGTTGTAATTAAACACACCTAATCACAGAACGTATGGGAAGGCCGGTCCCAGCGGACCCACCTGTCCCTCCTCAGCTGGAGATTGCACCTGGCACCAGCAGGTCTGTTGCCCAGCCTGGGCTACCCTCCTCCATTGGTCCTGTGCCACCTTTGGGTGGAAGCACTGCAGGGGATGGGGCACATCTCCCCCTGCAAGCATGGGTGGAGAAGGGCCACCTGTCACCCTCTGAAGTGTCTGGGTTGTGGTGCATAAGAAGATCCAGCATTTAGTCGCTGATCCCCTATGCCAGCTTGAGGCGAGAGTGGCATGACTCATGGGTGAGCCTGCCCCTCCTACGTAGCCCCCAGCACAGCGACCCTCAGGTCTGTGAAGGTTGAGTGGTGACTGCCCATGGATGGGGATCTCAGTCCCACTGTTACCATCTGTGGGCTCATGGGCTTGCGATTTCCAAACATCCGTCCACGTCAATTGTGTTCACCCACCCCATGTGTCATACTCCGCCCCTGTATGCGTCTTGTTTGTCTTGTCTGTTTACCTCCCCAACCTACCTCCCCAAATATACCTACTTCTTCTACCTCACTTTCTACTCTCTCCTGGAAATAAAAAAAGGTCAATCTGTACTCACAAAAAAACTTACACCCCATACATAGCTGCCCATTTTGCACACATATCCACTGGACATGTAAACTGATAATTATAATTGGCAGTAGAACATACTTCATTGTCCTCACCCCTCTCTCAGGGGTGGAAGGTTTCAGATTTCATTCCAAATTTGCAACATATGCACAGCTGTTGCTGGTAAAGAAATGGGCAGCTATGGACCTTCCCTACACCCGTCCTGCACACCCTGAGCTTGTTTTCCTACTGTCTTTCCCTCTTTGTGCCCCCTTTTTCACCACTTTCCTATCTCCCCATTTTCTTTTCTTTCAAAGAAATTCGCATGGGGTTAGTGGGAGTAAGCACTTTTAAGCAGTAGTAAGCATGTTTAAGCAAGTGTGCTCATGTGTGCGCTTAGCCAAGCATCGCTAAGCATCATGCAAACCCACTTACAACTGCTTAAAAGTGCCTTAGTCACTCCATGTCAGGGCCCTTGTTCTGCTCAGCAGCAAAATAAAATACCTCTGTCAGTCTCGAACCCCAGACCTTGAACACATCAGACTGCATGAAGTACCACTAAGCCACAACAGATATACTACAACTTGGTGCAGCAAAAAATATATCATGCATTACAATGGGTGAATGCAAAGGTAAAACAGGAAGGACATAACATTAAGCTTGTTCTGTGGATCTTTACCAGCAATTATTGTGGTATTGCATTACATGATTGTGATGTGAAAAGCAGCCATTCAAGCAGCAAATGATGTTACAGAGGCACTTTACAACCCCCACACAATATCATAGCAAATGCTATGCTATGACAAACACTGGCATATCTGAGTAGGGCAGAGGCCATACCTCCTAACTGTGACAACTTTCCAGGGATGTCCCGGATTGTGAAACATATTTTAGCTGTGTCCCTCTGAATCCCTCAGAAAGTACTGACGTCAGTCAGAAAGGTGGGCTATTACACAATTAATACTGACAATAATAACAGTAGACACTGCTTGTACTTCATGAATGGAGTACTAATCCATATGCACTGCTTCACTGAAGTCTACACCTACTGTCCCTATTATGTGTAAGGTGTACCTCACTTTCAACTACCTATCCCTGACTCCATGCAAAGATGTATCTGAGTGTTCCATAGGCCTGGCAGGAGCACAAACATGCAGGCATATAAGCTATACTGCTGTTACACACTCTGCAAATAGCTTTGGTAGGACCTCCACAAGCATACCCTTAAATAGGAGTACAACACAGAAATACCAAAAGATGTAGCCATGTACTGGTAGCAACTGACTGTAACAATGCCATTGTACCACTCCTGAAAACACCTGTGAGTTGCACAGACAAAGAATGACAGTATAACCTCTGGCTACCATCTGGATAGGTTCACAGTTGGGAACTATGCAGACAGACCACCTGCCTTGATAAACTGACAGGTACACAGCAATCCTGTAAGTCCAGTAAGATAATATTCACACATTAATACATAATGTTCTCTGTATGTAAGCACCCCCCCCAAAATTAAAAGATACTTGTGTGTTTAGGGTCTACCAAGTGTGTAGGTAGGCATACTCAGTACTGGAATTGTCCAGTTGTCATGTCAACAATAAAAAACACAAACCCTGCAGAAGTGAGTACATTAATATTCACAGTATAACAGTTCACAAACAGTTTATGTGCCAAAAGAATACGTCTCAATAACTAAATTTGCATGGCAGTTAATTATATGAGTAGAAAAGAAACTACATAGTCACATAAATGTTGTGTAAGCATTTGTAGTGGTGAGTAAAACTCTACACTGATAGCTCTGTACTGGAAGTGGCAACAGTCAGGTCTGAATACAACATGTACATCACTGTCTACACCTCTAGCTTCATTTATAAGATGTATACCAAACTTACACAACAGTGTCCACAGCAAACAAGCATAGGCCCCACTCTAGAAATCTGAAAGGGCTACGCCTACATACCTTAGCAATTTATAGCGTTGGGTTGCTATGACAGTGAGTACTGCAATTACCACACAACAGGCTGTGTGTATTTACCAAATGCTGGGCAACAATTGGTGCAGAGGGCATCACATGCACATGCACAGATACCTGTAAAAGCAGATTGTACTTGCTACCCCCACATGCAATCATTACATTGCATGTGTAAGCAACTGAACAGCTCCTGCAGAGTACTGTCAGACAGTAGCACGTACAAAAATACTTTATAATTAGGTAACAAATATATATACCTAATTAAAACTAAAGTTATTAATTAAGAAAAAAAATTAATAACCACAAACTAAACTTAAGTAAGTATCTTTACTTAATAAAAAAAAAAAAAAACTGTCAAAGCATACACAGACAGACCTGAAAGGGACATACAGGTATGTAACAGTTTGTAGTTACTGGCAAGTAGTAGATGTTTATGAATAGTACTGTACATCCTCTGAAACATGCATATGTGGCAGCAGTAGGTATGTATGCACTGATGCCATGCATAAGTACTGCCATGGAGAAATTGATGTGTAGCTGTGTGCAGTGGGACATAACTGTGACATATGTAGCTCAGCATTACATGTCAAACATCTGAACATGTTATCTATGGTCTGTACAGTACTGCATTTAATGGCAATTTGGGGGAGTAGTGCAAACACCTATATAAACTTGGATGTCACAGAGTAAGACATGCATGATAGTCATATAATGTGTAGCTTAGCATTGGCAACTGCTGTAGCAGGCTAGTATAGTAATGTATAATTTGCAGCTATATATACCCTTGTACTATTACTGTATGCACACATGTGACAACTGTCCATGTTGTAGCAAGGCCCAACAGGTCATCCGTGAGGTGTAAGGACTTACAACAGTGTGGACCCTGTGTCTGTATGGCACACACATATGGCGAGATACATATGTGTCTGATATATTAGCATCTGAACATGTGCATAGAGCAAGGGACATACTGCAACTGTTTGTGAAGGGCGGACATTTATATGTTGGTGCAGGTTGTTATGTGCATATTTATATGTAGGTTGTAGCGTGTGTCAAACAAGACAGCATACAGTGCTGGCATATGACATGTGCTGTTCAAACGCCATGGGTATGATTTGTTAGGTTTTTAGTCTTCCAGATAGGGGGTCCTGCTAAAGATACATGGGCTGAGAATACCTTCCATGCATCCTGCACAAGACTGTGCAATATCATTACATAACTGTATCCCTCTCAACCTTTGCATAATTGATATTCCCACCATGAAAGATGGACTGTGTATGTGCCGATATGCATATCTATGTGTACACCACTGGATGTTCATATGTACGCTCAAGCTCAATGTTGTACACGTATTGCCATCCCTGTTGTTAAAAGCCCTGTACCCATGAACTACCACATAGGTGGTAGTCTACTCAACACCAAAGGTGTGATAAGAGACTATGGGACAGAGGTGAACAGTAGAGTCCCTATGATAATCACAGTGCCACACTAGTCATGTAAACTGAGTACAGTCCACATGTCATCAGTAAAGGTGTGTCATCCATGGAAGCAAAGGTCAGTGTTCCACTCTACTCATCAGTCATAACACCCATCATAGAGTACAATGGCCCTGTTGGTATGTACCTCAGAAGACATCCACAACAACTGTAGACGCCAGACATATACCTCACAAAGAGCATTACCGGAATCAAACAGATGCCCTATGCTGACTGTCTTACAAAACCACAGCTACACTGTGTCACATACTGCCTACCCAGAGGCTACCTCTGCCTAACATACAAAGCTAGGCCAAACCCACAGGTGTTGGACATGCTCCATGTAAACAAATGAAACTCCATACAAGCTACACACTGTACTGATCTAAACCTAGTAAAGTCAGAAAGCAGAACATGCTTGAGTGGCACATTATCATCTCAGACACATACCATACACTGGAACCAACTACCTATCAACAGCAAATGAATGTCCTCATTAGCAGTTGCCATGAATAATCATGATGACTGGATGTGAGATATGAAACACAACCCGATAATCACCTCTGTGGCTCTGCATGACAGGGGCACATGAATCTACATTACATGGGTGTTGAAGGGCGGGGTACCATATGGCTAGGCTTCCATAGGCCCTACAGATAATAGCCTATCAGCTACCTAGGACCCGATACACACACGCATGTACCTGTTGCATCACATGCTATGTGAGGTTGACTGGGTGTGATGGAGAATGTGTAGGCGAATGTGTCAAAGATGTGTATATGTGTGATAGCCTAGTGGGAAACTGTGTATACCATGGTATGTAGTGTTGTAGCTCTAATACCATCAAAAGGTATGTATGCTATTGCTAGGCAGTAAAAGCAGTATGGCATACGGTGTGACGTAGTCCCATGGTGTCGACTGAAGTGTGCCATTGTAGGTTAAAGCAGGACATGTATGCTTATTGATTGTTAACACTAGTGAATACAAATCACGTATGAACTGTAGTACTACCTGAAGCTGTCGGCCTCAACAGCACAGTATGGTTTATATCGACATATCTTGGTAACACTGTTTTGTTTGTTACCTGTAGTCCTCACACATTACATACCTCAGGCATGAGGTTTTGTAGGTGCTGACACACAGTACTGTATGATACACAAGTAAATCTAATCTAGGTTGTCATACCTTTGTGTCTTGTAGGTATGTCTGATGTGTGTGTGGGTATGCCTGTAACATGGCCTTGGTGGTATGTGTATCACAGGATATAAGTGTGTATCTAGCAACATGTATAGTGTAGTACAGCAGTATGCCACCTATAGTGATGAATGTGCACATATGTTACTGAGGGGTTTGCTATCAACAAGTAGCGTGGTGAACTGGTAGTACTGTAACCGTACTGTACATTCATTTCAATGGATGACAAATGTTTGTATGCATTAGCATCATATACATCTCCTTTGGCTAGGTGGTGTATTGTGTCACATACAGTGTGTCATGTACTGTTGTATAGTCTTACATACTGGTTCTGCTTTGTTGCTGTGCAGAACATGGTTTGGTATATAGTATGTGCCAGGCACTGTCTGGCAGTTGTGGGCTGAGCAGTCATATGTGGTATTAAAAGTGTGTATCTACTGATAGCCAATAGGTTGCTATATATGGCATTTCATTGATATCTGTACTTTAGAATGTTAAGTGTGCCACATGACTTGCTCACAATTACTGTTTCATTGTCTTCCAGGGAAATGTCTCACAACAGGAAACCTGCGTATTCCCCTGAAGAGGAGGAAGTAATTGCAGAAGCCCTCATACACCATTACAACCTGATGTTCTCCAGAAGCTGTCAGGACCAGCATGGGCGCACTGCACTGTGGCAGGATGTTGTCTGTCGGGTGAATGATGTAAGCATGCATAACCAGACTTATGAGCAGGTACGCTATCACTGCAGTGATTTAATCAGACATGTCTGGAAGCATACCTCCGATGTCCACAGACAACAGCTTGCCACAGGTGGTGGTGCCGCAACACATCCCCCCCTCACCAGAGTGGAAGAGCTGCTTCTCAGCGTGGTGGCTCCTGGCCAACCAGTACAACACACCTGTGTCATCATGGAGGCCGGAGTCACCCAGCACGGCGATACAGAGCGTGCAGGTAACATGGCATATCTGTAGACCACTGTTATCTCAAGTGTTATAACATGCATTTATTAGATGTGTACTGTGTATGCAGAATATGTGGAGCCTGGTGTCATGCAATACTGATAATTTGGGACATTATCTGTATGCCTGTGACTGTCACCTCATGTACTACTGTAAAATTGCAAACTCACAGCAGCAATGCCATAGTTGTTGACACTGACAAACTATCTCATATCCTTGCAGGTCCCTCTGGTGTGATAGCACAACATCAGTCCCATGCTGGTGAGAGGGCTACAGTTAATATAGCATATAACATGTGCATGTCATAGGAGAGTTGTAGGCCATATACATATGTTAAACACCTACACATAGTGCATGCTCTGCATGTTCTCTGTGGGACTATGCACACCCCAGTAACATATGTAGTTGCCTCAAACACATGCAATACACAGAGCATCCCAAACAATTGGGGTACACTGTAGTGGACATTGTATAGGCAGAGTCAATACACATGCACACAACATACACCACTTTGTCATATGCAGTATGTGTTTATATGATACACTTGGCGTATGTAGACACCTGCTGTAAGGTCATACTCCAGTATCCCATATGTCATCAACACAGCACACATACTATACCTGAGGGGTAGAGAGCTATCATGGGGTGGTGTGACATGTGTCAACACATGACACAGTCATGTTAGGCAATGCTCCCTATTGAACACCTGACATGCCCATGTAACAACTGGCTGAGAAATGGTAAATGTAGCCTAAGTGGTGCAGGTCAGGTACATCAAGATAGTTGCCAGTGTGACATACATTAGTGGCCTTGAGTGACCACATGATGCTGCCTGATGATGGCTCATGGTACTACACTACATCCAGTTACAGTACCTACAGTACTACACATAGCATTCATTGTTATACACCTGACAATTGTGTACATCTGGCCATGGTATGTATACCTATGAGTGATGGTGCATAGGACATTGGAAAGCGTTTCAGACTTGCACTGCAATGGTGTGTCCATGTACACTTTGTGTTCCAGAGTGAGGCCAGTCATTGAACATGCATCAGAGACATGTATACTGTTATCAACAAGGACTCTCTACACTTGCATTGCATGCTGTTGAGCAACACACATCCTGCATGCTGACACGTGTGATAGGACTCTTTGGCTTGTGATACTGTACTCCACCATCAACCTCTAATGAATATGTTCCATATTGATGTTGGTGTGTGTGTGTGTCAACTTGACTGAGTAGTGTATTTGTTTGCATGTGTGCATGTGTGCATGTGTGCATTTGCTCCTGTGTGCATGTGTTCATGTGTTCATGTGTGCATGTGTGCATGTGTTCATGTGTGCATTTGTGCATGTGTTCATGTGTGCATGTGTTCATGTGTGCATGTGTTCATGTGTGCATGTGCGCATGTGTGCGAACATCCTGTACAGATGGTAAAGTGTGCTTCCTGTCTCCCGCTCACAGGTGCTGAGGTATTGTTGGATGGGTGCAGCAGGGAACCTGAGGTCACTGTCACAAATAGTGAACATGATGATACATGTGTTGTGGCACAGGCAGGTTTGACAGGGCCTGTCGTTGGTCCACTAATCAACAGTACACAGCTTTCCACCCCATCTATGTGCACATACATACTGACAATACATCCCTCAACACCAATGGCCTTAGGTGAGGAACAGCATACGGTAGGCATTGACCAGGACAGTGTGGTATCTTTGGCACATGCAACCCCACACAGCAGGCATGCCCAGACACCCGGAACAGTACCACATAGGAATATGTCCAGGGGTTCTCGTGGGAGCACCACTGGTTGTAAATCCCCTGGCAGATGTGCCCGCACAGGTCTCACAAACTCAGGTATGTTCTGGGCTGTGATGCAAGCACAGGCACGTATGGAACAGTACACCAGGCAGGGACTAAGGGTGCAGAGGGATCATAAAACCGCTATCAATGACAGTATCCATGACCTTGCCGGTGCCATCCGTAATTACACCGATGTCATTGATAGACGTTGGGGGAGACACTAGATGTCCTCCACAATGTAATGTCCATGTGCCAGGACAGTGCAGGACGGTTGGGACTTCGGCGTGGATGTATGCCAGCAACATCATCAGCTGGCAGTCATCATGGATGACACACAAGTGCCAGCCGCTCCCATAGTGGCAGTACCAGCCCCAGCAATGTTGTGGCTGGGCTGTCGGCAGACCATCCGAGATGACCACGTACACGTGGCTCTGACCAGTCCCAGCAGGGACATGAGTCCAGTCAACATCCCTCTGCCTCTGACGATAGTACTCAGTCTGGCTTAGTACCCGATACTGTCCGTGTCACCCCTGTCAGGCACAGGTACTGGGTCCGTGGCCGGAGACAGTGATCTGTACAGCCTGGCAGGTACAGTCTGTGACTGTCCCACAACCTCCTGTATTTGGCAGCCACAAGGGGGTACTGTGTGCATGCAGACACACACACATAATACCAACACCTAGGGCTAACACATACACACACACATTACATCAACACTGACCCGTACTCTACTGTTGTCCCTCACACACACACACACACACACACACACACACACACACACACACACACACACACACACACACACATACATGTCGATTGGATGGGTCATTGTCAGGCTCTGGAAAACAATAACACACCCTGTGCATATGATGAAACTGTGCCACCTCCTGTCATCTGTGACATTAATGCAGGAACAGGATAACATAGTGCTGATGCACAGGGTGACCTAATAGCAGTGTAGCAATGTTAGCATGTTGTCAACAGTAAAGTGTAATGATACCCTTGTAGGTATATCTGAGCAGGCATGATGCATCAAAGCAATGATTATCAACATAGTATTGTTTACACCAGTGTTAATTTCAAACATGGATTGTCCGCACATGTGCCAGTTGGCTGATGTGTGTGGTACTGGCAGCATGTGTCAGTGAGTGGACGTTAAGTGTGTGATGTGTGCAGTACAGATTTCAAGGTGTACATTTGTGAACATGGTGGAGGTGCACTCTCTGCATGTACGTGCATGGTGGGCACATGGGAAGGGTGACATGCCCTGTATTACACAGTGTTAATACTTCATATTTCCTATTGGTGTCCAGTATGCATTTTACTACACATATGTCACAACTTGGGTACACATGTGTGTATGACATGGTATGATACTATGCTGTGGGTGATACTGTTAATATTGGTAAATGGTTTACATTCTGGTAGTGTACGTAACCTCAACAGCCTGATTTTAACCAATCGTTAGATGATGTCTTGACAACTGACACACAGCTGTAGGATACACAGTAGCATTTGAATCATTCCGTTACTGTACTATACCAGTTACCAGTGGTATTGACCACCACACATTCCCGTGACCACTCCTGTTTGGCATGTGGCTGTCCTAGGTACAAGCAGACAAACTAGGGATATGTCCATCCACATCTGGTAATGCATACAGTGGCCTACAATGCATTCTCCAGATTAGACACTTATCCTCCACAAGGGTATCATACAGACAGATACCTGTTGACAAACCCATGCTGTGAAGCTATAAGCCAACTATAACATAGTCATCCACATTTACTACACATAGTATCCGGACAGTACCACATTGGTAGTAGCCCACAACATGTAGCAGGGGTACTGATGTGTACATACAGCCACATGTGATGTCATCTGTCCTTTGATATTCACATTCCCAAAGGTATGCTGATGTCCCTCAGTGTATCACATAAGCAATAAGGGGTCTGTATGCATATCCACAGAGTTGTTGTACACCTATAATGAATGCCCATTATTGACAGACTGTGTTGTGTTTGAACATGTCTGAAATATGCCCCAGCCATACACCCTCACTCACACTATTCTATAGCAACTGTCATGTGTGTGTGTGACACAGATGACCTAGGGCACAGATCACTACAGTGGCTGGACTTGTCACATACATACATATGTGACCTACGGTCCGAGAAGCACCAGCAACAACTGTCAATGGTAACAGATGTAGTCGTGTTGAAAGCAGGCTTCACACCTATGAAGTGATTGAGGTCACATGTACATATATGTCTTGGCCACACAGTTACCAATTTAGGTCACATGTACATATGTGTATTTGCCACACAGATACCTGAAGTGTGCAATGCACATACTGTTATTTTACTGATATGGCATACAGTAGTAAAAGCAAAACCCACAACACATTGAACAACAGTGTCACTCACACACACTCAGCAATTGTAGGATTCAAACCCCTACCTACGTTATGATACTAGAAAGATATACATTACCACGATGCGCTATATGCTTTATTGGTTGTTTTCATTTCCACTGCTGTATTTGTGGGATACTGACATCATCAGACTTGGCAAAGAGGAATTCACCACTTTTAATGTGTTTTCACAGTCTACAAAAAGGCCACTCCTCTCAAAGAAAATCACACACACGCATACACACTCAGCATTTGCAGAATTCAAACTCCTACCTAACTATGTTATGACACTAGGGAAGATACGCATTACCACGACGCGCTATCTGCTTTACTGGGTGTTTTTATTTCCACTGCTGTATTTGTGGGATACTGACATCATCAGACTTGGCAAAGAGGAGTTCACCACTTTTAATGTGTTTTCACAGTCTACAAAAAGGCCACTCCTCCCAAAGGGAATCACGCACACACATACACCCCCCACACACACACACACACTCAGCAATTGCAGGATTCAAACCCCTACCTAACTATGCTATGATACTAGAGAGACACGCATTAACACAACGCACAATATGCTTTACTGGATAGTTTCTATTCTCCTGCTATATTTGTAGGGTGCTGACATCATCAGACTGGACATGGTAATGTGTGTGCACTTTGTTTTATGCAATCCTAGGAATGAACCATGTGGGTCAGCAGGTGTGAACAGCTTGAACAGGACTCCACAATTCTTAGCTTGTGTGATCTATCTGTGGACAAATTGCCATTCCTTCATATGACAATACATATTTATGCACAGATTGTTGGTTTTGTGGATATGACATGTGTCTGTGATGTTGATAAAGGGCTATTCAAAGTCTATGTGGGACGTGTGTAGCTCCTTTCAGTGATGTATGTCCTGGGTGGCTGCCTTGAAAACAGTCTAGCAGGTTTGGGAAACATGATCTGCCCATTAACATACCACAGTTGGTTGGGTTGTGTGTTTGTCGGATTCAATAGCTCTGTTTCTGACTGCAATCATGATGGACTCCATGGCCTAGCAGTTCAGACTTCATAGGCTTATAGGACTATAGTTCCCATGGTCTGTTGTGCACCAACACTTGTGGGGTGTGCCATATGTTGCTGTAACACATTTAACAGTGTAAGATCCTGTAGAGAGGGTGAGGCTCAACCAACTGTTCAGGTGCAGGGTCTGTTTGTTCTGTAGTTCACTTATGACACATATGGGGAAACAATGTCATCCAAGTGATGCCATTCATTTGGCTTTTGGAGGAGCTGTTTACCCATTCTACATGTGATATCTCCTAGTATGATGATAGGGCCTTTTGTCAGTGGGAGGTGGGTATGTATGTATGGGCCTGTCTGGCAGGATGTCGGCATTGTCAGTCAGGTACAGTTGACCCTGACTCAGGACATATATGAGTGTACATTGCTATTTCTGACATAGCTGAGGGAGGTGTCATGGTTCTGTCTGTAGTCCTTTGCAGATAATCTTTCAAAAACACCGACAAACCTGACCACTATACCCCTGTTATACTCTTTTACAGACTTAATACACTACTGATCCTTTGTGATCAGTCAACAGAGTATGTCATCATAATATCCTGGCATGTCCAAAGGTCGGTTTCGTGTGTACTCTCCAATCCAGCTGGTGCATATTGGAATTTTGATGCAATGTTACAATTGCTTTATGTACACAGACAACCCTGTCCTCTTTCCAACAAACTCAGATATATGTGAAAGATGCAACTGTATAGACAAACAGGAGGCTGAGCTCTCTCAACCCATGACTGGCACAGTCTATCAGGTGGTGAAGGTAACCACAAACACCACAAATCCAGTCTCACATAGACCTATAGCGACAGCAAACCAAATACATTACCACACAAAAACATACCCGGAGGCTCTAAATATACTCTGCCTAAGCAGCAGAGACATCCAAAGCAGACACACAAACTACTGCTAACCCACAACTATGCCCACATATCACATAGTTCACAAAGTCAGTGTGCCACACAGTCACTGCCCTTAGGGCTAAACAACACACCTAATACACTTGTAATAGGTGACTCTTATTGTCAGACACACTGATGTCCCACTCACCAGGCTGAACAAGGAGAAGGTCACTTTGAGCTGTCTGTTGGGTGCCAGGATCTGCCACATAACACATGCACTCAGGTCACTCCAAAGCAAGTACAAATATGGCTCCATCATTGTCCATGCTGGTGTGTAAATGCTCAGACGTTCTTCCCTGGACTACATGACAAGAGACATAGAGGAGCTCTCTGATCATGTATCCCAGGCCAGTATGACCCTGACCTTGTGTAGCATCTTACCCTCACCAAGAATGATGTCACAGTATACAGACAAACTGATCACTTTTAACAGTTGGCTAACATATTGGTGTCATTCAAAGGGGATCCAGTGTCTGTCAGCCTTGGATGACATGCTCGACATGCCACGTAGCTTCGCTATGGACGGCATGCACCTGTCACCTCTAGGCTTCCAAATACTGGCTAAGGCTCTTGCCACCCCCATAGTGGCTGTTTTCTATGAGGCTCAGAAGACAAACCCACCTCCATAGACATTACAAGGTAAAATAAACTAAGGGTAATGCTGCTCAACAACAGATGTCTAACCCTCAGAATGCATGCACTCAGGACTCTCCACAGTATGGAGACTGTCGATATCTGTGCAGTAACAGACACCTGGTTCAGGCTCCCAAAAGCACACCAGCACTACCAGGTTTTACTTCATCCCATGCTTTTCGGACACAAGACTCGGACCGGCCAACAGAAATAGGAGGAATATCCATATACATCAAACATACACACACCTCCAGGTTAGTAGCACTGCACAAAGCATCGGAGACCGTACATATGCAACTAACAGTGGCCCAAACTGCATTTCAGTTTTTAGACTGCTACAGACCACACTCCCGAACTCAGGAACAACACTCGGTATTCCTGGGAACACTGGAGAATATGAAGGTCTCTCCAAACACCATTATAATGGGTGACTTCAAATACACAAACATTGACTGGGAATACTACTCAAGCACCAACACCCTCGCACAACAGTTGCTAGGATTTATAGACTCAAATGCTATGGCACAACTGGTCACTACAACCACAAGCGGGTAAAACATGTGGGACATGATCATCACCAACATGGGGACTCTATGTTCCACACCAGAGGTATACCCCTCATTGTGAAGGTCAGACCATACATTTATCTCACTGGACATACATATCCCGTCCACACCCCCATCCTAGGTGATCTCAGTGAAGTACTTCTCATAAGCAAACACCACACTTCTACAAACTGAGGTGGTATCCATCAAAGACCCTGGGACAGTGGTAATTATGGCTCAGACCACTGAATCCTTTACAAATGCATTCTATGGACACCTACTGGAATGCATGGATTGTGCTATCCCAGATAACTACAAGACTCACTCCTCCAAAGGCAGGGGACATGTCTGGTGGACCACAGCCATTAATAAGCTATACAATGACAGAAGGAGGCTATTACATGATAGAGCACAATCTCTAAAAGGGAAGACATCTCTGGTCAGTACTAGGAAAAAGCTATGATCACTTGTTGATTCATCTAAGGGCCGCTTCTAATGGACACTTGCAACATACACTATGGACAATCACAAGGCCTTCTTTAGTTATGTCAGGAACCTGGGTGGGAACTCCCAGATATGCTGTGAGCTACTGCATGATGACAAAACATACACTGAACCCACTGACATTGCCAACATCCTGGCAAACAGGTTCAGTGGAAATGTTCCCCCCCATCCCCCCTAAAGTGCAAATGTCCATCCCTACAGGGTGTAGCCTCCCTGACATCACATATGAACAAGTGAGTGCTGCCCTCTCCATAGCAGACAACACAGCATCAATGGGGCCAGACGGTGTCCCATCCTGCGTCTTACACGAGATTCATGACGAACTTAACACTCACATTAAGTCACTGTTTAATATCAGAGTTACTACAAAATATGTACCCAAGGAATGGCATACAGCAAGAGTGTTCCAGCTCCACAGAGGTAGTGCCACAAGGGACCCTGGACAATATCGCACTATAGGCCTAACTAGCCTGGTCTGCAAAGCTATGGAGCGTATCATCATGGAACCCATACACATAGACATCGGGAACCTGCAGACACTGGATCCTACACAATTCTGCTTTGTTGTGGGCAGATCTTGCCTCTTGAACCTGTTCAACATTTTTAAACAGTTACCAGGTCCATAGACATAGAGAAGGCTGTCCACACAGCCTACCTGGAGCTCACAAAACAGTTCAACACAATACCCCACTCGGGAATTATACATAAGCTCACCGGCTTCAATATCGACACATATGTCACAAGATGGATTGCTAACTTGATCATGGATAGCACCCACATGGTCAGTATTGCAGGTGCCATGTCTGACTATACACCAGTTACACATGGCATCCCACAGGGCTCAGTCCTGGGACCTCTCTTGTTCAGTATATATTTCTCAGACGTACAGGCTAACACAAGAAGAATATGGCTGACCATGTTCGCAGATGACTGCAAACTGTGTGCCATAATCAACTCTTCAGCTGGGACAAGCATCCTCAAAAAGGGTCTCACAGAGATGGATAACTGGTGCCAGAGCCATGGCCTACAGCTACTTGCCATTAGATGCATAGTCATCCCCTTTGGTAATAACAATGTGCCCACACATTACCACATAGGTGATAATACATCACGTATGGTGGGTGTTATTAGGGATCTGGGGACATGAGTAGTTAGTACTCTCACCTTTGACAATCACGTTTCCAGTGTTGTTAGACAGACCTTCTATATAGCCCACCTTATCCCATAAGGTTTCACATCTAGATCAAGTGAGGTAATTGTGCCCTATACTCATCAGGCCCATGCTTGGATACAATGCCCCATTTCGGATGTACCTTACCTGACACCTGCAGCAACTGCAATGTCCACAAAAGTACCTAACCAAGTAGATCTTGGGACTCACACAGATGACCTGTGCAGTTTGGTTATGGTAACCCCAGCTCTACTCAGCCGCTTACTGCCTACTCGGATGCGATCTGTGCCTGTTGTTTAAAGCCATGTCCATCACAGAATTAATGGACAGGCTCCACCTCAGGATATCCAACTCCCTTACAACTACACGCTCCAGGGCCGGAAACATCAGCACTGATATTAATAGGACATGCTGGAGGGGCAGATTCCCATCCCAGAGGCTCCACGAACTCTGGAATGAGATCCCAGTCCCATATACGCAGAGACCCCCCACTGACCACCTACAGGAGACATCTTGACAAGTGGATGGGTGATCGTATGTTTAGCCCTGGGATATGTTCTGGGACCCTGCGAGACAGAGGCGCAATAAACTAAACATAAGTGGGCTATCTTGTGTGACCTACTATTCACAGGCACAGTCTACTAATTTAACAGGGTTGCGAAAGCCAAACACACTCTGGCTAGGCTTATACATGCCCTAGGGAAGATAGCCTAGTATCAACCTCTGAACCTATGATAATGTTTGGGATGCACATTGTTCATTGATGATACTGATTGCAGGTTTTGTTTCTTCTTTGCTTTCCCACTTTCTATGAACAACCTAAGTATCTGCAGAACATATTTGATTATGACAGGGTTCCACTATATTATATATGTGTCTGTTGTTATATGACTGTGTGCACAAGGCGGATTGGCGAATAGTGCGAGGTTCCTGGGTTAACACATGCAACTGCCAGATATGTGTGGCCCACTGATGTGGCGAATAGTGCGAGGTTCCTGGGTTAACACATGCAACTGCCAGATATGTGTGGCCCACTGATGTACTCAGATATGGCCTAAGTGTGTGAGCATGCCCAGTTCAGCCTTTCAGTGTTTTGTTGACTGACATTTGTCTCATTTATTCAAGTGTGTGAGCATGCCCAGTGTGACCTTGCAGTATGTTGCTGTCTGAGGTCCACTACATTTGTTGATGTGTGTGAACATTACCAATATTAACATTTATACTATATGTGAGTTGAAAATCAGGTTCTATTCTTATTGCAGGCCTCACCTTTGTGTCTTAACTTGACAGGGATTATGCTATGCCTGCAAGGTTTCCATGAGATACTTTGCATAGATTTATCAACATTTCTTCATACAAGCTGACCACTGTCATGGTTTTGTGGTTCTGTATTATGACTATAGTGCACAGTATCCTGGGTTCGAGGACTGTCACTGCTTCATATTTTCTTACTGGCCAGAACAGACTGCTTCAGGAACAGTGAAGCAAATATGACCATGTTTACCTGATTTTGGTGAACTATGCCCAACTTTGACCAAACTTGCACAACATTGCTCAATGTTAAACAACATTGCTGAATGGTGCCCAGTATTGCTCAACATTGCCTGAAGTTGTGCTACTTAGTGTGTGCAATTTTGTTTACATATACTAAATAGTGATAAGAGCTGTTTAGCACTGCTTTATATTGCTTAACACATGGCAATCATGCCTCAGGTGGTGCTGCAGGGCTGCCTATGTCAGATGCACATTTTACACTTCCTATACATGTTTGTTAACAGGTAGTGTCAAGTTAGGCATCCCTTTTACTATATGTGCGAGTCGGAGAGAGGTATCATTTCCAGGGTTCCTACTGAGCCAGTGTATATGCTATGTGTTGCCTCTTTGCCAAGGCCAAAGCATACTGGGCACACCTCCTTCTGCCTACTGGGCCAGGCTCAGATTGTTCCTCCTCCGAGTCACGCTCTGCCTGTGATGGCCTTGGCAATGGTGGGGGGCTGTTTGGTCTGGCCCTATGCTGCTCCTGCTGCAGCTGTTTTTGCAGGATCTTATTATGTAGCATAGGACATACCATGACTATTTGGGTACATGTAGTTGGTGAGTACTGCAAGGCTCCACCAGATGTGTCCAGGCACCGGAACCATGACTTGAGCAGCCCAAACACACGCTCAATTACATTTTGTGTTTGTGCGTGTGCCTCATTATGGCGTTCCTGTTCAGGTGTGTGTGCATTTCTGATGGGTGTCATCAGCCACGGCTTGAGTGCATATCCAGCATCCCCCACTAGGTGACCATGAGTGATGTCCCCATTGGCAAATGTCTGGTACAGCTGTGTCAGATGCCAGATATGGGAGTCATGGTAGCTTCCAGGGCAGCCAGCACACACATTCATTATTATGCCCTGGGCATCACACACGACCTGGCAGTTGATGGAGGGGAACCCTTGCAGTTATAGTAGACCCTACCCCGCTCACTAACTGGTGCTTTGATGCGAATGTGCATGCAGTCTATTGCACCCACTACCTCAGGGTATTCTGCTATTTGCTGGAAGAGACGCATATTGCTGGTCAATACCTCATGGGAATTGGGGAAATATGCATGATCACCGACATGTTCTGACATGGCATTCAGGAACTGGTGCAGTACCCTGGATGCTGATGCCTGTGAAATCCCCATCATATCACCAGTTGCTCTCTGGAAGGTACCTGTTGCTAGTATTCTTAGGCCAACACATACCTTGGTTTCCACTGGGATGGGTTCCCCTCTGTTGGTTCTGTGTGTGAGGCATGGCCTGCACAGCTCAACAATTTGCTGCATGAGGTCTCTGTCCACTCTATATCGCTCCACTATCTCCAGCTCATGTAGCCCCTAATAGGTTACCCTGTGCCTGTACACTCTTCTCCGTCTCCTCACTGTGGGTTGCTCAGCAGCATTCGCATTGTCACCACCCTCAGCATGTTGAATATGTCGCCTTATAACAGCAATGGCAGCCCCTAACATTTCTTTGTCACTTCTATTAGCTTACTGCAGTATTGCAGTGTCTCTGAGAAAAACATAGTGGATAGTTGTTTGCTGTGTTGTAAGTGTTGGGCTGGGCTGGGCTAGTTTACTGCCTGTGTAATTGCCTGATTCTGATTGTTTTCACCTGCTAGCTCTGCTAGTACTCGCTGGTTAACTTCCTACTATTTGTTGTGCTTCCTTTTCCCTTTCTGTTTCCTCAGGGGGGCAGCGCCACGCACACAAGCACAAACATGCGCACACCAGCTCACATGCGTGCACACATGCTTCCACGGACTATAACTTGCTTATTCTTGCTAACATGCATGCACACAGGCACAAACGCGCTTACATGGGTTTCAACATCCTTACACTTGCTTACTCCGGCTTAAACACACGCACACAGGTGCAGACGCACGTACACAGGCTTACTCGGTCTTACAGGCACGCACACATGCGCATACACATTGCAGGCACTTCTACAAGAAACTTTAGTGTTGTTCACGGCATACATCTTCAATTTATTGCCTTTAGCTAGGGTACCTGTTGACACACCTCTTCCAGTGATTAGTAACTGACAGCAGACACATGCCACTCTACTCCAATGAGCTTCACTTCTTTCAGACATAACCCCCTCATGATGTTACCTATCTTCTACTCTGTTACTCCCCTTATCCTACTCCTACACTCCACTGACTGTGCTCTTTTGCTATGTAAACTTGGGATTCACTATCCTTACCCTCATTTGCATAGGATTGCCTACTAATGCTTGGGTACATCTCTTAGACTGAGCTTCCCCCCTTAGCAACCTCTACTCGGGAGCCATGTTGTCTTCGGACTGCAATTCCCTTGCATTGTATATTAGGGATTTCTGTAAAATCCACATCTGTGGATTTTAATTATTGGTTTTCTGGTTTTTAGAGCACAGCGTGTTCGCACAGCGCTGCGCTATGCTTAAACATCGGCGATCGGGATAAAAAAAATATATTTTATTTTAATTTTGCATCGGTGAATATTGCCAATGGCCATAATTTTGGCCATTGGCATGCTTCCTCGACTGGATGCATCCTTTTTTTGGAGCTGTCATGGCTCCTTTTTGCTATTTGCAGAACCGTACTCAGTTGTCAACTGTGTACATTTCTGCAAATAACACTACTCTTACTCGGACAGGTTATGGTTTCCTGAATCACAAATTTACCTCATTTGCATACCTTTCAGCAGCAAATGAGGTAATTTGCATAACCTAGCCCTGTCCGTGTAAGAGGAGTTTTAGGAGCTCTCTTGCACGCCCCTGCCGGCTGTTTCTGGATCGCTCGGCAGACATGTTGGCTGCATGGAGTCTTACTCTACTCTTAGACTCCGTGCAAACCTTTGTGAATCTGGCCCACTGTGAGTGGCATGGTTTAAAATAAGGGGATTCACATCTACTGTTTTTATTTGTTCCTGTTTCATAACTATTTCCTCTTTTTTCTACATTTCACCTCCTAATGTCTGTCTTGCTGGTGCTTTATAGATAACACTTATGATGCCATACAGGAAGAAATATTGCTCATCATATCCTCACAAGAAATTATTTATTATGAAACTGCTTACTCTTTATAAGGAACTGACTTTATTTGAGTTTGTAAGATGAAACATTGCAGCTATTATAAGTTTTTAATCAATTTCTCAGCATGTGTAGGAGGCAGCTGGGGGACATGATTCAGTACAGGACATGAATATTATATATTCATTACAAACATTGATGGGATATGTAGAAGCAGCAGGTACAAAAAACAAATAAATAAAGTGCAGTTAATGCCCACAGGGTTATAAATCTGTAATAATTTAATATTTCACTATCAGCCACTGCAAACGTTAATCAGAAACAAGCACAACATTTCAACAAGACAATTAAAGTCTTTCGGCTTTTCCCGGTTAGGGGTCGCCACAGCGGAACTCTGGTCAATGGCTGCTTATACTGACATCCTCACTAAAGGCTGGGCATATGTATGGGGCAGATACATGAAGGCTACAGTACAAGGCAAAATAAGGATCTGTCAGCACAGACATGTTTCCTTAAAGCTGCAAATGAGTAAGAGGTAGACCCACAAGGACTACATTACAGGACATAATAATGTCCTGTTTACACTGATACACATATGTAAGGTTGTACATCTGTACAAGGCAGGCAGAACAGCTGCTCTAGTATCTTTCTGAAGTGGAAATATTGAAAGATTTACCCAAGGCTATTATAAACAAAAACAAACATACAAAGGATCATAGGATCATAGGAGGTTACTAGGCTAATGGTCCTGAGGCCCTTACAAGCCTAGCCAAGAGTTTATCCCAAAAAAGAAACTTCAGTCAGCACCTGTTGGTCCTGTCAATGAGGGACAAAGGTGGATCCCCTGGGACAAATTTGTGGTTTCCCATCCACTCATCAAGGTTGCGCTTGAAGAGGGTTAGCGAGGTACTCTGTTTGACAAGTATGGAAAGTCTATTCCAGAGATGCGGCAGCCTCTGGGAGACAAACCTGTGTCTCCAGCAGGTTTCATATGTCACATATTAGATTTAGGTCTTTTGAGAGGGTAATGCATGAGGAGTTAGACTTATGGATATGAATCATCTCTAGTAGGGCAGGGTATGATATTGCTTTGTAGGCAAGTCACAGATCACCTCTGAGCAATCTGTACGATACTGAGTAGAGCGATAGTGATTTGGGCCTGTCCACATAGAACAGGTGCTCAAGGACATGGAATCTCTTTGTGATGTATTTCTGTGGCCTTTCCAGTTGGTGCAGGTGTATGCAAAGGTACATACCAAATGGGGTGTCATACTCAATTATAGGTCTAATGAGTACAGATAGGTAATAACCTCCTTTTTTCTGGATGCAGTCCCTTTACTTATGAGGCAAATCAAGTAAAAGGCTTTTCTGACCACTGCTACTACATGATGTTCAAATGTGAGATTGTTGTCAACCTGAGTACCCAGGTTTTTCATCACAGGTTGTGTGCTTTCATGGTTGCCATTGATGTGGTAATCAGTAGGGGCCATGTTTTTGCTGAATGGTATGATAATACTTTTTTTGTGTTTAACTTAAGGCCATGACTTTGGCATCAGTCATTCATTGTTGTGAGGCCCTCTTGCAGTATGTTAACATTATTTGGGGAGTTAATGACAGCACCCAACTTACAGTCATCCACAAACCTGGTCAGCCACAGGCCCTTTGTCTTTACCTAGACCTCTGAGAAGTAGATGTCAAACAGTAGGGGCCCATGACAGATCCCTGGGAGACACCACTAGTGATAGGTCTGCTGTTGGAGGTGGTGGCACCTATTTTGACCTTGTGGGTTCTATTGGTGAGCCAATTGGTCACCCACCTGATGAGACAGGGATTTATGCCAAGTTGTGTTAGCTTTTCTATGATGCCTGAGCGAGGGATTGTGTCAAAGGCCTTGGTCAAGTCAAGGTAATCCATATGTACTGACTTTCCCTCTTCCAGGGTCTTGGCGACAGTCTCAAAAAAGTCAACCAGGTTCAATGGGCAAGATCTGCCCCTGACAAATCCGAATTGGGGGGAGGGTGGGTCAAGTGCTTGGAGATTGTCTATGTCCTTCTTTATGAGATCCATAATAATATGCTTCATGGCTTTACAGTTCAGACTTATCAAGCTAATGGGGTAATAGTTTCCAAGGTCAGTAGTGGCACCACCTTTGTGCAAGGGGATGACAATGGCAGTTTTCCACTCTGCTGGAATGAAGCCTGTGATTAGGCTGTGGTTGAATAGGGTGCTCAATGGCAAAGCTACTTCTTGCTGGAGATGGTGCAGAATACTTTCAGATCCAATGGAAGCTGTATTCTTTGTCTTGAATTGGACCTTTAACACTTGATTTATGAAGATGTGAAATGCTGGACAAGTAATCAGGGTTGTCAAATTGGCCTTTGGGGGGATGGGGGTAAAGTTTGCACTGAACCCATCAGCTAACAGTTTGGCTAAGTCAACAGGATCAGAAAGTGCTACTGTTAAGTACTAATTCGGAACAAACCTGAGCTTTGCCATGGAGGTTCCTAATATAACTGAAGAAGGCTTTGTGGTTTCCCTTTGTTTCGAAGGCTAGTTTCAATTCATAATTGGCTTTGGAGGTTTTCACTAGTGATCTAATTTGCTTGTTGAGGCTGAGGAGGGAGTTTTTCCAGTTTGGAATTTGTTCCTTTTTACCCTTAGACAACAGTTTCTTCCTTTTGTGGTAAAGCCTGTTGATAGAGGATGTCCACCAGACAGGTTTGTGTTAACTTGAGGAGCAGATTTTAGTTCTGTTGGGTATGGCTGAGTCCATGCAGTTGTACAAGTGCTTGTATACTCCATTGGTGTACTGTTCAGCATAGTTGTCTGCATCCTTTGAGGGAGGTGGTGGTGTGAAGCTACTGATACCCTCCTTTAGAAGGTTGCAGTCAGCTTTTAAGAAGTTTTTTAGCCTGGTTATGGCTTGCTGGGAGTTGAGTGGGATCGAAACTTTGAATGAGAAAGACCAATGATCTGATTTCACCAGGAAAGAACATACTATTGGAGTGGTGCAGCAGTCACACATGTTGGTGAGAACCAAGTCCAGTATGTTATCTCCCCTTGTGGGGGATGAGACCAGCTGGTCTAGTGTGTTAGAACTGATTAAGTCAATGAATCATCAAGTGAATGCCTTGGTGCAGGAATAGTTCACCCAGTCTATGGTGGGGTAGTTGAAGTCACCAAGGATCAGGGTGTTAGGGGGTACCTTGATGGAGTCAAGTAGATCCAGGTAGGAGGAGTAGTTGTCCTGAGTCATGGAGGGGGATCTATAGCAGGCTATAACTTGGATGGGTGTCTTAATGAAGAAACACACATCAATTGTCCCCCACAAAGAACAGGGAACTCCCCCCCCCCCAAAAAAAAAAAAAAAACATGGAGCACTGCTGTAGCTGCCACTTTTTTTATTTACTTCATCTGGTACCTCGGCCACATAGGCTATGTAGCCAAGGTACCGGATGAAGTAAATAAAAAAGAAGTGGCAGCTACAGCAGTGCTCCATGGCGTTTTTTAGTTGGATGGGTGTCTTGCCAACTGTCAGTTGCACCTGGGGTAATACTGGTGTGTCATGCTAGCAAACCAGTCTGGAGGTCTACATGTCCTTAATGAAGATAGAGACTCCACCACCCTTAGTCTTTCCAACCTTGTTTTGGGGTTGGAAAGTGTGGAATGAGGTGTCCCCCTACCCATTATTTTTGGCTATATCCAGAAGGGGTGCTCTCTGCAGCCCTGAGCCAAGTTTCTGTGAACAAATAGACATCAGCATCTGTCAGTGTGAGGAAAGCATCCAGTAAGTACATTTTCAGGTTAAGGCTCCTAGCATTAAGCAGCATGACCTTCAGTTTGATTTTTGACAGATCTTTTATGTAGGAAGATCTGTCTTTGGAACATAGCCTAAAAAGACATAATGGGGGAGACAAGAGCCTTGACCAGGATCCGGAACCCAAGAGGTGATAGGTGGAGGCTATCTCTGGCAATGCATCAAGGCCTGTCAACCATGTCATTCCAGGCAGAGAGGTACTGGATCCCCTTAGAAAGATACCGGAAAGTAAGGCAATTGTTGAAGTCAATTATTTTTTGTTGGTCTTGTGGTATCATTCTTGGTGAAAGTAGGATGCTCTTTAGGGCTAGGATCATACCTGCCTGTGACAAATACTCTGAGAGCTCAATCATGTCTCTCTTCATATAGTCCAGGGAGGTACATCTCAAGTCATTCACACCAACAGGGACAATGGCGGAGTCATACTTGTACCTGTTGTGCAGAGACTTAAGTTCATGCATGATGTGGTGGATTCTGGCACCTGGCAGACAGCTGACAGTGACCTTCTCCTTATCGAGTATGGTAAGGGCAACATCAGTGTGTCTCACTACTGAGTCACCAATGACTAGTATGTTTGGTTTATTGTTATGCCTTATGGGCTGCATTGGTTTATTGTTATGCCTAATGGGCTGTGTTTGAGAGACACTGTTATGTTTTATACTGTTTTCTACTGTGTATGATGTAATTGGTGTCATATGTGGAATGTCTGTGAGTGTGTTTTGGGGGGTCTCTGTTGTTTAGGTAAGTTTTTATTGAGAATTCCTGCTTAGGTGGGTGTATATTGTGCATGGCTATGTGATGTGGGTGATGTGCTGACAATCTCCTCTTTCTCAGGAGTACGGGCTGTAGCATGAGAGAGCATGGATTCCAGGTTACTGATGTAGATGCATTTCTTGCAAGTAGAAGAATTATGTGCTAGGAGAAGAGGCCTGTCTGTGAACATGAGGTAGTTGCTACATTATCTCAGTATGCCCATGTTGACCAGGCTGGCAGGAAAAACTGGTGGGAATTATCCAGACATAGTGTTCTGAATACTTGTCGGACTAATGGAGAGTGGGTTTTGATAAGGGTTTGTCCAGAAGAGTGTAGACCACAAAAACCTTAAATGTAAAATTACTGCCCTGAAGCACAAGTGCTAAAACCAAAACTAAGATGCATAGAATAGCAGATAAATTTAATCAGGCTGCTAACAAGTAGTAATGAATGCAGAAAAAGAGCACCTGAACACTTAAGAGCACACAAAACAGCAAAATAAGGTAATAAAGTAGGTAGAACACAGGTACAGTAAGAGCAGCTGACTAAAGTGTAAAAAGTGTTTTTTTTTTTTGGTTAAGTGAAGAGGGAGGAAACAGAGCAAGATTAAAAGGCTACAGGGATTCCCAAATGCTCTATCTGCACACAGTACAGCAGAGCGTCAATTATCCGAACGTCAATTATCAGAAACAGCCTTCCAAAGTTTTTGGGTAGAAAAAAATCATAAAGTCTAAATATGTAAACATTAAACATATTTGCTTGAGGATTTTTTGAACTTGTAGCCAGCTTGTGTGTGAAAAATATTCTTTATTGCCCACTGGAATCGCTGAATGGTTGAAAAGTATACTCCTGCATGCAGAAAAAGCAAGATTTTAGAAGTTTTTTTATCCAGTTCAGTTACGTTTGATTATCTGAACAATTTGATTATTCAAACTAGCCAGGTCCCAATTAGTTTGGATAATTGACCCTCTACTGTAGATAGTGCTGATGAGATGGAACTGGTAGGAGTATCTGACATTAAAGAAGCAAGGGGGTAATCCTTCCCAAATGATCTCACTATACTCAGTTGAGTGAGCAAATTATTTGAGTCTGGGAAGAATGCCCAAGCACAAATTTACAGCATGGTTGGCAGTTCCAAAGTCGCCAAGTTTAAGACTACAACAACACAACTGCAGAGAGAGAGAGAGAGAGAACAATACTCAATTATGTAATGAAACAAATAAATAAATGCAGTACAGCTTTGTTAACTATCACTGAAACAGTTCAAGTATAAAAAAGTATACTTAAATCAACTTATATGTCCAGATGGCTGTAGATCAGTCACAGCCAGCCAAACAGCTCTGCTACTGAGCAGAAATACCCAGAAATGTAACTATAGCAGTACTATAAGACAAAAGATAGACCCCCCTCCCCAGGCTATCAGATAAACACAACACTTCACAGAAGTAAAACAACCCCCACTTAAACTGGGTGGCTTACAGTTCTAGTGCTGAACTAGCACTGACAAGCAAGCTACAGATATATATATATATATATATATATATAGAGAGAGAGAGAGAGAGATAGAGAGAGAGATGACAATATTCAATTAATAGGCAACAAAACAAATAAATGCAATACAGTTTTGTTAACTATAACTGAAACAGTGCAAGTGCAAAAACGTATGCCTAAATCAGCTTGTTTGTCCAGATAGTTGTAGATCAGTCACAGCCAGCCAAGCAGCTCTGCTACTGAGCACAAATACACAGAAATGTAACTATACCAGCACTGTAAGACAAAGGATAGACCCCAGGCTATCAGATAAACACAAAACTTCCCAGAAGTAAAACAACCCCCTCTGAAACCATCTGGTTTACAGTTCTAGTGCTGAACTAGCCCTAACAAACAAACTGCAGAGAGACAGAGACCACAATATTCAATTTAATAATCAATGAATTATATAAATAAAGACAGTGTAGTTTTGTTAACTATCACTGAAACAGTGCAAGTGCAAACAATATACTTAAACAACTTGAATGTCTAGATGGTTGTAGATCAGTCACAGCCAAACAGCTCTGCTACTGAGCACAAAATACCATGTATCTCTACCATACAAAGCTCTCAGCTGTCAAGAATTTTGCAGACAGTCCCTTATTTTGCCTCATACTTTTGCTTTGTCCCTTGTAAAACTTTTGATTTTTGTTAAATCACTGAGGATTATACACAGTCAATAATGCAAGACATTAAAGTTTCATACTTCTTATTGTTTAAAAAACTACAAGGAAAACCTAGTCAAGCTGGAGTTTTCATTGTGTGATACCTTAACCCTCCTGGAATAGAGGCCCATGGGATATATGTAAATGACCCCTTAAGGACATCAAGTGTTTCAGCTATATGGCTTCTGAATGTCTGTGACTTTTTCCTTTTTCCTTTTTAAGTCTTTATGGACAGGTTCAGGCCAACAAAGCCAAACTCCATATCACACAGTGAAAACTCTATCTTGGCTAGGTTTTTTTGTAGTTTTTACTAAGTGGTTTGTCTGTGTGACTTTTTTACTTCTTATTGTTCAGAAAATATATATTGATGAAAATCTTGTTGTTCAATAAACTTTTTTAAAGTGAATTAGACTAATATTTGAAATGTGTCCATGATTTTGGCCCTTTGTCCCCCTACCCATTATTTTTGGCTATATCCAGAATTCTTAAGCAAGTACATGTAGAGGTATGCTACCATTTTAACTTGTTTGTTTAGTGTTACTGCACTGAAATGAAATAAAAACAAATATTAAAAAAAAAAAAAAACATTATCTGCAGTATTGTTTTCCATCAGAGCTATGTTTCAAACATTCAGTGTAGGAAATAAAAAGAATTAAAAGACATTAATACTACTTATCAAGTATAATATCACTCCAGCCCCTTCTCCAAAACAACCAGTAAAATCTATGGCAACCAGCAATGTGAGTGTATATAATCATATGACTAGTGCCAGGATAGACTTATACAGGGCTACCAATGCTCTGAGGCAAGTTAAAACCAAAGGGAAAGGATATGTTATGGAAGATCTGCTAGGCATGAATGCTGAATCCTGGAAAAATACTATCCAGTTACCATTTGCAGTTTGTGGCCTCTCCCAAAACAGATACACCACTTGTTGATTCATTTCTTCACATTAGGAAGCAACAGTCTTTTACTTCCTACTGTTTTGTTCATACTGTTCCCCCTTCCATCATGTTCTTAGTGTGCTATGAAGGGTGCTGAGCTGTGCTACTTCTGCTCTCAAATTTATTTACTTGTTTTTTTTTTTTTTTTTTAGTACCATGAACAGAGCATGTATGAACATACACGTGACAATGCTAATGAAAGGAGACACATAGCTCATCTCATCATTGCTGTTAATTGTTAAGTATTTGTCTCCCTTATCTACCATTTTGAACTGTTTCTGTATATTACAGAAGGTTCACAGTGAAAAATCAAGATTAGAATCTAAAGTAACTGAGAAATGTAAATGATGTTATACACCATGGGCCAGATTCACGAAGGCTTGCACAGAGTCTAAGAGTAGAATAAGACTCCAGCAAGCCAACATGTCCGCCGAGCGATCCAGGAACAGCCGTCAGGGGTGTGCAACTGAGCTCTCTAAACTAGTCCTACACGGACAGGGCTGGGATATTCAAATTACTTCAATTGCAGGCGAAAGCCATACAAATGAGGTAAATTTGCGATCCAGGAAACCCAAACCTGTCCTAGTAGGAGTAGTGTTATCTGCAGAAATGTACTTAGTTGATAACTGAGTACAGTTCTGCAAATACCAAAACGGAGCCGTGTCAGCAGTAAAAAAAGCATGCATTCACAGGAGGAAGCATGCCAATGGCCAAAAATACGGCCATTGCAATTGGGAAGTGATGCAAATTAAAAATATATATATTTTTAATCCCGATCTCCAGGGTTTAACCGTAGCGCAGCGCCGTGCAAACGCGCTGCACCCTAAAAAGCGAAAAATGAATAATTAAGATCCACAAATGTGGATTTCATAGCTAAAATGAATTTACAATGCAAGGAAATGGTAGGCTGAAGACAACATGACAACAGAGTAGAGGTTGCTAAGGGGGGAAGCTCAGTCTAAGAGATGTAACTAAGCATTAGTAGGCAAAC
>NC_056739.1:703243567-703276067 GCF_019279795.1 Protopterus annectens
AAATTGACTTTGCATTATATTTGCTTTTTGTCATTGATTTATTATTCATTATATCATATATATATATATATATATATATATATATATATATATATATATATATATATATATATATATATATGGTATCCATGATTCATGTGTACGTACACTGTATGGATCCTTGTGTTTAGTAGGGGACTTCAACATTCTATTACATTTACACCTCACATCTGGGCGTACTTCAGTACTCCAGCTCACATATTTATGTTATGTAGTAGGTTGTAGAACATATGACTGTATAGTGATTCCTTTCAGATGTTCAGTTTAATTTAACTATAGTGAGGGTTTGTTTGGTGATACCTCACTCATATATACTGCTGTGATGGCTTAGTGATTAACTACTGTGACTATAGTATATAGGATCCTGGGTTCAAGACCTGCAAGGCTGTTCATTTTGTTGCTGGGCTGTTGTTGCGTGGGTATGTTGTTTTGTGATGTGGTCAATGAACTTGGCAATAGGCTCAGTCACACCCCCCGCACCCGAGACAATGGGTCTGAAGGTCAACGGACTGGTGCCCTTGTGGGTCTTTGGGATTCCGAAGATAACTGGTACAATTGGTTTGTTGACAAGTAGAAAATTGTAGAGTTTTTCATTAATGGATCCCTGTAGCAAACTGTCATACAAAGAGGATTTAATTTTTGCAAGTGCGATGTTGTATTCATTTCGGGACGTGAGGCAGTATTGGGTGTCATCATGCAGTACATGGTGCATGCTAGCCTCATAAGCAGACTGCATGAGAACCACACCACCACCTTTATCAGGTTTCATGATTCTAATATGCTCTTCAAACAACTTGTTAATGTATTCAAAGTCTTGATTGTTCAGGTTGGTTGAGTGTGGTCTGGGCCGGTTGTCGTACATGTTACGCAAGTCCTGTTCAATTAATTCCTCGTATAGCTTAAGAAGTGGGTGGGTGGGGGGATTGAAGGTACTCTTCCTACACAGTCCTGTGGGTTGCCAAGTTTGTCCTTTGAAAAAATGTTTGAGGTTGAGTCCTCTGGTGAATAACTTGAGATCAACTAGTAACTGAGCCAAATTTGCTCTGTTAGTGGGGATGAAATGGAGTCCTTTGGTAAAAGATTAAAGGCTGTGTCATTAACCACCATGTCTGTGTAATTAAAAATAGTAAAGTCATTCTTGGTATAAATAGTGCAATTGGCATGCTTGGTTATAGTGGTATTGGAGCAAGGCAGGATAGAGTGGTCTGCAGGTTCAGTACAGGGGGAGGTGTCTTTAGGGGGATTTGCCACATCTTGGGTGTGGGTGCCTAGAGTTATTTGTTGGTCCACCTCCATCCAGTCCTCTGTGGTTTTGGTCCCCAGGCCCCGGCCCTCCTGGGGTGCATGGGAAAATCCTGCTCATGTTGTCTCTTGTCTTTTTCAGCCAAACGCTCACTTCTCCGTGGGACGTGGTGTGTGTCTGGCTGAAAAACTTCATCCCCGCCATTACCAGGAATGCTAGTTGATCTAATGGTTTTGGAAAATTTATTGTGACAGGGGTAAGCTATGTCATTCCTATATTCATCTAAGTCTCTATCGAGCTTTCTGATTTTCCGATTCATGACCTTATTACAAAAAGAATCTACATCATCGAACACCTTGTCATATTCATGTTTGACCATGGAGAAATGATTGTCAGAAATAACCAATTGGTGCAAAGCATTCAACTCAGTGTTTAAAATATTGGCTTTACTCTCGTATTCTGAGATCATTAACTTCATTATTTCGATCCCTGCATTATCAAATATGTCACACATCTGTCTATATTGTACAGTGCCATGCTTAACATAATTAGGAAATTTGAAAACGTAGTCCCTTTGGGATACGTTTAACATTGATACATTCATATAAATAGTCTATTTCCATTTGATTGCTTCTCAGGCTATACAGTTTGTTTTAAAATCATCAAAGTCACCTTCAATAGAGGTGGAGTTAATTGAACGAACAGTACCTTTCTGGAAAATAAAGGGTTTGTTAGCCCAGTCAGCAAAATTGAAATCCTTTGGTTTGTCCTTCCCTCGCTTGGTTCTAGTGAGGTTGGAGGACCTGGTACTGGGAGCGTTGTTGTGGCGTCGTATCAGCATTAGTTGTAATGTCCGGAAATGTTTTTGCTGTGTAGATCTAGTGTGCATGCTTTGTTAGCAAGAGTACCAGCTGAAGGTGCAGAGTTGTTAGAAACATTGTCGATTGTTTGCGTTATGTGCATGCAGCAGCCTTTCAGCTCAGCTAGCATGCTAAGAACCTCATTGAACTCCGTGCGTGAAACTGGAAGTGAATTGTCAGCATCTCAAAGCAAGAGCGGTGTAGCCGCAGGATCGAACGTCTCCACAGCAGCGGTCATGGTACAAAGCACCGTTGAAGAAAAATAAGAGCAAAACTGATAACAGCAAGAAGAGTAGTTCCAGAACCGCAAAGTGAAGACAATAGTTAAGTAAAAAGGTAAGTCCTTTATTAGTTGCCAAGTGGTAAAAATCCAAAGACAGTTGGTACAAAGCAGCAAAATCAGACCAAATGGTAAAATCCAAAGTCAGTAGGTACAGAACAGCAAAATCAGACAAAGCGCCGCTTGGAAAATGCCAAGCTTTTCAAGTCAAAAACAGTTGCCTGCAGTGAGGCAACTGTTTAAATGAGGATGTTAATTAGTCACATGTTTGGTTAGAGCTGAGTTGCATTAAGAAACAATTGAGACTGTTTTGAGCAAAAGAACAGCCAAATAATAAAATGAAACATTGAAATGTGCATAGGTTAAATTGACATTGCATTGTTTATACATGACTGGTAAACCAAGTGAGTGTTATGATGAAATTAAAAACTTTGCTTGTCCAAAAGGTTTGGATAGAAATACAAATACAAATACAAGTGGTGACTTTGATGATTTTAAAAACAAACTGTATAGCCTGAGAAGCAATCAAATGGAAATAGACTATTTATATGAATGTATCAATGTTAAACGTATCCCAAAGGGACTACGGTTTTTCAAATTTCCTAATTATGTTAAGCATGGCACTGTACAATATAGACAGATGTGTGACATATTTGATAATGCAGGGATCGAAATAATGAAGTTAATGATCTCAGAATACGAGAGTAAAGCCAATATTTTAAACACTGAGTTGAATGCTTTGCACCAATTGGTTATTTCTGACAATCATTTCTCCATGGTCAAACATGAATATGACAAGGTGTTCGATGATGTAGATTCTTTTTGTAATAAGGTCATGAATCGGAAAATCAGAAAGCTCGATAGAGACTTAGATGAATATAGGAATGACATAGCTTACCCCTGTCACAATAAATTTTCCAAAACCATTAGATCAACCAGCATTCCTGGTAATGGCGAGGATGAAGTTTTCAGCCAGACACACACCACGCCCCACGGAGAAGTGGCGTTTGGCTGAAAAAAGACAAGAGACAACATGAGCAGGATTTTCCCATGCACCCGGAGGCGGGCCTGGGGACCAAACCACAGAGGACTGGATGGAGGTGGACCAACAAATAACTCTAGGCACCCACACAAGATGTGGCAAATCCCTAAAGACACCTCCCTGTACTGAACCTGCAGACCACTCTATCCTGCCTTGCTCCAATACCACTATAACCAAGCATGCCAATTGCACTATTTATACTAAGAATGACTTTACTATTTTTAATTACACAGACATGGTGGTTAATGACACAGCCTTTAATCTTTACCAAAGGACTCCATTTAGGTCCCCACTAACAGAGCAAATTTGGCTCAGTTACTAGTTGATCTCAAGTTATTCACCAGAGGACTCAACCTCAAACATTTTTCAAAGGACAAACTTGGCAACCCACAGGACTGTGTAGGAAGAGTACCTTCAATCCCCGCCCACCCACTTCTTAAGCTATGAGGAATTAATTGAACAGGACTTGTGAACATGTACGACAACCCCCAGACCACACTCAACCAACCTGAACACAAGACTTTGAATACATTAACAAGTTGTTTGAAGAGCATATTAGAATCATGAAACCTGATAAAGGTGGTGGTGTGGTTCTCATGTACGAGTCTGCTTATGAGGCTAGCATGCACCATGTACTGCATGATGACACCCAATACTGCCTCCGTCGAAATGAATACAACATCGCACTTGCAAAAGTTAAATCCTCTTTGTATGACAGTTTGCTACAGGGATCCATTAATGAAAAACTCTACAATTTTCTACTTGTCAACAAACCAATTGTACCAGTTATCTTCGGAATCCCAAAGACCCACAAGGGCACCAGTCCGTTGACCTTCAGACCCATTGTCTCGGTGCGGGGGTGTGACTGAGCCTATTGCCAAGTTCATTGACCACATCACAAAACAACATACCCACGCCCTCACATACGTGTGCAATGATTCATGGGAATTTCTGAAACTTTTCCCTGTGTCCAACTGCCCCCCCCTCCTCCTTTCTGGTCACCATTGACATCAAAGACCTTTTTTCCAGTATTCCCCACTCTACAGGACTAGACTGGTTTAGTGACTTTTTCACCAAAGAAACGAATTTGGGTAACAACTTCATCAATCTAATTATTGACATGATGAGCACAGTCTTAAACAACAACTACATTTGTTTTAATGGGGAACTTTTCAAACAGGAAAAGGAGTAGCAATGGGGGCCTCCTGTGCCACCAACTATGCCAATGTGGTTTTGCACAGATGGGAACAGGACTACATTTTGGCACCACTTGGGCAGAGTTTGTCACCTTCTATTGCAGTTACCTTGTCGACATCTGCCTCATTTGGAAAGGTACTGAACTCCAACTGTCGAGTTTTTTGGAATACATCAACAGTACCACAGAGTTTCTGACTTTCACACACAACATCAGTCATGAACATCTGCACTATCTTGACGCTACCATTTATAGGGATGCCCAATCCTTGGAACTACACTCCAAGGTTTACAGGAAACCCACTTTTCGAACTGTCTATTACACTATGAGAGTCAACACCCTTTTCATCAAAAGAAGGGCATAGTCAAGGGCCAACTTATAAGAGCATCCAGAATGTGCAGTAAACTCTCCAATTTTCTAGAAGAGACTCACAATCTACATGACATGTTCACCCAAAGAGGCTATCCTGAGAACTTGCTCAACTCACTAAAAGATGAAATCTTTGCCAAAAGGGATTCCTTATACCCCACTGCTTGGGACGCAAGTGCAGATCCCAACCTCATGTTACAACAGAGCAAAGAAATGGACGGCAATTTCATTTACACTTTCTCCGACAACTCTGAACAAATTGAAACTATTGTATCCAAATACTGGTTTGTACTGGCTGGCAATGACGACTTCAGGAGTATCATTCGGACAAACCTAATTTTGTGAGGAAGAGGGCAAAACCTCAAAGACATCTTCGAGAGAAAACCCATTGCAACTATCACAACTCTCACAACAACAAGGGCACCTACAAATGTGGTGCCTGCAAGCAATGTCCTCTCATTGCAAACAAATCCCACATCTACCTTGCATCCAGACACACCTGTATCAGATCCCCTGTCACTTTTCATGTGGAACAAAAGGGGTTGTTTATATCGGGTTCTGCACCACCTGTTGTGCCTTTATGTGGGCAAAACAGAGAGAATTCAGGAAAAGGCTATACGAACACACTTACGACATTGAAAAGAAAAAGGAAAGCAACGCTTTTTCAAACACTCACTTACATGTCCCAATTACAAGTTGTCTTTCATGATCCTTGAACAAGTGAACCCTAACATTAGAGGAGGGACTGGGAATCGACCTTGGAATACAGGGAGCTTGTCTGGCAACTCAAGCTAGATGCAGGCAGGCCCCGGGGTTAAATGGCACACTTAGTATAGGCTCGGTTCTGAAGCTCAGAAGGGCTAGATTATAGCATGTCTCATCCTATTTTCACTATTTTTCAACACTGTTTCTTTGCCCATTGAACACACTTGCCCCAAGTCACCAAGTAGTGCAAATTCATATGCATCATAACATCTATTTTAAGGCTAACATAACAGTACTACATTGATTCTCATATTACACAGGACTGCTGACTTCAAACTCACTTGGATCACACACAGCTTTTTAAACTTCCACTTGTATTTGTATTTGTATTTCTATCCAAACCTTTTGGACAAGCAAAGTTTTAATTTCATCATAACACTCACTTGGTTTACCAGTCATGTATAAACAATGCAATGTCAATTTAACCTATGCACATTTCAATTTTTCATTTTATTATTTGGCTGTTCTTTTGCTCAAAACAGTCTCAATTGTTTCTTAATGCAACTCAGCTCTAACCAAACATGTGACTAATTAACATCCTCATTTAAACAGTTGCCTCACTGCAGGCAACTGTTTTTGACTTGAAAAAGCTTGGCATTTTCCAAGCGAAAGCGCTTGTCTGATTTTGCTGTTCTGTACCTACTGACTTTGGATTTTACCATTTGGTCTGATTTTGCTGCTTTGTACCAACTGTCTTTGGATTTTTACCACTTGGCAACTAATAAAGGACTTACCTTTTTTACGAACTATTGTCTTCACTTTGCGGTTCTGGAACTACTCTTCTTACTAAACCCATAGTAGTCTATAAGAAGGATACTTCATTTAAAAGACTATTTGAAAGAATAAAATGTGATTCACGACAGGGCGGTACTTTCAAATGTGGAAGATTCCCCCATTGTCCTTATGTTATGAACACAGAAAAAATTAAACTCAAACATTTTTGTTATATTACTAATATGAAGAAAATGTATTGTTATAGCAAGAAAGTGGCCTATTTGGCATTATGTAAGCAATGTGAAAGTTATTATGTGGGAAAGACCAAGAATGCCCTTAGGACCAGAATTTATAAGCACTTATACGACATTAAGCATAACAATGAAAATCATGCATTGTATAAGCATATTTGTAATAAACCTCCTCATTCCTTTTCATTTTTTATATTGGAACAGGTTGATATGGGACCCGGGGGGGGGGGCAGTGGATGTTTATTTAGAGTTTATTGAGCTTAAGTGGCAAATTAGACTAGATGCATATCATGCACCAGGATTGAATGACAGGATTTCTATGTCTTCAGGGTTGAAATTAAGATCTATGTTTTTATTATAATAATAAGGGTTTAAGCCATCCTTTTAAACTGTTTATTGTATTATTGTATTATTTTTTTTATGTAATAATTTACAGTTTTACCTTAACAATATTTATATTGGTGGGATTTTAACGTATTGTTAATATAGTGAGAAATATGTTATATTGTATTAATTGAAGGGAAGTGATGTAAACTAGAAGATGATTGGTCAGTGGTTTTTATTTAAACTGTTGTTATTAGCAGTATTTTATTCTGATGAAGTCATTCACCTGACAAAAATGCTTAATACTGCTTTGGAGTGTCCTTGTGTTGAATTTAAGTGTCTTCTTGGAGTGTAATTTATTCTGGCTCAGCAGTTATAAAGTGGTTTACAATAATTTGGAGTCGCTTTTTGTCTCATAACAGCTGCCGGCAATTTTATTTGGTTTGTGGACTGTGTTTGCATTTCTAGTTTGTGTGTCAAAAAGAAGTATGTTTAAAACTTCCACACAAAAATCAAAATGATAGAACTGGAATTTAGAACCTGCTATTTAAAAAATGCAACCTCTAATGAAGCTAATTGTTCAATAAAATGAATTATACTGTGCTAATGCACAGAATCACAACATGCACAAAGGTTCCTTGATTTTGTGAGTGTTTTGATCCTGATGTTATAAGTGGGTATTAGTCACGTTTAAAGAAACAGACATTCTAAAAACTGGGCATGATAGATACATAATGAAAGCCAACAGCAGCCATCTCCACAAACATTCCCCCAAATGAGAAATAAATGACTTGCAGCCATGTCTAAAAACATTCCCAAAGCAAGAAATAATATTCAGCAGCCAATCCAAAAACACCCCCTGTGACACTGCCACCCCAGCTACATTTTGTAAATAATTGTATGTCATATGTGACTATTGATATGATTGATACAGAAGTATGTGTTGAACAGGGTTTGTACAGTACTGCACTTCAAGAATGTAACCACAGCATTCCCTGCTAGAATGTAGAAGATTAACTTGCAAAACTTCAAGAAAATAAGTTGCAATTAAATTGTTTTATGGTTGTGTTATAAAAGTTAGTTTCAATGTAGCAAGGAAACAGGATGTCTAGAACTAGGATGGCTTCTGCATTGTTTTGTGTTTTATTGTTTTATGTTCTCTAGCAGGTGCAAACATCTGAAGGCTATGTATACTCACAGAGAGCTGCTAAATTCTATTAGTTTTGATAAAAGGGGTTTAGCTTGGAAACTGAAGTCAGGTGACAAAAAGTGATGTCATCCAATCTAACCCAGCAGTAATGTTTGATATTAACTTGGGAATTCTTTCAGAGAGAGACTGTGCATTTTGTATTTTGTCTTGGACCTAGCAAGAACATCCACTCATCATCACCATCTGCACTTGCCTTGCTGTGTAAAAAGGATGTAGGGCATAGTATCTCTTTTAGCTATAGATAGGAATATGGTAAAGATTAGTTTAGATGTTTTCTGTATTTATTTGAGACTGTCCTGCAATGTTGTTTTAAAATATTTCCTGTGATTTTGAACTCTGAAGTTACGGTGTTGATTGCCTGAGTATTGTCTTGATATTTTATTATTTATTATTAAATATATTTAAACCTGTCTTTGTGGCTGATATCTGTGAGACATATTAAAGCTCTGAGAGTACTTGCATATGTATTTGGTGACACTGTACAGACCACTCCTAAATAGCCTTGCGTGTCTTGGTCAGACAACCATTTGGATAATAGTAACATTACACAGTAGGATTGCACACCCTTTGTAAGGGCCTTATAGTAGCTGATAAGTAGGGGTTAGTGGAAGTGGAAATTAACTTATAGTCTAGGCAGAGGGGGGCATAGCTAGTAAACCTGTGTCAGCCTTCCCTGTGTGTGTGTGTGTGTGTGTGTGTGTGTGTGTGTGTGTGTGTGTGTGTGTGTGTGTGTGTGTGTGTGTGTGTTTGCATACAAATCAAATGTCAAAGAGTGTGTGTCAGCTACTTGTGCAGGGACATGAAGCACTGATTGGACAGAGAGGGTGCTGGCAGTCTTGGCTTGGCCCCTCAGCTAAGATCTTTACCCTATAGCTGTGCCAGTGGGGAGTCTTATTGGGGATCTGGGGAAAGAGGGAGAAACCAGAACCAGACTGACTGTGATCTCGGCATGCTCATAAGGGAAATTGCAGTTTAATGTGTGTGTACTTGTCATCCTCCCAGACTGGATGTCCCCTGGCTGTTGCCAGTGATGAGGATTGAGGCTTCTTGATTACTGTGCCAGTGTTGGGGTGTCACACCATCCCAAAAAAAATAAATAAGCACCAGCCATGTCTGAAAACATTCCCAAAAATAAATAAGTAGCAGGCATGTCCAAACAAAATCCCAGATTATGTAGTAAATAAGCAGCAGCTGTGTCTACCCAGAATAAGAAATAAACCATCAGCAGCCAAGTCCACAGACATTCCCAGAATAAGAAATAAAAAAGCAGTAGCCATATCCTCCCAGAAAAAAAAAAATAAACAAGGAGCAGCTATGTCAATAAACATTCCCAGAATGGGAAATAAATAAGTAACATCTATGTCCACACAAATTCCCAAACTACAAAAATAAACAAACTGCAACTGAGTCCACAAATATTCTCAGAATAAGAAATAAATAAGTAGCAGCTGTGTCCACAAACATTTCCAGAATAGGAAATAAATAAGAAGGAACCATGTAAACCAACATTCCCAGAAAAACATAAACATGTAGCAACTGTGCTCACAAACATTCCCATAAATAAATAAATAAATACATAAATACATAAATAAATAAATAAGCACACACAGTAACCCTGTCCTCAAACTTTCCTGGAATAAGAAATCAATAAAGAGCAGCTGCATCCGCAGAAACTCTAAGCTCTATTTCTTAAATATTACTGGAATAAGAAATAAGAAACCAACAGCCATGCCCACAAACATTCCCAGAATAGAAAATTAACAAGCAGCAGCTGTGTCTACAAACATTCCCAAAAATAAGAAATAAATAAGAAGTTGCCATGTACACAAATATTCCTAGAATAGGAAAGGGTTAAGCAGCAGCCATGTAAATACACATTCCCAGAAGAGGAAATCAATCATCAGCTATATACTCAAACAACTAGGCATATCCATAAACATTCCCAGAATAAGAAATATATAAGAAGCAGCCACATCTACATGCTTTCCCAGATTATGAAGTAAGTAAATAAGCAAGAGATGTGTCCACACACGTATTTACAGAATAAGAAAGAAATAAACATTACCAGTGTCCAAAAACATTCCAAGAATAGGAACTAAATAAGCAGCAGTTGTGTCCACAAACATTCCCAGAATAAGAAATAAATAAGCAGCAGCTTTTTCCATAAATGTTCAGAGAACAGGAAATAAACAAGTAGCAGCTGTGTCCACATATATTCACAGAATATGAAATAAATAATCAGCAGCTGTGTCCACAAACATTTCTGGAATAAGAAATAAATAAGCAGCAGCTCATTCTACAAATGTTCCCAGAGTAGGAAATAGATAAGCTGTAGCTGTGTCCATAAACATTCCCAGAATAAGAAATAAAGAAGCAAAAGTTCTGCCCAAAAGCATACCCAGAATAAGAAGTAAATAACCAAATGTTATCTCCAAAAATATTCCCAGAAAAAAAAGAAAGAAAAACAAGCAGCTACCACTTTCACAAACATTCCCAGAATGAGGATAAACATGCAGCAGCCATATCCACAGACACACCCAGAACAGGAAATAAATTAGCAGAAGCTATGTCCACAAATATTCACTGAATAAGAAATAGATAAGCAGCAACTCTTTCCACAAACGTTCCCAGAATAGAAAATAAATAAGTTGCAGCTGTGTCCACAAACATTCCCAGAATAAGAAGTAAATAAGCAGCAGCTGTGTCCAAAAAGCATACCCAGAATAAGAAGTAAATAACCAAAAGTAATGTCCAAAAATATTCCCAGAATAAAAAACAAATAAGCAGCTACCACTTTCATAAACATTCTCAGAATGAGGGTAAAACAAACAGCAGCCATGTCCACAGACGTTCCCAGAATAGGAAATAAATTAGCAGCAACCCATTTTCATAGACATTCCCAGAATATTAACTAACTAAGCAGCAGTCATATCATAGTTTCATAGTTTCATAGTATAGTACTAGGCTATCTGCCCTGGGGCATTTGTAAGCCTAGCCATAGTGATGTGGCTTTTGCCACCCCATGAAATGGTACAAAAAATGTACAGAATAAATTTAGAATACTGTGCCTCTGTCTAGTAGTGACACAATGAAGGTCCCCTTATATAATAGAATTAGTTTACTGTGCCCCTGTCTAGCAGTGACACAGATGTGACCCCTGGGGTAAACTTATGATCACCCATCCACTCATCAAGATTTCTCTTGAAGAGAGTCAGTGAAGGGCTCTGCCTAACACAAACTGGGATCTTGTTCCAAAGCATGGGAAGCCTCTGGGTTATGAATCTATCCCTCCAGCATGTCCTATTCATACTTGTGCCGAGGTTTAAGTCTTTAGCTCTCGTGGTCCTGATGGATTTGGATTTTTTGAGGTGGAGCATGTCCATCAGATCCTGATTGGACATGGCCTTGTACATCAGGCAGAGATCACCTCTGAGCAGGTGGTATGCTACTGAATAGAGCTGAAGTTTCTTTAGTCTGGCAGAATAAGACATATGTTGGAGACCCTTGATCCTCTTGGTGAGGTACTTTTGTGGTCTCTCCAGCTGTTGCAAATGCCGGGTGAGGTACATACCAAATGGGGCATTGTACTCAATCATGGGTCTGATGATGGAGGAGTATAGGGGTACAATGACATCCTTGGATCTGGATGTGAATCCCTTCATGATGAGGTGTGCAAGGTAGAATGTTTTTCTATCCACTTTGGCAATGTGGGTGTCAAATGAGAGGTCACTGTCGACTTGGGTCCCTAGGTCTCTGATTACTTTTTCCGTACTCAGTGGGTTGCTGTCTATGTGATAATTTGTGGGTACTTTGTTTTTCCCAAAGGGGATGACTATACATTTTTTGGCATTTAGTTTAAGGCCGTGACCCCGGCACCAGTTGTCCATTTCTGTGAGGCCTTTTTGTAGGATGTATGTGTTCGCTGGTGTATCGACTATGGCGCCTAGTTTGCAGTCATCTGCGAAATTTGTCAGCCACAGCCCTCCCATGTTTGCTTTAAGATCTGAAAAATAAATGCCGAACAAGAGGGGTCCCAGGACAGATCCCTGTGGGACACCACTTGTGACCGGCTTTGAGTCTGACATTGCTCTAGCGATTTTAACTTTATGGGTTCTGTCCTTTAGCCAGTTTGCAACCCATCTAGTGACATAAGGGTTTACGTTTAAGCTAGTGAGCTTATCTATGATGCCTGAGTGGGGTATTGTGTCGAAGGCCTTAGCCAAGTCCAGGTAGGCTGTATGGACTGCTTTGCCCTCATCAATGGCTCTAGTAACTGTTTTGAAAAAGTCAACCAGGTTCAAAAGGCAGGATCTGCCCTTTACAAAGCCGAACTGGGTGGGGTCAAGTGTCTGTAGGTCCCCTATGTCTCTGTTTATGAGTTCCACAATGATTCTTTCCATAGCTTTGCAGACCAGGCTGGTTAAGCTTATGGGGCGGTAGTTTCCAGGGACTGTAGAGGCACCCCCTTTGTGGAGTGGGACCACTGTTGCTGTACGCCAGTGTTCAGGTACATATCCCAAGTAAGGCTAAGGTTAAATAGCATTTTTATGTGTGGGTTTAGCTCCTCTTGGAGTTCACGTAACACGCAACCCGGGATACCGTCAAGTCCCATTGATGCTGTGTTTTTAGCTTTGTTTAGGGCGGTTCTCACTTGGACATCTGAGATGACAGGGAGATTACATTCAGCTGGGATAAGTATTTCTTCTTTTGGGGGTGAGGGAGGGGAGAAATTTGCACTGAACCTGTCAGCCAGAATGTTGGCAATATCTGTGGGTTCAGTGTATTTTTTGTTGTTGTGAACTAACTCTGAGCATATCTGAGGGTTTCCACCAGGTTTCTAACATAGCTGAAGAAGGCTTTGTGGTTATCTTTAGTGTCCTTAGCGATTTTTCTCTCAAAGTTGGCCTTGGATGTTTTATGAGAGAACGTAGTTTTCTGCTAATGTTGATCAGAGATGTCTTCCCTTCATGGGATTTTGCTCTGACGTGCAGTAGCTTCCTTCTTTTGTTATACAATTTGTTAATGGCTGAGGTCCACCAGACAGGACGCTTGCCTTTGGTGGAGAGGGACTTGGATTTATTTGGGATTGCATGATCCATGCATTCTTGGAGATGTCCATAGAAAGCATTTGTGAAGGATACGGCATTGTGGGATGTGGTATCCACTGGCACAGTGGGCTTAAAGATACCATCTCAGTCTTAAGAAGAGTGAAGTCTGCTTTTGAGAAGTTTTTCACTGTGATCTTTTGTGCTGGGGGTGGAGGTGGGATATGTATATCCAGGGTGATTAGTTTGTGGTCAGATCTCACTAGTGAGGGGTATACTTCCGGTGTGGAGCATTTTGTCCCCATGTTTGTGATGATCAGGTCTAGTATATTATCTCCCCTAGTGGGAGAGGTGACTAGTTGTTCCAGTGCATTTGAATTTATGAATTCCAGGAACCTTTGGGCTAGGGTATTAGGGCTAGAATAATGTACCCAATCTATGTTTGGGTAGTTGAAGTCTCCCAGTATGATGGTATTTTGTGATACATTCATATCCATGCACTTTCCCAGAAAAAGAACTAAATAAGCAGCATACACATTCCCAGAATAGGAAATAAATAAATAAGCAGCAGCTGTGTCTACAAACATTCCCAGAACAAGAAGCAAATATGCGTAGATAGTTCTATACCCCAAGTAGACTCCAGAGAAATTTTGGAAGTGTGACAGGGAAGAAAGAGATAATTGGGAACATATTTTCTGTGAGTGCAGTGAACTGGTGGACTTTAAGGATTCTCTGAAGAATGCACTCTCAGAGATGCTGGGTGGGCAGATTGGTTTGATGAGGGAGATGATTTTTCTGAGCTATGATACAGATCGAAATTGCCTAAGCATGGTAAAGCCTTGCTGTGCCTCATAATGGTGGCTGCCAAAAAAGCAATTACTAGAAAATGGAAATCAAAACCTAAGCCAACTATGCTAGAAGCAGTGAGTATAGTAACAGAGATAAAACAACTGGAACTGAGGTCTTTTGAAAAGGGTAGGAGCAAACTACATAGAAAAAATGGTAATTGTGGGGAAAAAACATACAAGGGCGGAATGAGGTTAAAAAGGCAGCAAGACTTAAATGGTCTATATAATGTTTGACTGAAAATGATTGGGTAGATTACAAGTGTTATGAATTGCTTGCAACTGAATATGTGACAGTATGGTTTGTGATGTAAAATGCTTGCAACTAGGATTGTGTTGGTGTGGTTTATTTTCAATTATATAAATGTATGATTGCCTGTGTAGTAAGTGATGGTTTAAGAAAGATGTTTCTCATTTAAAAAAAGCAAGAAATGAATATTTTATGTAATGTTGTTTAAGTTATATGATATATAGTAATATATGTGAAGTAAAATTTTGTTATGTTAATTATAGTGTGATTACTTTTATAAAAATGTAAATTTTGCCTGTGTCACAAGTGAGAATTCAATAAAAGGTGTTTGGAAAAAAAAGAAAAAAAATATTTAGGGTTGTGTCCACATGCATTCCCAGAACTGGAAATAAATAACTAGCAGCCATGTCCACAAACATTCCCAGAATCTGAAATAAATAAGCAGCAGCCGTGTCCAAAAAATATTTAAATAAATAAATAAAAAATAAATAAATAAGCAACAGCCATGTCCCCAAACATTCCCAGAATAAGAAATAAATATTGAGAGCTGTGTCCACACCTATTCCCATAATAAGGAATAAATAACCAGTAACTGTATCCACAAATATTCCCAGAATAATAAATAACTAAGCAGCAGCCATATCAACGCACTTTTCCAGAATAAGAAATAAAAAAAGTAACATCCATGGCCATACACATTCATACAATAGGACATAAATAAAGAAAATAAGCCACAGCCATGTATGCAAACATTCCCAGAATAAGAACTATATAAGCAACAACTGTGTCCATACATGTTTCTAGAATAGTAAATAAATAAATGAACAATCACTAATCATCAGACAAAACATTCCAAAAAATATGAAACAGATAAGCAGCAGTTGTGTCCAAAACATTCCCAGAATAAAAAGTAGATAAGTGGCAGCCATATCCTCAAACATTCCCTGAATAAGAAATAAATAAATAGCAGATGTCTCCATAAACATTCCAGGAATAAGAAATACCTAAGTAGCAGCAATGTCTGAAAACATTCCCAGAATAAGAAATAAATTATAACAGCTGCCAGCTGTATTCCCAAATATTCCCAGGTCTGTCACAAATATTCCCAGAATAAGAAATAAATAAGCAGTAGCTGTGTCCACAAACATTCACAGAATAGGAAATAAATAAGCATCAGCTGTGTCCACAAACATTCACAGAATAAGAAATAAATAAGCAGCAGCTGTATCTGCAGACATTCCCAGAATAAAAATAAATAAGCAGCAGCTGTGACCACAAACATTCCCAGAATAGGAAATAAATAAGCAGAAGCTGTGTCCACAAACATCCCCAGAAAAGAAAATAATTAAATAAATAATAATTGTCAATGTCCAAAAACATTCCTAGAATAAAAAGTAAATAAGCAGCAGCTATTTCCCCAAACATTCCAAGAATAAGAAATAAATAAGTTGCAGGAAAGTCCATACACATTCCTAGAATAATAAATCAATAAGCAGCAGCAGGTGTATCCACAAGCATTCCCAGAATGAGAAACAAATATGCAGCAGCCATGTCTGCAAATATCCCCAGAACAAGAAATAAATTACAACAGCTGTGTCCCCAAACATTCCCAGGTTAAGAAATAAATAACAGCTGTGTCCACACACATTCCCAGAAATAGAAATAAATAAACAGCAGTCGTGTCCATACACATTCCCAGAATAAGAAATAAATATTTAGAGCTGTGTCCACACACATTCCCAGAATTGCAAATAAATAAGCAGCAGTCATGTCCACACATGTTCCCAGAATAAGAAATAAAAAGCTGCAGACATGTTCACACAAGAACACAGAATAGCACATAAATAAGCAGCAGCAGCTGCTTCTGTAAATATTCTTAGAAATGTCAATAAATAAGTAACAGCTGTGTCCACAAGCATTCCTAGAATATGAAATAAATAAACAGAAACTGTGTCCACACACATTCCCAGAATTAAAAATGAATAAGCAGCTGCCATGTCCACAAACATTCCTGGGATAAGATAAAAAGAAAGAAATAAACATCAGCTATATCCACGAATGTCCCATAATAAGAAATAAATAAGCACTAGCTGTGCCTGCGCACAATTGCATAATAAGAAATAAACAGGCAGCAGGAGCTGTTTCCACAAACTTTCCCAGTACAAGAGGTAAATAAGCAGCAACTGCATCCATATACATTTCCAGAGTAGCAAATAAATAAGTTGCAGTCATGTCCACAAACATTCCAAGAATAGGAAATAAATAAGCACCATAAATGTCCACACATATTCCCAGAAATAAAATGTAAAGCAGCAGCTAAGTCCTGAAATATTCCCAGAGTAAGAATAAATAAGTAGCAGACATGTCCATACACATTCCTAGAATAAGAAATAAGAAATCAGCAGCTGTGTCCATACACAATCACAGAAGAAACAAACAAGCATCAGCAGCTGTTTCAACAAACATTCCCAGAATAAGAAATAAATAAGCAGCAGCTGTGTTCACAAGCATTCTTAGAATAAAAAAAAATCACAAGCACCATCTACCTCCCCAAACGTTCCCAGAATAGGAAATAAATAAGCAGCAGCCGAGTCTGTACACATTTCCAGAGTAACAAATAAATAAGTAGCAGTCGTGTCCACAAACATTCTTAGAAGAGGAAATAAATAAGCAGCAGGAATGTCTACACACAGCCCGGAAATGACATTAAGCAAATAAATAAGCAACAACCATGTCCAAAAATATTCCCAGAATAAGAAATAAATAAGCAATAGCTGTGTCCACAAATATTCCTAGAATAAGAAATAAATAAGAAGGAGCCATGTCAACCAACATTCCCAGAAAAACATAAACAAGTAGCAGCTGTACTCACAAACATTCTCAAAAAAAAATAAATAAATAAGCAGCAACCATGTCCTCAAACATTCCTAGAATAAGAAATCAATAGACAGCAGCTGCATCCACAAAATCTCTAAGAATTTCTTAAACAAGCAGAAGTCATATCGTCAAGCATTACTAGAATAAGAAATAAGCAACCAACAGCCATGCCCACAAACATTCCCAGAATAGAAAATTAACAAGCAGCAGCTGTGTCCACAAACATTCCCAAAATAAGAAATAAATAAGCAGTAGCCATGTACACAAAAATCCCTAGAACACGAAATAGTTAAGCAGCAGCCACATAAATACACATTCCCAGAAGAGGAAATCAATCATCAACTATATACCCAAACATTCCCAGAATAATAAACAAACAAGCAGTAGCCATGTCCATAAACATTCCCAGAATAAGAAATAAATAAGAAGCAGCTATGCCTAAATGCTTTCCCAGAATACGATATAAATAAATAAGCAAGAGGTGTGTCCACACACATATTCACAAAATATGAAACAAATAAGCATTATCAGTGGCCACAAATATTCCAAGAACAGGAACTAAATAAGCAGCAGTTGTGTCCACAAATATTCCCAGAACAAGAAATAAATAAGCAGCAGCTGTGTCCACAAACATTCACAAAATAAGAAATAAATAAGCAGCAGCTCTTTCCACAAACGTTCCCAGAATAGGAAATAAATAAGCAGCAGCCGTGTCTACAAACATTTCCAGAATAAGAAGTAAATAAGCAAAAGCTCTGTCGAAAAAACATACCCAGTATAAGAAGTAAATAACCAAGTTATCTCCAAAAATTTTTTCAGAATAAAATTTAAATAAGCAGCTACCACTTTCACAAACATTTCCAGAATGAAGATAAACATGCAGCAACCATGTCCACAAAAATTTCCAGAACAGGAAATGAATTAGCAGCAGCCCATTTCTGTAGGCATTCCCAGAATATGAACTGACTTAGCAGCAGCCATATCCCCACACTTTCCCAGAAAAAGAACTAAATAAGTAGCAGCCGTGTTCATACACATTCCCAGAATAGGAAATAAATAAGTAAATAATCAACAGCTGAGTCCACAAACATTCCCAGAATAAAAAAGTAAATAATCAGCAGCCATCTCTACAAATATTCACAGTATAAGAAATAAATAGCAAGCAGCCATGTTCCCAAACATTCTCAGAACAAGAAACAGATATAGTTCTTAGGTTCATAGGTAGGTACTAGGCTATTGGTCCTAAGACCTATATAAGCCTAACGAAAAGATACCCTGGCTTTCGCCACCCAAGAAAATTATTTCCTGTGCCCCTGTCAAGCAGAGCCACAAAGGTGATCCTCAAGATGAATTTCCTATTTCCCATCCAATCATCAAGATTTTTCTTGAAGAGTCCTAACGAGGAGCTTTGTTTAGATATTTTATATCCACCTGAGATACCACAAATTCAAGCAGATGGGACCTCAGTTTAATGTCTCATCTGAAAGATGGCACTCAGGAGTGCAACACCCTAATTATACTGCTCTGCAGTGTCATGAATATACTTTCCTGGTGTGGGAATAGACACACAGCATTCTACACCAAAAGGCATATGCGTTACTTGTTGTGCCACTGGTACTACATAATAAAATATGGTTAAAATATTGTAACTATATAAACAGAAAGAGAGGTGGATACAAAGAAATGTGTATATTTAGCCATGTTTCTTTCATTGTGTGCATAGTTTACTCTAGCTACTAGAATGACCAAATTATGATACACATATGAGAGACAGAGAGAGACACACACACACACACACACACACACACACACACACACACACACACACACATACACACACACATGCATAGATATTTCTATACCCCAGGTAGACTCCAGAGAAAATTTTTTGGAGGTATGACAGGGAAGAAAGAGGTAATTGGGAACATATTTTCTGGGAGTGCAGTGAATTGACAGACATTAAGGATTCACTGTGGGATGCATTGTTCAAGATGCTGGATGGGCAGATTGATCTAACGTGAAAGATGATTTTTCTGAGCTATGATACAGAATCAGATTTGCCTAGGCATGGTAAGGCCTTGCTGTGTCTAATAATGGTGGCTGCCAAAAAAGCAATTACTAGAAAATGAAAATCAAAATTTAAATGAACTATACTAGAAACAGTGAATATAGTAACATAGATAAAACAACTGGAATTGGGGTCTTTGGAAAAGGATAGGAACAAACTACAAAAAAAAAATGGTAATTGTGGGAAAAATACATGCAAGGGAGGAATGAGGTTTAAAATGCAGCAAAACGTAATTGAACTATATAATGTGTGACTGAAAAAGATTGGGTAGATTATAAGTGATGTAAATTGTTTGCAAATGAGTGTGCCACAGTATGGTTTGTGGTGTAAAATGCTTGCAACTAAAATTGTGTTGGTGTGGTTTATTTTCATTTATATAAATGTATGGTTACCTGTAGTAAGTGATGGTTTAATAAAGATGTTTCTTGTTTAAAAAAGGCAGGAATTGAATAATTTATGTAATGTTGCTTAGGTTATAAGATATATAGCAATATATATGAAGTGAAATGTTTGTCATGTTAATTATAGTGTGATTACCTTTATATGAATTTAAATTTGCCTATGTCACAAGTGACAATTAAATAAAAGGTGTTTGAAAAAAAAGAGAAAAAAATATGTAGGGTTGTGTCCACATGCATTTCCAGAACTGGAAATAAATAAGTAGCAGCCATGTCCAGAAACATTCTCAGAATAAAAAATAAATTACAGCAGCTGTGTCCACAACCATTCCCAAAATGAAAAATAAATAAGTGCAAGCTGTCTCCACACACATTCTGAGAATCAAAAATAAATAAGGAACAGCCATGTCCCCAAAAATTCCCAGAATAAGAAATAAATATTGAGAGCTGTGTCCACACACATTCCCAGAATGAAGAATAAATAACCAGCAACCATGTCCACAAATATTCCCAGAAAAATAAATAACTAAGCAGCAGCCATATCAACACACTCTGCCAGAATAAAAAATAAAAAAGTAACATCATTGACCACATACATTCTCACAATAGGAATTAAATAAAAAAGCCACAGCCATGTCAACAAACATTCCCAGAATAAGAACTATATACGCAGCAACTGTGCCCATACATATTTCTAGAATGGAAAATAAATAAATAAATAATTATCAGCCACAAACATTCCCAAAATAGGAAATAAATAAGTAGCAGCTGTGTCCACAAACATTTGCAGAATGAAAAGTAAATAAGCAGCAGCCGTGTCTCCAAACATTCCCAGAATAAGAAATAAAATAAGTAGCGGGAATGTCCATACACATTCCTAGAATAATAAATGAATAAGCAGTAGTTTTTTTTATAAACATTCCTAGAATAAGAAATAAATAAGCAGCAGCCATGTCCATAAACATTCCCAGAATAAGAAATAAATTATAGCAGCTGTATTTCCAAACATTCCCTGCTTTGTCAGAAATATTCCCAGAATAAGAAATAATTAAACAACAGCTGTGTCTAAAACATTCCCAGAATAGAAAATAAATAAGCATCAGCTGTGTCCACAAACATTCCAAGAATAAGAAATAAATAAGCAGCAGCTGTGTCCACACACATTCCCAAAAATAGAAATAAATAAGCAGCAGTCGTGTCCATACACATTCCCAGAATAAATAATAAATATTCAGAGCTGTGTCCACACACATTTCCAGAAATGGAAATAAATTAACAGCACTCATGTCCATACACATTCCCAGAATAAGAAATAAACAAGCTGCAGATGTGCCCACACACAAGCACAGAGTAACAAATAAACAAGAATCAGTAGCTGCTTCTGCAAATATTCCCAGAAAAGTAAATAAATAACATCTGTGTCCACAAGCATTCCTAGAATAAGAAATGAATAAGTAGCAGCTGTGTTCACAAACATTCCTAGAATAAGAAATAAATAATTAACAGCTGTGTTCACACATATTCCCAGAGTAAGAAATAAATAAGTAGAAACTGTGTCCAAACACATCCCCAGAACTGGAAATAAATTAGTAGCAGCCATGTCCACAAACATTCTCAGAATAGGAAATAAATAAGCACCAAAAATGTCCACACACATTCACAGAATGGGAAATAAATAAGCAGCAGCTGTGTCAGAAACATTCCCAGAAAAATAAATAAATAAGCAGCAGCTGTGTTCATATTCCCATAAATAAATAAATAAACAAGCAGCAGTTGTGTCTATGAATATTACAAGAATAAAAATTAAAAAGAAGTAGCTCTGTCCACACACATTCCCAGAACAAAATAAATAAATAAATAAATAAAACAAGCAGCAGCCATGTCCAAAAATATTCACAGAAAAATAAACTAATAACCAACAGCCATGTCCAAATACATTCACAGAATAAGAAAAATAAATAAATAAAAAAGCAACAGCCCTGTTCACAAACATTCCTAGAATACAATATAAATAAGCAACAGATGTGTCCACAAATATTCCCAGAATAAGAAGTAAATAAGCAGGAACTCTGTCCAAGAAGCATACCCAGAATAAGAGATAAATAACCATATACTATGTCCAAAAACATTCCTAGAATAAGAAATAAGCAACAATCATGTCCAGAAACATTCCCAGAATACGAAATAAAAAAGAAGCATCCTTGTTCATATATATTTTCATAATGAAAGATAACTAAGAAGCAACCGTGTCCACAAATATTCCCAAAATAAGAAATAAATAAGCAGCAACTGTCCCCAGGATTCAGCAAGCTCTGCAAGGCATGCAGGAATAGTGCAAGAGCTGCTGCAGGCAATATGGCTGCCGTGCGATCCAGGAATAAGCTCCGGGGATGTGCACGAATGCTCCTGCACTATTCCTGCATGGACACAGCCCCTGTATGCTAAATACCTCATTTGCTGGTAAAAACCATGCAAATGAGGTAAATTAGTGATCCAGGAAGCAGGCAGGCATCTATGCAGGAATAGTGTAGACTGCAGAAATGTATTCAGCCAGTAGCTGAATACATTTCTGCAAGCTACAGAACGGAGGCATGACAGCTCGTACAAATGCATGTGTTAGAAGGGTTAGGCATGCCAAAAGCCAAATATATGGCCATAGGCATGAAAGTTAATTTCAAAATTATAAAAATTAACTTTTTTTTGTTGGCCAGTTTCAGCCATTTAAGCGCAGGGCAGTGGTGCACAAACAGGATTGGCCTGAAAATAATAAAAAAGCTGGAAATAAGCTTTTAAACCAAAATCATAATTTTGCCATAATAGTCAATGGCATGCATAACACAACAAGACCATGGAATAGTGGTTGCTAAGGGGGAAGGCTGTGTCAGTTTTGTAACCATGCATTAGCAGTCAATCCTATGCAAATGAGGGCAATGATACTGAATCACAGATTTCCCCTCAGTGCTGGCTTGCACCGAACCGTGTACGTGCAGTAATACCATGGTGTATGCCTAAGAGATTGATTACTTCATAAGGGGGTGTGTCATACATGCTGTAAGCTTATTGGAGCTCTGTGGCCCACGTTTGCCCTTAGCTAAGGACAGCTAAGGAAGGGTGTGTGTCTGAAGCTGCCTAGCAGGATTTACATTGCCTAAACAGGTGTGCACATTGTGCACTGGGTTTTAAACAACAAAAAAAAAAAAAACAGGAAATAGCAGCTCTGTTCATATTTGAGCACTGGCAGGGCTTAAACTGGAAGGCAATGGGAATGGAAAACAGCAGTAGGAAGGTAATCAAGGAGAACTAGCATAGCTGGCAGGTGAAATGTATCAGAACCAGCCAATTACACAGGCAGCAGCCCAGCCCAGCACACTACTATAAACTATGCAAACACCTTTCCCTCTGGTTTTTCCCACAAACTCTATACCATCAGTGTACACAAATGGGGAAATTTTACTTAACAAAAGCAACAAAATGATAGGGGCTGCTTTTGCTCTCATAAATCAATATGTGGAAGAGGCTGAGGGTGGTGAGGATGAGAAGGCTGACGACCAACCCACAGTGAGTAGAAGTAGAAGAGTGTACAGACCCAGGGTAACCTACTAGGGGCTACATGAGCTGGAGATAGTGGAGGGCTATAGGGTGGACAGGGACCTCCTAGAGCAAATTGTTGAGCTGTACCAGCCAAACCTCACACACAGAACCAACAGAGGGGAAGCCATCTCAGTGGATGCCAAGGTATGTGTAGGCTTAATAATACTAGCCAAAGGTACCTTCCAAAGGCCAACTGGGGATATCATGGGGATCTCACAGGCATCAGCATCCAGGTTACTCCACCAGTTCCTGGATGCCATGTCAGCACATGCTGGTGAGCACGTATATTTCCACAACATCTGTGAGGCATTGACCAGCAATATGCGCCTCTACCACCAAATAGCAGAATACCCTGAGGTAGTGGGTGCTATAGACTGCATGCACATAAACATCATAACACCACCTGGTGAGTGGGGTAGGGTCTACATAAACCACAAGAGCTTCCCCTCCATCAACTGCCAGGTCATGTGCAATGCCCAGGGAATTATAATGAATGTGTGTGCTGACAGCCCTGGAAGCTATCACGACTCCCACATCTGGCACATGATGCAGCTGTACCAGAGACTTGCCAATGGGGACATCCCATATGGCCACGTAGTGGGGGATGCTGGTTATGCACTGGAGCTGTGACTGATGACTCCCATCAGAAATGCCCACACATCTGAACAAGAACTCCATAATGAGGCACACGCACAAACCAAAATCATAATAGAGCATGTGTTTGGGATGCTCAAGTCACTATTCCGGTGCCTGGACATATCCAGTGGAGGCTTGCAGTACTCTCCAGCTACATGTACCCAAATTGCCATTGTATGTGCCATGCTACACAATATGATATTGTGGAAACAGCTGCAGCTGGAACAGCTCAGGGCAGGGCCACACAACCCCCCCCCCACCATTGCCAAGGGCAGAACAGGCACAGACTGCTCGAAGGATGAACAACCTGAGCCTGTCCCTGTAAGCAGAAGGAGGCATACCCAGTATGCCCAGGCTTTGGCAAAGAGGCAACACATAGCACATACACTGACATGGTAGGAACCCAGGGAATGACACCTGTCTCTGACTTGCACATAGAGTAAAGGGGATGCCAAACATCACACTACCTGTGCTTAACCATGTATAGGGAGTGTACTATGTGCATCCGACATAGTCAGCCCTCCAGCACCATCCTCAATACTGGCACATCCACAAGGTAAGTCACTCTCACTATCAATTGCTGAATGGACTAGTATGTTCTGCTACTTGTTTCTATGGTACGGATGTGAACATACAAGGGAACTGGGTGGATGAAAGGGATTGCAGCAGATAGTAGACACCTGTATGGTCAGCATGAAATCCATAACAAATACTGGTGTTAACATAATAGACAGTACTAGACAAGGTGACAAATCCCACTGCAGGACATGTGGTGGGCCAAATGTGTGTCCATAGGACACACAAATGCATGTTAGTGAAGCTCACATGCCAAAAACAGTCTCAGCAAGCAAGACAGATGTAGATGACCACAAAGAAAGGCTGTGCTAAGGCCTCTGATTGATGGCAATGGAGAACAGCTCCCCTCCAGACATGCATAGATAGACTACAACAGGTCAGCCAGTTGGATGTTAGTTCTGAAGGGTAAGAAGTCTGAAACTGAAATGTAGGTCAATAAAACCTAAGATTGGTACTACACTGATATGCCTCTAATCTGCATGATAGGTCAGAATACAGAATGAAATGGAAGCCAACAGAGTACCTGAAATTCCAGTACAGTCATAGCAAATGTTTACAGTTGTCAGATGTGCCCCCCCCCCCCAACAATCCTATGTTGAACTGTAGTAACATGTAAGTGTGGGTATAATAATAGTGGAGTACAGAATACCTGAGCTGGCCAAATTAGCAAGATAGATTGTTGTACATGTACAATATGCAGGGCACTGTGTGTTAGGTTGTTGAGTGCTGTATATTGTGTGAAAGTGGTCAGCATGTAGGCATGGAGGGTTGTGTCCCGGTGGCCAATGACAGGGCCAAGTTCTAACAACTGCAGTGCCAAATACAATGCATCCTAGCAAGACCTAATCCAACAGTAATCCATACTAATTGTTCAGATGTAATATTTGTCACCATCTGAAAGATGGACATGGCATGAATGTGGGCCCAGACATACACACAGTGCACAGGTGGAAGTGAAGTACCCTAGACAGAGAGTGTATAAAATGTTACTGTCAAATGGACACACCATTGGAATTGTACATACAGGTTAGCAGCACATGAATTGTCTGTGTAGTATGGAATACTGATGTAGTCTGGCCAAACACTGGCAGACCACAAAAGGCACAGTTATGAAGTACTGAGAAACTGCTGATGTCCCCGCATGAGCCAGCATAAGGGGAATGCTCCACGTATATCTGTGAGTCAGCTGCAAGTAGCTTCCATAAGCACACATGCACTCAGCTCACCACACCATCAGTCACAGTTTCCTCACAGGTCATATCCCTGCTGTTGGGAATGAGTACATTATCAGCCCCATTTCTGTATGGGAATACCCACAGAATGCAGCATGCAAAAGAGGTGTCCCATGCAGGTGTATCCCTAGCTTTAAGCAGCACCCTGCCAGCATCTACACCAATGGATTAATAAGGACAGAAACTATTGCCATTAACACCTTGCACACCTACCCTGTCTCCACAGGGGAATACAGTGGCTTGAAGCCTGGGACTGTAGGAGAGACATAATGCACTGGCCTGCCACAGATGGCCTGCATCATTACCAAATGCCTTACAGTCCTCTGTCAAATGCCTGTCTCACCCATACCGCAAATGTATGTTATCTCATGGAGTCCCAAATAATGACATAACACAGTCCACAGAACACAAATGCAAGGCCATGTCAACAAATCCCAGTAGCATGTCCACCATGTCCTACTGTATGAACTGTGGACCAACCCCTAAATACTACTGGGATGATGTGATAACTATAGGGATACTTATCAGATATCACTTACATAATGTTAGGAAGAGGATAGAATAACAGGAGCATAGATGCCATGGAGTGTGTGAAGTCTGAAACTCTGATGTGTGCCCATACTATCCCTGCCTGCAAACACAGGAATGGGTGGCTACAGACCTGCTTGTAAACCACAATGTGAAGGGGTAATGACCAGATATATAAGCCCTGCCTCTGGGTAACCTGTGTGAATCTGTACAGCTGAGAGGTATGCCCACAGCAGGATATGGCCAGTCTGTGACGTAGATAGATGTATAATCATGGGATCCTCAGTCACCACAGTACCAAGGTGCTGGACCATTTACACAGACCCATCAGCAAGTGTCTGCAGCTCCCCCTCCAGAATGACATGATTGTGCAAGAATATGTAGGCTGTAGACCACGATACCAGACACAGCTTCATTCATCTTGTATTCCCAAGGAAATTACTGCAAGCAAATATGTATATCTGTCAGTAGTTGATGACATAATACATCACAGTGTAAAACAGCACGCATGTCTGAATATCTCTGATAACACCAAAACCATGTAGCAGAAGCAGGACAGACACAATTAGTTACAGTATCCAGCTATCCTTTGTCCATTGTGACTCCATATTGTCAACCTATCTACAGATATCCTGCAGACATAGGTTGCTAGCTGTAGGTGTAGAACACAAATGCCTGCACTGGAGTACAACCTACCTGGAATGGATTCACAAATTCAATACAGAAGGTCATACTGGCATGCTCCCACACTTACAGAAATGAAGCCCATGTCTGGCAACAACAGTAGACTATATATATCTGTCAGTCGCAGATGTCTGTGCACACACTCCACATTGCACACCAGTCATGCTTTGTACACACATTGGATAGGAATACACACATATATGCAAGGACAACATGCTACAATAGGTCAAACATACACAAAGAGAGATGTGGGGAAGAGAGAGACAGACAGTGACAGAGCTTCCCATCATGAGGCCTGTCCCACCCACCACACATCCAATTGTCCAATATCACATGATGTGCCAATGTCTATCACAGTAGACATGTTCTTCTGGTAGCCCACAGCACTGTAGTGTCCGTGGTGCTTGTGATAACTGTGTAACATGACAATACAAGTCATTATTCATCTAGCAGTCATATACACAGTTCTGTCAAATGTAAAGTTGTGCGTGACTGAGTGTTGTGTTTGTGTTTCCAGAGGAATGGTTTATGGCCCATTCACACACACTGCACTCCCCATTTCCCTAGTTTAGCTAGCCTGCTGATGTCAGTCACCTTGAAATACCCCTTTGGAAAAGGCTCATCCTTATAAGCTCTGTGGCATGTGCAATAACTGTGAAATACTATAATGTGATGTATTTGTTAGGTAGGAGTTCTGATCCTGGACAGGGCAACTGTGAAACTCTTTGTGTGCATGTAGGGATCAATTATTTTGAGGCCATTCATAAACACTACACCTCCCATTGCCCTACTATAGCAAGGCTGCTGATGTCATTCACATTGAAATACACCTTTGGATAAAGAATAGCCTTATAAGCTCCATGGTGCATGCTATAACTGTGTAATGCTATAGTATGATGTACTAGTTAGGTAGGAATTCTAATCTCAGACATGGCACCTGTGAAATTCTGTGTGTGTGTGTGTGTGTGTGTGTGTGTGTGTGTGTGTGTGTGTGTGTGTGTGTGTGTGTGTGTGTGTGTGTTTGTGTGTGTGTCTGTGTGTGTGTGTGTGTGTGTGTGTGTGTGTGTGTGTGTGTAATGCTCAATGCTTTTGAGGCCATTCACAGTCACTACACCTCCCACTGCCCTACTTAAGTAAGCCTGCTGATGTCAATCACCTTGAAATATCCCTGAGGAAAGAGCAGCCCAATCTCTGTGGTGCATGCAATAACTGTTTAATGCTATAGTGTGATGTACTAGTTAGGAAAGAGTTTGAATCCCAGACATGGAAACTGTGTGTGTGTGTGTGTGTGTGTGTGTGTGTGTGTGTGTGTGTGTGTGTGTGTGTGTGTGTGTGTGTGTGTGTGTGTGCGTGTGTGTGTGCGTGTGTGTATGTGTGTGTGTGTAGGAATCAATGTTTTTGAGGCCATTCATAGACACTACACCTCCCATTGCCTTGCATTAGCAAGGCTGCTGATGTCATGCACCTTGAAATACACCTTTGGATAAAGTTTAGCTCTATAAGCTCCATGGTGCATGCTGTAATTGTGTAATACCATAGTGTGATGTGTTCATTAGATAGGAGTTCTAATCCCAGACATGGAAACTGTGAAACTGTGTGGGTGTGTGTATGTGTGTGTGTGTGTGTGTGTGTGTGTGTGTGTGTGTGTGTGTGTGTGTGTGTGTGTGTGTGTGTGTGTGTGTGCAGGGATCAATGTTTTTGAGGCCATTTACAGTCACTACACCTGATGTCAGTCACCTTGAAATACCTCCTTGGACAAGATTCAGCCCTGTAAGCTCTGTGGCATGAGCAATAACTGCATAAACTCTAGTGTGATGTACCAGACACCGACATTTATGCCGGGTTGTTGGTGAGGCCTCCTTTGTCACAACAGGACACATCATCAGTTATGGCCTTGGACAACACTTGTCTTCTAAGATGAGTGAACCATGACGCATTATCTGATGAAGTTACAGACAAAAATGTACTGGTTGTGTTCAGTATTAGTGTATTTTAGACTTTGGTGCTTATCGAAATAACATTTGTTTTGGAGTTTACGGCTGTCCAAGTGCTTGTTTCTTCTTTATATGGTTTTTGGAAGCACTTTTTCCTCCATGTAACTTGATTTTTACCTTGAAATATACCTTTGGAGAAGAGCTACCCCTATAAGCTCTGTGGTGCATGCCATAAAGGCAGAACAATGTAATAGCAGTAACTACACAACTAGGGGTTTGAATTTCATCTGTAGCAAGTGTCTGTATGTGTACCTCAAAGTATTTGTCCATATTTACAGCCAGTACACATCGCAGAGCCTGACTTTAGCAGTCCTGCAGATATCATCCACCTTACAAGTATCTGTTGCAATGCCTATCCCATGTCTGGTCAGTGGTGCATGTGGTAAATGTGTAATTTAATGGTCCATAAAGGTAGTTAGATAAATGTTTGAAACTTACCCCTGGCAAATCTAAGTGTGTGATTAGGGTAAAGTTATTTTTGGGATCTCTTACCCACTATATCACCCAATTCCAGTATTTACAAGGGCTGGTGATGTTCCTCACCTTAGAAGTACCCTGGGACAACATCCATCCCATAAGCTCTGTGTTGTGTGTGATAAATGAAGTACATTGCAATAGCAATACATAGGTAGGGGTTTGAATCTCAGTACTGGCAAGTGCGTGTGGGTGTGACTGTCATCAGTATCCAGTGTGGAGGTTGCTGTGATTGTGTAATGACAGGATGCATTGTGGGGTGGGTTTTGCTATATTATTATATTGAGGACCTAATATATTTCACAATGTCTACCTTACAAGCACAACAGATGTCAAACAGCAGAGAGGCTGGTGTAGACAATCCATAGCCCTACATGTGACATTATGGATCAGTGAACAATATAGGCAACCCTTGTATTACCCAGAGAACACTCTCCACCCATGTCTCATACACAAACACACTTGGCTAGGCAACAATCACTATATTGGTAGTTCCCTGCATATTGCCCACAGATAGTAACCATGGTGTGATTGCAGTGGACTACATGCCTGTTGACCACAACACTGCCACTGACATCAGAATGTACTGTGATGTGTAACATCTCCTGACTGAGTGTGTGTTATCCAGCAAGTAAAAGGACATGGCACCCTGTTCCATCCCTACAATAGGCAAATAATTGCTTACAGTGGTCCTTTGCTATGTTCCCCACTGGATGCCTGCAACAACTGTAGAGTCTGCAAATGTAACCCACAAAGGGAATACCATGCCTTATACACATGCCCTGTATGGACAGATGCCACTAACTCCACTGAATACCTGTATCATGCTGTCAATGTAGGTGCAGGCACAACCTCAGTTCCATAGCCAGGTCTCACCACATGAGGTCAGGAATGCCACATCAGATGATAACAATCTGTCCACACAACATGCCCCAGAGACCCCAGGTACACTTCCACATGTCACAGAACATGCATGTGGGACATGTGCACAACCCAGACACTGTCCATGTTATGGAATATAGATCACATACATGGCAAGCATTGCACAGCACTGGCCACCCACAATAGTAACCCAGATGAGTGGATGGTGAATACAATACCCACCTGTGTGGGCCAATCCAGAGACTACACCCCTGAGCCACACTGGAGACCATTGTCATGTGGCCTGATGCCAAGGTATTCCCTTTGCCTAGCCTTGTACAGCCTTCTGGCACAGTCAACTACTACACACCTGTGAAGCAATGAACCCATGCATCTCAGTACTGGCAAGTGTGTGTGTGTGTGTGTGTGTGTGTGTGTGTGTGTGTGTGTGTGTGTGTGTGTGTGTGTGTGTGTGTGTGTGTGTGTGTGTGTGTTGCCCTACTGTAGCATGCCTGCTGATGTCAGTCACCTTGAAATAACCCTTTGGCCATATATCAGCCTGATAAGCTCTGTGGCACATGTGATAACTGCATAATACTGTAGTGTAGCAAACTAGTTAGGCAGGAGTTCTAATCCTGACCCTGCCAACTGTGATAATGTGTGTGATTCCCTGAGAGAGTGTGGTTGTGTCTTCCTTGACACCTGCTTTTGTGGACAGTCACATGTACTACACTTCCCTTATCCCTCCTTTATCACTGTTGCTGATGTCACTCACCTTCAAAGATACCTTTGGACAACTCTCCAACATGTAAGCTCCATGGCATGTGCAATAACTGCATAACAATGTAATAGCAATACATAGTAGGTTTATACTCAGTACTGGTAAGTGTGCATTTGTGTGTGGTATCAGTGTCCTGTGTGGGTGTTGGGGTGATTGTGTAATGACAGGGTCCATTGCAGTGTGGGTTTTGCCACATCATTATATTGAGGAGCTACATGTCCCATTGTCAACATTACAAGGCCAACATTTTCCAAACATTGTAGAGATTGTTGTCGACAATCCTCAGCCATAAATGTGTACAGCCATGTGCAATTACCATGTGACAGTATGGATTAGTACACAATATAGGCAACCATCATAATGCCCAGATACCACTCTCCACCCATGGATCATACACAAACATGCTTGGCTCTTACTCTCCTACTCCCTTCCTTTCTTACTTTGTCTCTGTCTGTCTCTCTCTCACTCCCTCTCTGGTGGATGTGGAAAAGTACACCTGCTTTGCTTAGGCAGCAGCTTGAGTTTTGTAAGTGATGCTCATGATCAGCTGATGGCCTGTGCATGAATTGCAGTCCCCACTAGCTGATTGCATGTGGAACAGCTGTGGTATCATTCCTATAGCCAATTGCATGGAAACACACTCCTATAACTAAGCACTTCATGTGGGTGTTGGCCCTTTTCCTTCACTGTGAGCAGGACTTCATGTGGGTGTTTGACAAACAGCATCACAGAGGGTAGTTGGATATACCTCTTACAACATACACTGTGGAGACAGGCCAACAAACAGGAGGGGATGTTCCAGACATGAGGACAGAATGTAAGTATTGCTCTTCTACATTTGAAGTAATGTTGGTTTAACAGGGTTTGTGTGGATATGGCTGTTCTACATGATTTAATATCTGTCATGACAGTGTTATGTGGTTGAGGAAACTCTCACCTGTAGGGCTATCTGCAGACTGGCCAGTGTTTGGAGTCTTACATGTGTTGTGTTACTCACACATTTCCTATCTTTAGAAATGCAGTAGCATACTCTGAGGATTGCAGTCAGTACATGGTGACAGCCATGTGAGTTACTGACTTCATATCCCTCAGAAGACATATGTCACAACAAACCCTGTTACACCAGTAAATGTATGGGTTTATCACAGCAACATGTCAATATTGGCCCTGTGTTTGTGCCTCCAGCCACAACTCTGTCAACCTTTGTACATATGTCATGCAGTAAGAGGTGCATATGTTCAGTACATCATTATTTACTGACATCATACCTGATAACAAGCCAGTGAGATATCAGACTGCTAGACATGTTATGTATAGTAGGCCTTATATTTGAGGACAAAACCTGGACATTCTGTTGTAGTGTGTACA